>NW_027435602.1:998177-1411197 GCF_044706935.1 Curcuma longa | reverse complement strand
TAAAGTGGCAAAATTTCTCTTTAATTGTCTGGTGGTATACTGACCAAGGTAGTTTATAAAACAAGTTAATTATCTGGTTCACTAGCCAAAATAAGGACCCATCACAAGATGGATGGCATCCCTTTTACCGCCACTGAAACATCTAGTAAGACCCTTAGCATTTATCACATACTAGAAAACCAGGAAAGTAAGAGATAAGAGTGAGGTTCTCTGATTTATTTTTTCTGTTTTTATAAGTGAATTTTGGTTTACTGGCAGTCTGGCACCATCCCTGCTATTTGGGGCACAAAAAACAGAACAAGTTCTTGCATGATGTAACACAGGCTGATTGACAGAGCCCTGTCTTTCATAGCGTACATTACCATCCATGTCGCACAAGACATCCTGCCATCTGCCAACTCCATAGCCGATTATGTAAAAAATATGGATTGGACCATAAATGCCCTGGGTTGGGGCAGGAGAGATTTTGTAAATGGATGAAAACGACCTGTTCTGAATTCTATTGAAGGATCTATTTAAACTGGGCGTGGACATTTAAGAACAGTTCAAATAAAAATGAAATAGTGGACATACCAGATTGTTGCATGATGATGCAACATGTGGATCCTTTTGCCCAAATCCTTTTTTGGCTTCCTCTAATGCAGCCTGGAAGAATCTCTCAGCCTCATCTAGCTTTCCCTGCAAACATATAAGATTAAAGTGGGCAATGAACTATAGGGAGTAATTTCATTTCATTATCATCATAATCAAGACATGTTTCTCCCAAGTAGCTGGAGTTAGCTACATGAATCTTATCCATTGAGTGAGCTATACGCAAGGTTAAAAATATCACCGGAAGAAAGTAAATCATTTGCATTATTAAATAACTGTTTGCTTGTTTATGACTGCTCTGATATCGAAGTCCCAAAGGTTGGTTGATTTGTGACAGAAGCCACAAAATGTTTGATAGATATAAAAATCTCTTGGCAAATCTTGAAAGAAACAAGGTGGGCCTATACAAATAAAAGGAGCAACAGGAAAAAAAACACATTTTATATTTTTAGAAAATAAGGCCCTAGTTTCTCTCTATCAATTCACAATCTAAAATGCTACATATACATGCAGATTAGTGGTGAAATTGGCAGCAAAATAACACCAAAGAATAAACATCAGAACATTAAATGGATGAAATGCCAGTTACCAACACTGCTACTTAAGTCCATCACACTGAACTACAGCTCATGTCCAGTATTGTATGAACACAAAAGGTTGATGCTTGGTTTGACTTCACTATAGGATATCAATATTTGCAATCAAACAAAGGTGCAAAAAGAAGAATCATTTGCATGCCTTCTGAGACAGTTCCCTTCCGTTATCTGTAAATATTCTCCACTTAGTCGTATGAGTATTTGAAATTACAGATCCATCTTCAATTCGACGCAAACCAGTAATATGTGCTTGCTCTTGACCATTCTCAGGAAACGCTTCGACCACAGAAGCATCTTAGCAAAGACAAAAAATTTATTTGCCCCAAGAAAAAATACTGTCAAACCACAACTGAAGATTAGATAAGGCAACTCATATGAGAACATAAATATTTAGCATACACTAACAAACCAAGTAATCGCAAGTGCCACACTACATATTTAACACAGCACGCTTGATAATCTAGAGATTGTTAGAGAACATCACATCAACTTGGTCAAACAACTGCTGAATCATTTCCTAGTATCTAATATAATATACCAAAAGAAACAAAGACAAACACAAATTAGTATCACATTAAGGTTCCCTCCACCTGTCTTGATCTAAATATTATCTAAAACATGCTTCCTTGTAATTCAGTAATCTTAGGATACCTAGAAAAGGATAGAATTTGCCCAAGCAAGGGCTAGTCAAGGTGGATGTACAAAATTAATCCAGGCATATCTATGCTGATTTAACCTTAGTCGGCAAGGCCATATCGAGGGATTAATTCATCAAAAACATCAACAAAAAGGTTCCTCGATGTACAATTCGTTTATGCACCAACTCAGCAGCATAAGCCAAACTGTGTACATCTTATCATAGAAAAAGTGAATTTTGTTCATTGAAATAAAGTATTTGTATGTAAATAAAAGTTCTTGAAGGTTATAGTTGAGCAATAATAAGAAATTTAACTCATAAAACACTTTAACCGTATGTCTGAGTGCTTTCTACATTCTAATATGATTCAGAAACAGTAAGACAAATTCCTTGATGAACTTCTAATCTTATCTTACACCTCAACACGGTATACTGCAAGAAATGAACAAAGTAAACTTACTCAGAATGTTAAAGTCCTTTTATTACTTGACCCATGTCTTAAGTTATCAAAGTATGCTAACTCTTCATCACCCCAACAATGTTAATGACTCATACAGTACAGATATAAGCCTGATCAGCACATATATAATAGAAGTCCTCGTATATGAATTGATCTTCTTGCAGAGTTCAGTGTAAAGGAACTTTTGGTCCCTAAAATGGTCTGCCAAAGGCCAAAACATTGCACAAACATTAAATTGTGTGATCATTCTTCAGAAAAAACCCCAGAGTAACTCTAAATAAGGCCAAAATATGTCAACCTCAGATTTGAACAAGAAGTCTGATAGCCTTTACACAAAATCCTAAAACTCCCATCCCAGGAGTACTTGTCCTATAATGAGCTCAAAAATAAAGGCAATGACAAACATAAGAGTTCCAAGAAAGTTGAATAAGAAGGAAAGTATGTGATATTCATCAAGTTTAAGGTTCAATGATTCAGTAAACAGGAAAATTAAGAACACTCGTGGTATCAAAACATGTGGTATTGTACCTGTTTGTCCAGATAGGATAATTCCCAACATCAAATCCAACTTGTGTTTATCCCAGGAAAAACCAGAATTGAAATTGCCATATTGACTTACACCTACAAGAATGATTAGTAGCTCAGTGTCCATTACAGAAGTTCGCCACTAACTTGACTTCAAGGAAAACAAGAACTGAGTATGTTTAAAAACCTAACTACATAAGTACAGACCTTAAACCATTGCATTAAAAATGTCTCATGTGAAAAACATAAAAAAACTCTTGTTAGATGATAAGAACATTTCCAACATTTATTAAATCGAACAAAGGCATATATTTCTATTAAACAATTTTTTCAATATAAAGAAAAACAATTGTCCTACTATAACCATCTTCGTTGACAAAAAGATAACAGTTTAAATGCACAAAAAAAACAATAATAATAATAATACCATCTTTCAGAAAATTGCTTTAAAACAACAGATGTTTCAGAAATTTTCCAAGACATTTAATGATGCATCACACTAACAATATGTAATAGCAACTTTTCAAAAGATGTGCCTCGCTGTGTCCTAGGTTGGCATAAAAATGGAAAAGAATTAATACGAAATTCAGTGGTCTCTTTCCTGGATGTATGCATATGCAGCAATTCTATTTGAACTACAGAACACAAAAGCCACATCTAACTGAATTGAGATAACATCTAGGTCTCCTTGAAGTCCTCGAGATGGTTGTTAACTTGTTTTTGCCTGCTCAGTTAGGGCGGACTAGGGATAGAGTCCATTCCTTCATCCTATGCACCTTGAACGCACATCTTAATCGACCAGCATGGTTTTATCCAAGAAGAACTAAGGTAAATAGAGATAACTCTCGGCATCAAAGCTTGCAATATTCTTTATGGGCAACAAAAACCTCATTTTTATGTAGTTCACTATTTACAAGAATGTTGGATATGATTTTGCAAGGCAAAATTAAGGTGCCATCGATCGTTGGAAGTCTGATATGACTTCAAAATCGAAATCTATGTTTCGCGTAGATAAATCTAGACTATTAATTTGCTCAAAACCGATTACGGGTGAATGAGAAATTAATTGGCTAAAGTTGTGTCCAAAATAACGTTAAGGAAAAGATGGGGTTTTAGTCCCACATCGCTAACCGGCGCAAGCTAAAGTTTCCTTATATGTGTTGCTGTGTTAATGGAGTTAACACAAAAAGCACAGGTGCTCTCTACCCATGGGCGAGCAGGTGCTCGCACCTGTGAGCCCGCCACCCGCCACGTGCGCAATGGGCGCAATGGGCGCTTTGTAGGCGCACTTTGCACTTCGCACTTTGTTCGCGTCGTCGCGAGGAGCATTGAGGAGCTTAAATTTATGCTCCAGAGGACATTGCGGTGCCTGCGTGGCACTCGGGTGACGTGTCAGCCTCGTATCTGACATGGCAATGCCTGTGTGGCATCCACGTGGGCAAGAAGAGATGACTGGACTGTTGATTGGGCGAACAGATGGCAACCGTTGATCAAAGAGGTGTGATGGATCGCTTGTGATGCGATCTGGAGCGATGGATCGCGAAGAGTCACGATCTGACCGCTGTGATGAGACCTGATCTGAAGCGTCAGATCGAATGGATCAAGAGATTCAGATCCGACGGCTGATGACAAGAGGCGAGATCTGAAGGGCACAACTCTTCAGATCTGATGGATGAGATCAAGAAGGGCTATATGAAGGGTTACAACCCTCCAGATCTGACGGTCCAGATTGATCTCGTCCAAGGGTCACATCCACTCACTCAACCTCTTCACCTAGTATAAATAGAACCCTCCAGATGATGGAAATCTCATCGAATTCATCGATTCAAGTCTTCCTTGTGCATTCATCTCATCTAGTGCATTCGGAGTCCAAAAAGCCTACGAGAGAGTTCGTCGGTCTCGGAATTTGGAGTGCTACTATTCCGAGGCGATCGTCGTTGTATCTTGGGAACGAGTTGCTGCTATCCGTTAGCACCGTAGCGGAGCAATATCGTTTACGGAGATAGTGTCGAACACTAGCCTCGACGATACATATCAGTTTGCGTACTCCCGGAGCTACCGGCAGAAGATTACTCGACGAAGCGGTCGTGCTCGTGGGATGATGCATTCGCGGGGCCGCGAATTGCACCGGGCGTCGCAGTCTCCTGAGGAAAGCAAGACCCTGACGGATCCACATGATGCTGCAGCAAAAACCGTTTACTTGCGAAGCAAGGCAGACCTTAATCTCCCCCTCCTCTTTCTCCGGTCTCCGCCACTCCACCGATCGGAATTGGGGGGTGTTGGACGTCGAACCCCAGGAGACAACTCTCAGCACTCCATCGATCACTGCCGGAGATCGCACAAGAAAGAGAGGCGGAAGGCGGGTGACTCGAAAAAAAAAAAAAGTCTGCGTATGGGCTTTTGGGCCGCGTATTGAAATTGTCTCGCTATATTTTTTCCAATCAAATAATATAATATCTTCACTAATTCTTAACATTTATATTTATTTTAGAATATATATAAATTATAATATATAAATTATATCTTCAATATGTATACTTTCGATAAAATATAAATTATATTTATATAGATTTTTAAATTATTTTTAGTTTTTAATTAATGATTTTTTATTAAAAAATCTAAATAAATTTTAACTTTTTAACGTTTATTTAATTATGACATGTACAAATATATCTTAGTTTGTCATATTTTTAGAAAAAATTACTAAATATAAAAATCTAAAATACTTTAATTTTTAAAAAATTTAGCTTATTATTCTTGATTTATTTTAAATTAAGTTTAAATTTAAAACTAATTGCTTTTCTCACCGAGATTGACAAGGAACCAAGAAAGCTAATGCTAATGAATTTGTGCAAGAAGGGAAGTAACAATACACCGTACCCTTAAAAAAGAATATAATAAACAAATAGCACCAGAAACCTAAGTTTTGTAGATTATTTGGAAGTTGTCCATACGGACTAGCACAAATGGTTTATATAAGAGTGTTACCATTGATATATCTACCAGGGGTTGATTCTCAACGGGTGCGAAAACTCTTTGATTGTCTCATCCCCTTGCATGTGTTACCCTAGCTATTCTTAACGGGTGCAGAAACCTCATTGATTGTCTTCCCCTTGCATGTGTTACCCTTGTTAAGGACGAAATCCTTCATGATATCTTCCTTCTAAGAAAGTATGGATTCGAACATAGTGTAGTGGCAAGACGTTCAATAGATTAATTAAACATTGACGATTTGAATCATAGTTATAACGTACTACAAGGTGTTTTTCTATAGTGAGATGAAAAATCTTAGACGTTAATGATTGATAGAGAAGCCGCTTATGTTTTCAAATTTATCAAATAAATGAATCAAGGAAAGTCCGCCTACCTCTAAAATTAATTAGGTCATTAAAAATCTCTAGTTGAAAGATATGCATATATTTTTGAAGGATAGTTATATATTTATCACTAATATGCAAAAGAGAGCACAGATTTGCACGGACCTTCGCTCGAATAGTTAAAGTGGTGGCATTAACGAAAAGTTAGATGTCAATTAGATCTTGATAACAAGATTTTTCGAGGGGTTTGTGAAATTAAAAATTTGAACAAAAAAGCTCAAACCATTATAGGTATGAGGTTTGAGATTTTTTAGTTTAAGAGTAGTATTGAAAATTTTTAAATTTAAAAATTATTTTTTCTTTCAAAATTAATCATGGATGGCGTCAGTAATTAATTAATAATGAAGTTTGTAGATGAACTTTTTAATTCGTTGTAGATTTTTATACATTTGACGTGGAATATTGAGAATTATAAAAAAAATCTCCTGTTGATTAACTGTAGTTTTTATACATTTGGGGCCGACGTGTGAATATTTTACCTTTTTTACATAAGAGAATTATAAAAAAATATTGTTTAAAACTCTAATCATGGAAGATGCCCTAAGAGCATCCACATTGATATTAATATAGGAGTATTATAATACCAATATGTTATAACACTTATTATTGACATTCAAATCTTTAAACGTAGTTAATGAACATATTTGATATAAAAAAATTTAAAAAATAAGAATAAATAAGAATGAGAGTTAATGTTAAAATGAATGTGAATCTTTATTAACATTCTTTTCTTTTCTTCTAAAAAAATGGAATCACAACAAATGTGTTAGTTGATCACAACCTTTATGTTAATAAAATGTATATATTAATATAAGAAATATGTACAACTGAGTTGTATGTTTTTTAAAAAGATAATATATATTAACATTCAAATCAACTATAACTATGTTATATAAAATAGTTTTTAATTATGTAATCAATTATAATTTTTTGATTTAACTTTTCATATATGACCGTAAAACTGATCAGGTAAGACGAAACTGATTTATTCGTGCAACTCTGAAAACAATATTGAGATATTATTATAAAGCAGAAGTTGAGAGACTTAAGAGGGTGTTTGATTTTAAGTTGTATTTTTTTAATGAAAAATTGTAGTTGAAAATATGTAAATGTATAGTTAGGGTTGAGAAAATGTTGAAAAAATATAAAGGTAAATGGAGTATCTGGTGAGTACATCCAAACGATGATCTTAAGATCTGTAGTCGGAGTATACATCAATAGTAACAGCAACAAAGAAAAAGAATGACTTGTTTCCTCGTCAATAAACTAAAAGATTCTGCACGATTAAGCCGTTCCGATGATTCACTTCTTAACGATACGAGCGATAACCTCCGACATGGAAGGCCTCTTGTCCGGGTAGTGTGCCACACAATCCATGGCCAGTTGCAGGAGCCGCACCATCTCCTCCTCCACGTTTTGCCACTTAAGCAGCTCGGCGTCGAACACCTCTGCAGTCCACTCCTTCCCGACGACCGACTGCACCCACCTCGGGAGGTCAACTCCCTCCTCGTTCAGGACGCCCTGCGCCGGCGCTTTGCCCGTGAGCAGCTCGAGGAGGAGCACTCCGAAGCTGTAGACATCCGCCTTCTGCGACACCTTCCGGGGATCGGTGACCTCCGGAGCTCGGTACCCTGACGCGCGGAGAGAAGGGGAAGTCGACCCCGCGAGCAGAGCCAGGCCGTGGTCGGAAAGTCGAACTTCGTACGACTCGGTGAGCAGGACGTTGGAGGACTTGACGTTGCCGTGGGAGGTCGAAGGGCTTGCGGAGTGGATGTGCTCCAGGCCTCGTGCCGCCGCAAGGGCGATGCTGGTTCTTGTCTCCCAGTTGAGGGGCGCTTGGCCGGACCCCTTGTTGCCTGAGAAGATGATCGGTGAACTAGCATGAATTCTGGCCGGATACGGCATTCGGATACTAATTAAGAGGGTTACCGTGCATGAGAGCTGAGAGGCTGCCCCTGGACATGTACTCGTAGACGAGGAGCTTTTCGTCAGCGCTGAAATAGTAGGCCGTGAGGGGAACAAGGTCGGGGTGGTCCATGGCGCCGATGGCCTCGATCCTCTCCTTGAACTCCGCCTCCGGCAGGTTCACGTCTTTGAGCCGCTTTACGGCCACCGCCGCCCCCGACTCGAGCACCGCCTTGTAGGCTGTCCCGAAGGTTCCCTTCCCCAACACCTCCGCAGACGCACGCAGGAGATCCTCTAGATCGAAGGCCGGCGTTGTTCTCCGGCTGCCGAAGAACACGAGTTTCTTAACCTCAGGGCCGCCGCTGGAAGCAGACGAAGATTTTGCGGCGGCGGTGACGGCGGTTGAGGTCACTGCCGCTCCGTTACCGTTCGCTCTTCCGTCACCGGGACCTTTATCCCTTTGCTCTGCAAGCTCCGCCGTCTCCATCTGCTTCGTGACGGCAGCAGCGGCTCCTGGTGACTGCGCCCTCCTGCCACGGCAGAGAAAGACGAGCGCAACGAGCAGGAGGAGCACGAAGGCGGCGGCACCAATCGCGATCCCGGCGATCGCCCCGCCGGAGAGTTTCTTCTTTTTGCCAGTCTCTGGAAACACGGCGCCGCCGGCATTGCTCGCAGAAGCTCCCTCCGCTGAGGGAGAAGGCGCGATCTCGCCTGGGCACAGCCCCAGGGGGCCGCCGCAGAGGCTGGTGTTGAGGAACGCGTTCTTGGGCTGGGAACGGAGGCCGGCCGGTATAGATCCGTTGAGCTGGTTGTAAGACACGTTGAACTGGACCAAGCTGGGGATGTCAAGCGGTGGGATCTCGCCGGCGAGCCTGTTGCTCTCCAGGTAGAGCGTGCCTAGGCGAGTGAGGTTGTTGAGCTCCGAAGGGATCCCACCGGTGAATTGGTTGTTGGCAAGGTTAAGGCGGACGAGGTTCTTCATGGAGGCGAGAAAAAGCGGGATCTCGCCGGAGAGGCGGTTGCTCTGGAGGTAGAGGTTGCGGAGCTCGACGAGGCGCGCTAGCTCACCGGGCAGAGGACCAGAAAGAGCATTGAACCGGAGGCTGAGCGTGTGGAGGGCCGTGAGGTTACCGACGGCTGCGGGGATCTGGCCAATGAGGCCAACGCCGGGGAGGCGGAGCTCTCCGACGCGGCCGAAGGCGCAGGTGACCCCCGGCCAGCTGCAGCTTGGGACGGAGGAGTTCCACGTGGGCAGAGCGGAGCGACCGACGGCATCGCGCAAAGCCACGAGCGCGGCAGTGTCGGAGGCCAGATCCGGCGTACCGCCGGGGAGACCGAGCAGGAGGAAAAGCGCGCCAGCAACGAGGCGGAGCAACAACCGGGACGCCATGTGCGGGAGGTGACCGTACTCACTGCGAAACATTAAAGCATCCCATGAAGCGCGCAGTTGCTCACTGACTGACGCAGACCGCCTCCTGCTTCTCTCTCCTCCATTTTTGCAATCTGGTGCTGCTTCAAGTTTTTATCGCCAGCCGGAGAAGGAGGAAGATAGGAAGTAGCGTAGCACACAATCTGTGCTAGTTTAATGGAATCACCGGTATTGGTATGCTTTTAGTGATGCTTAACTTGGGTGTAAAGTAAGGGATGAAGATAGATCTCGACGTGGATTTGAATTAATGTTGGAAAACGTTATAGGGAAGGTTATCTACTCTATCTAGGAAATTTTCCCTTTAGGTCGAAGGAACATTGAGATTTTGTAGATAGATTGTCTGCGACTATAAATAGTTGTTACCAAATGATGCGTTTAATTACCAAGACACGGAACACGGGGATGTTGACGTCAGCAAACACTCCGACCAATTGAGGCGTTTAATTACCAGAAAGAGAGGAACAGACAGATTTTTCTATTTATTTTTATTTTTATTTTTTTTCTCCTGGAACCTTCCCTCCTCTTCTTCGGCAACCACCTCTCTACGTAAGCCGAAGCCTTCGTCGTCGCCATCGGCGTTCAGCGCTCCCCCTGGCCCAGATCTGTTGGCGCCCTCCTCCGGCAGCCCAATGACGTCAGCAAACACTCCGACGAACTCCGTGCCCCTGTTATGAGACAGCGGAGCCGCAGCAAACAACAGACGGTCCAGATACATCTAGTTACGCGTCGCGCGATCCCGATCGTCAAATAGGCATCGGAAGGATGACAGCAGAAAGAGAGGAACAATTTTTTCTTGATTTCGTAGATTTTTCTATTTATTTTTTTATTTTATTTTTCTCCTGCCTTCCCTCCTCTTCTTCGGCAACCACCTCTCTACGTAACTACGTAAGCACTAAGCCGAAGCCTTCGTCGTCGCCATCGGCGTTCAGCGTCGCCTTCTCCTGGGTCCTGGCCCAGAACTGTTGGCGACCTCCTCCGTCTGCAGCCCAGTGGCCTCCTACGGTGCTCCATTTAACAATATAGTATAAAGTAATATCAATATTGCACTTTAACATAAAAATAAAAAACATTAAAAAATCTATTTAACGGATCAAACAAAATATCCATTATTATTTATTCGTGTGAGGAGAGACTAGATCAGCGAAATAATCTTTAATAGTTAGATCCTGTAGCATGGATCTAAACAGTCTTTAAATATGTTAATTTGCAGATCCAAAAAGAAGAGAAGAGAGAGATTTGATGGTAATTAATTAATTATTTTATGACTTCTCATGAAAGCAGCCAAATGACACCAGCAAAGCAAAGGAGCCGCTAGGCACGTGCCTCTCTCATGCCAAAGAGAATCCCAACGAGCTCGAGCTGGATCAGGATCACGTCCTTAATAAGTTAATATTATAATTATTTTTTTACTTTTAACAGAAAAATAAAAAATAAAAAATAAAATAATACCCTTACTCATAATTTAACACTCTAAATATCATTTTGTTTTTAATGATCTTGATGTTTAAATTTTATCCGATGCAGAAGATTTTCTCTCATTTATTTATTAAATAAATTTGAAATATAACGTTTTACATCCATCGTCAAAATATTAATCTCTATTCATATTTTAACGGTGGACTGGCAAGATCCGTCAACCGAGGTCAACGAGGCCGCTTAGGAGCGCGAGGGCGTTGCTGGTGTACCTCTTAACCCGCGCCAGCTGGCGGCGCACGTCGCCCTTGACATCGCCTCCGGCATCGTGCTCGAACTCGTCGGAGCACGTGCCCTCGTCGGTCATGGCGGCGCTCATCCAGGTCCGCGCGTTGGATATGCGCCACGACTCCTCGGTCGACCCCCGGAGGGGATCCGGCATCTCCCGGAGCTCGTCGAGGGCGCGGGCGGCCTGGTCGGCGGCGTCCCCGAGCAAGTCGGCGCAGTCGTGCGTCGCCGCGGAAGGAGGAGCGCTGCGGCTGCGGAGGGCGGCGAAGCGGTAGCGAAGGTCGCGGAGGGGGGCGATGGTGACGTTGGAGGCGGTGAGGGCGAGGAGGAGGGGACTGCGGCGGACGGAGGTGGCGTAGGGGGAGAGGGAGGAGAAGCAGAGGCCCGGGTAGCGGGTGGCGGCGCAGCGGGCGCGAATGAACGCGGTGGCGTTACCGAAAGAGGGCGTATTTGGCGGCGGCGGCGTGGCGGCGGAGGAGCAGACGATGAGCAGAAGGGAGATGAAGAAGGAGAAGGCGAGGACGGGCTTCGTGATCATGTTTTGAAACGGGAAGATCGATCCAAATCTTCTTCATTGTATTGGTCTCCTCCGACTGAGTAAGGATTTAAATAGGGCTAGTCTTTATTTTTATTATATTTTAGTTTTTTATAAAAATAATCAAAAAATAGCTTACATTTTAAAAATATTCTTATTTGTTGTTGTTGTAATAAATTTAGTTAAAACTATTTAAATTAAAATAAATTTGATTAAAATTACTTTAGTGTTATAATAATTTAATCAAAGCGGTTACAAAGATCAAATTTTTTCTAATAATAGTTAGACTCATTTTGATTAAATTTAAATAATTTTAATTAATATTTGAGTAGTTTTAATCTTAATTACTTAGTAATTTTAGTAGGTTATAGCAACTTTAGTCAAAATTATTATAAAAATATTAGAACTAAAATATTTTTGAAATATGTGATTAGGCTATAAATTATGAGCCGAGCTGAGCCAAGTCAAGCTTCATGGTATTCAAACTTATTTGATAAGGTAACTGAGTCTAATATAAATTAAGTCGTTTAAATAGTTGTTCAAGTTTGACTTAATTTTTTTTATGAGCTTAAACTTGATTCATTTAGATGTTATCGAACTCTCAATTTATATTTATTTGATTATTTAAAATTTTATAATTTTAAACTTATTTAATTGATTATTAAATTTAATAATATAAATTTATTTATTCATTTTAAAAATTTATTTATATTGTTGATGAAAATTATTTATAAATTTTGTTCATAAATATTAATAAATAACAAACTGAACACGTATAACTTATTCATTTAGTTTAATAAAATATTTAAATATATTCATTTTATTTACTTTATGTATATTGAAAGAAGATAAATAAATTTTTATTAAATTGAATATCAAATTTACTTTGATTCATTTACCACCCTCATATATATGTGATGCCCTTTTAATATTTTTTTTCAAAATGGGAGAATGAAAAAATTTTCATTTAAGCACCGGAGACTTTTTTTTGGGATTAAACTGTTATTTTATAATTTTAGGGATATGAACATAATACAACATTAAACCTTTTTTTAGAACATGATTAGTCTTAACTAAGTCGGACTAATTTTGACTAAATTTAAGTAGTTTTAATTAATATTTAAGTATTTTAATCTTAATTATTTAGTAATTTTTAGTATGTTAAAGCAACTTTAGTCAAATATGTTATAAAAATGTTAGAACTAAGATATTTTTGGGATATGCGATGCCCTTTTAATATTTTTTTTTTCAAAATAAGGGACAATGAAAAAATTTCCATTTAAGGACTGTAGCCTTTTTATCGACTTCCAATTGAGAAACCCTTAACATATAAATTTGGGGTTTTAGGTGGTTGCCTTAAGGGCCTAATTATTGGACCTTTGATGGGCTTCTATTTGGGCCAAGCCCACTTGGAATACTCTATAATATCCTCTAAACTCAAATAGTTTGTTTTCCCCTTTGAGTTTAAAGGTTTAGGATGGAGGTTATTATATTTTGAAAGACAATTAACAATAAATTATGAACACTTAAATGTCTTAATATTATCTTAAAGAAAAAGAAAGTTCAACTCTCGTCTTAATTTATGACTAAGTAGAAAGGGTACGTTGATTAATTAACAAGTCTTGAGTATATGTCACCATCAGCGGTTAACTTATTAATAATTCTAAAGAGACAAAACTACGCCAACAATAATAATTTATACAAGAAATGACTTAGCTTCATGATAAAGGGTTAATTCTAAAAATAATTGCTAGATATTTAAGTTAAATGTACTCTAATTTCTATGGGCACAAAGTGGCTTAATTTGGAACAATAGTAGATATGATTATCATATTAAGTTAGACTTAATATGATATATGATTTAATGAATCAAGTGTGAATCATTAGAAATTATAAATACAAAAATGTAAGAGTATACTTAAATCTATAATATCTTTTACCTTCTCGAGTTGTAAAGTTTGATCTTATGGATTAACACGATTCCCTTAAGAATTTCTTTTATAGTTCTCACGTACTCTTTTCGACGATGGAATATCAAAGAAAATAGATGAAAGTTCAATATTTGCTCATCCAACAAACCCTATGATCCGGAGACCATAATCCTTTATTTATAAAAAACTCTATTAGGATTATCCTTTTATATTTTCTATTTTAATCCATCGGTAAAATAAAAATTATCTCTTATGTCTCTACATACAAAGGGTCATACTTTTTAGATAAATTAAAATTAAAATATTTAAAATCTTAATTAATCACTTTTAATTGAATAGGACAATCTACAATACATAATTATTTCATACTACGTCCGTTGGATTGACGATGACTTTGTTTGCGTAATATAAGCTTCATGACTACAATATATAAGTCAAGTCAAATATAAAATTAACCAATTTGTTAAAAAAGTTATTCAAGTTTGATTTATTTATTCTTTATTTATATTTGACATAAATTTAATTTGTTTAAAAGTTATGAAACTAGATCTTATCTATTTATTTAAAATTTTTATATTTTTTAAATTTATTTACAAATCTTAACTTATTTATTTAGTTTAATAAATTATTTAAGTATATTCATTTGATCAATCTGGTACATTTTAGCTAACATAAACAAACTTTACATATAAATAGTAAACTACCTGATTTATAGCTAGTCCTAACAAGAGCTTAAAGAGCTCAAATATATTCATCATCAAGATGTTTTAAGGTAAAAAAACCGACTTCTTAGTTTAAAATAATTAACTAAAAATAGTAACCTTTTATCAAGTAAATCCTACCATCATTAATGATACTCTTATTTATCGTAATTATTTGTAAAAATAAATGTCAATCAAAAAATAGTTGCGGTTTAAAATTTTTCTCTAGAAAAATAAAAATATCTTATCAAAACAAATCCCACACCAAACAAAAAGTCAGGCCGAATAAATTGCCCAAGCCACGTGTCTTCACATCAAAGCACAGTTATGACCGCATCGTGCTCCATCATTGCGGCTTATTTGTCACGACATGCAGGCAACAGACAGCGAACACGGATCTGTGCAAGACATCGGATCCAGTCTCCATCCACGACGCTGCCGAAGCGATACCACGATCACCTTCTCGCCCACAAGTTAGCCCACGTCACTACTCCAGGTCGGGACAGGTGGGCCCCACTTTGACCATATTATATATATATATATATCGTTATCTTTAAAATAAATCAATAAATGTTTCAAATAATTAGGATTCGTCACTTCTTTGGTAGTGGAAACGCGTTTCCTTAGTGGAAACGGAAATGCTCGATCCTCGCCATGGTGGTTCCTCTCGCGCCCCCTCGTCGTCGTCCTCCTCCTCCGGTCTCCTATCTGCCCTAATTCCTCTGTTTGAAACCGCAATTCCCTTCCTTGTCTTCGAGCTCTCTCCAATGGAGGTGCCTCGGGAACCCTAATCGCTCGACGCCCTTCGCTCGGTTCGCCGGGGGATGGCGATCGTCACGGGCGATCGCTACCTCGAACAGCTGTTGCGGTTCGTGGAGCGCAACGCCGGGCCTCTCCTCGATGGATCCCTCACCCTGAAGCTGAACCCCTTGGGGCTTCGCTATGTCCACACGCGGCTGGATGCGTTGCAGGAGCTTGAGGGTCTCCTCGCCGGCGCCCCTGTCGACTACCTCCGCGCCTACGTCTCTGATCTCGGTGACCACAGGGCGATCGAGCAGATGCGGCGGATCCTCGCGCTGCTCACCTCGCTCAAGGTGGTGTCTGTGCTCCCGCAGCCGGGCCGGGACCCGACGCCCATCTCACTGCTTCCTTTTGGGAGGCTGAAGGTCCTCGAGCTCCGGGGATGCGACCTCTCGACCTCTTCCGCCAGGGGCTTGCTCGAGCTACGCCACTCGCTCGAGAAGCTCATTTGCTACAATTCCACTGTAAGATTCTTTCTTGTGCCTTTCATTTTCAATTGATACAGAAGTGCTGCATGAAGGTTTCGAACTTTCGGTTTGTTGAATAATCTGTGTGACTACTTACAGCACGTCCGCGTACTTCTTTTGAGTGCTCTTAATTAACTGTTCTCTTGCTTAACTTAGTGTCCACAGTTTGTTTCGCTTTGTTCCTATCCATTTTAGCTTCTATACTTGGTGGATTTTTACTTTGTTAGCTTCTACCACATTGTTTTTCACGTTCCACTTTCGTTTACTCTAATATATTGTTTAATTAAGGAAAGAATTAACAGCAGATTTTGTGCATATTTCTCGCAAGGATTCTTGGTTTTGTGCCTTTTCTTCTTAGAGATGAGTTGATTGATATTTTTTATTCTAAATTCTTTTGAGATTCCATTCCTTCTCCAGCTTTCTTGCGTCAGATATGTTTTGTTTTGGCCCCAGAGTTCTCGTGTTAGTTATGCAATTTTTATGGCTAAAAATTCTCCATGAGTATGCAGATTTGACTTAAGAGAAAAACAATGAAAGATCATAATTTGTAATTTGAAATGCAAACTTTTACTATTATCTTTCACGCATTCCTTTAAGTTTTATGCCAGAATAAAGGCATTTGCTAATCTTGATGATTGTCAAGGGTGCTTATTTTTCACATTCTATGTTGCTGAAACTTAGGAATGCCTCAGACATGTATTTGCCAGTAGAATCGTGGACGTAAAAGAATCTCCAACCTGGAACAAACTGAAGTTTATATCATGTGCTTGCAATCGATTAGTTCTTATGGATGAGTCCTTGCAATTATTACCCGCTGTCGAGACTTTGGATCTAAGTCAGAACAGGATTGCCAAAATTGACAACCTGCAAAAGATTACAAAGCTGCGATATCTTGATCTTGGGTTTAATCATCTACGATCAGTAGCATGGTTGAGTGAGGTATAGTTTGTTTTCATGGGCTTACTATACTGCTTTGAAGTTCTTGTCACTTCATTGCCTATTAGAAATTTTAGTACTCAAGTTAAAATGACCTTCATTAAGAGGAGTGCATGCAAGATGTGGAAATGATATTTTTGTCCTCACTTTCTCCAGGTTTCTTGTCGAATAGTTAAGCTTGTTCTAAGATATAATTCCTTAACTTCAGTTCATGGAATTGAGAATCTAAAGTCACTTGAAGGGCTTGATCTCTCCTACAATATTATTTCCAGTTTCACAGCACTTGAAATCCTCGGCAGCCTTCCTTCCCTGCATAACCTGTGGCTGGAAGGAAATCCAATATGTGGCTCTCAGTGGTTCAGAGCACATGTTTTCAGTTTCTTCTCTAATCCGGAAAGAGTAAGCTGTGACTTTTTTCTTTACTCTTCATTCTTGTATTCCTGAAATAATTGACTTTGTCGTTTCTACATAATCTCATAACAAATTGTTGGTGATGCTTTTATCATTTATCTGTGTTAGTTAGAGTTAGATGGAAAAGGCATTAGCACAAGGGAGTATTGGGAAAGACATGTTATATTTGCAAGGAACCAAAAGAAGCCTGCTGGATGTGGATTTTATTTTCCTGCAAAAGACACTGTTGAAGATGAGAGTATTGTAGCTACTAGGAAGGTACAAATGGCAAACTAATAACCTAATATTTGTTGTGAAACTTTCATATCACTTTTTACCTTTTGAAATCAAGAATTTCTATATATTTGCCAGAAATGCAAAAATTTATAAGTTTTGAGAATAAGATACTCTCTTTGTAGAAAAAATTTTCTCGTCTAGCTAATATTGAGGATGAGGAAGACAGAAGATTAATTAGCTCTGATCAAGAATCTATATTGTGCGATAGTGAAAGTTTGAGAAAAGATGAGACCATTTCTGACAGTGAATCAAGAATAGCTAAGTTAATGAACGTAGCAAAATACATGAAGAATGAACGATCTCCCATTTGGTTGCAAAAATTTAAAAAGTATTTGGATCAGACACCTGATAAGTTTGTGGATAAAAACCACTCAATGGAATTTGGTTTGGCTTATCCTATTATAAGACAAGCGAAAGACCATAAGCAGTCTGGAAGTATCTCAAGCTCAAAATACATTATAGAGGTTGCAGAAACTCTAGAAGGAGAAACAAGTCAAAGTAACTTGGACCTCAATATGCCAGTTAAAGATAGTGATAATGGTAAATTTTCCAGTAAGGAGATAACTGAGCTTGAGATTGCCAAGAATGATAGCAATACGTCATTGAATGGAAGAAATTCAGGATTAAACTCTCAGCGAGGGAAATCAAACTTCTATTCTCTAGAAGCAAATGATGTTTCTCATTTAAAAGTAAAGCTTCACTCTATCGACAGTGATTCATCAGATGGAGTTTATGAGTCAGAAAATGCACCAATGGTGGCTCCTGAGAAGATCATTGGATCACACCCATCCTCTCTGCACCCTATCTCGCCTCCACATTATAGAGAGGATATCCTCCATCGCAGACTTGACCATGAGGAAGAATTTTTGCAGCACTCAGCTGATGCAACTTCTATGGAAACCTCAGATGATACCAGTAGCAGTGGTGGTGTTTCACACAATCTAAGCTCCTCCAGTTTGGATAGCTTGCTGAATCAAGCACCTATGAAGCATGTTTCTAGTGACAACTCACTGACATCACTGGACATCAAATATCTTGCTGGTGGAAGGCATGCCAGGCCATCAATAAAAGCAAATAACATTCTATTATATGATAATTGTGTCGAGCAAGATGTCAGTGTGGAAGTTAACCTAGAAGACAGTGACTATCTATCTTATGCACAAGGCATTTGCAGTAATGGTAGGGACTGTTTCAATCACATTGCAAATCATGAAGTTGGTGGATCTGAGAAACAGAAAGTTAGATCAAAACCTAAGAGAAGACTTATCTCACTTTCAGGAAATCTTAATACTGAACCAATACTTGATAAACCAAATGGCAATGGTGTTACTCAAATTCATTTGAAGGATGCACAAGAAAGGAACATGACATGTTCAGATACTGGTAGCGGAGCGCTTAATCCTGTACAAAATGGAAACCTAAAGGAGTTATTGCAACTGAAGATAGTGGACTTTGGCACTTCTGAAGCAGAAACAATTGAGGATATTGTTTGTTGTGATTGTATATTTCAGCTTGGAACGGTTATCAAAGAGCGGTAAGGTTTAGGACATCAATTTTGTTTCTTATGCCAGTGGCTAAATAATCATGTTCATTTGAAGCTACTTGTAAATTGTTTCTGTACATTATGCAGTGAAGTTGCTATTCTGCGAACTTGTGAGAGAAAGATATATGTCATCTTTATTGATACAATGCCTGATAGCCAAGGTTTGAATCATTTTCAAGTTGAATCAATTATTCTTGTATGACTTTTTGCTGTATAAACTGTTTCACTTGTTTATTATTTTTCATACAACTTCAAGGAATAACTCTGTAATTCCTCATCAGACATTATTACCAAAACTGTGGGATGCCACAAACTGGAAGATATAAGAGAAATTTGGGCTGGACTTGGACTGCAAGCACTGAGGTTTCATATAGTTTGTGTACTTGGATTGCTAATATAGGACTTGTGCATTAAATTGTCACATCATTGTTAGGATATATCTGGAGGGGAAGATAACGTACCTGTTCTTGTCAAGGAGTTCTATAAAATTGGAGAATCTACTATCTCTGTTACAAATATCTGATTCTGCTGCATTGAACGGTATATGGTCTCTGAAGAGGTAAGCTTCCAATCATGTCATAGTAGTGTTAACTATGATGCCCACACAAACTTTATGTGCTTCCAGTTTTGGCACTTCTTTTCTGATTTCTCTTTCAAAAATTTGAATTGCAGTTGGGAGAATATCCAGGTAAAAATGCTTGAGAAATATGTATGTGGAATTCCGAAGATGGGACTGCTCCTATGCTCCATGGTTCTGTTTTGGCATGACAACTCTGGAGGTATGCATCTGAAGTTATTAGATCAAGACCCTGTATGCTGTTAAGGGAGGAAGGAAAGCAGTCCCTTGCCTACTTCAGTAGCAGAACAAATAATAAGGGAAAATAAAAGAGCAATTTCTTTTGGTTCCTTCCAGAAGTTGGGGTAAGAGGGGAGGAAAAAGGAAAAAGAGTTTAAGTTTGTCATCTTTCCATTCTTTGATCACAAAATTTCTTTATCCCTCTTTCCATCCCCAAAACTTTTCCTTTCTTTTCCCTCTTCTTCCCCTCAAGTGGGCGCAATCTTAAAGAATCTGTTTAGTTATTTTCTTGTGACTTGTTTAATTAAGCTTGACATTGCTAGTGAGTGGATCAAATTTTGTCCAAAGACATAAAATGCATTTCTTTTAAATCTCCTGGCTCTTATTTTTATTTAGCCTCAGAGCTTGAGCTCAAGAAAGCATAAGCCATTTTAGTACAAACTACAGAATCAATCAAGAACTCAGAAATGCTCGAGTGTCCATGTTTCTTATTTTAATTACACTATTATAGTATCTAGCTAATTTTAATTGCTCTAACAAGCATCCACGTTCCTGAAGTCATTAGATCAGAACCTTTTGATGAACCTGTTTAATTCTTTTCTTATTTTGTTTAACTAGTCTTGACATCTCAAGTGAGTAGATCAAGTTTTGGCTTGTAGAAAGATAACAATGCATTTTTTTCACATCTCCTGGTTCTTATTTTTGATGAAGCCTTCCTTAGCTCCTTATTTGCTCAACAAAGCACAAACTGTTCTAATGTAGACTGTAGCAGTGAGTGTAACCTCAGGAATGCCAGAGCGTATTTCTTTAGTCTGCTAGAGGATCTAACTCATTTTAATTACACATGATTGGGAGACTTTAATTATATATGATCAGGAGACCTTCTAAAACGCTTGACAAATTTTCACATTTGCTTGTGCACATGTTAACCTGTTGCAGCTCCTATGATTAGGATCTCCCTTTTTTGCAGAAATAGGTTTTTATCTAGTTGCTTTAGAGGTATATTCAAGTTGTCCCACATCCATTTTGTTAGCAGAATAACAGTTTTGGTTTGATCTTGAAACAATGTTCACCATGTGACATGTTTAAGACATGGCAAAACCATATTTGAACCAAGGTTTGAAATCTCAAGTAGGGCTGGGGTTTCAGTCTCTGACTGGCTTGAGATAGTGTTGTCGATGTTGGTATCGGTGCTAGAGGGGTGGGTGTTGAAGCAGGAGAAGGGGGAAGGAGAGAAGGAAGAAGGTTGGAGAGGAAGAGGAGTAGCAATGAGGAACTCACCTGACACACCTAGAGCTTTGAGCAGAGCCAATGCAGAGGAGTAATGGCAGAAGATGAAGAAGGTATCAACTCACGCTTTCATTGTGTGAAGGAGGGGTGCTGAGGTGGAGGAGCTCTGCTTTTGTTTCTTTCTCTGTAAAGAAGGGGTGTAGAGGAGGGGTATGGAGGTGTCAGTGCACACATTCATTTTGTACCGTGTGGTGGAGGAGGAGGAGGAGGAGCCGAGGAGGAGCTAAATAAATCTTGCAGAATAGGAGGTGTCTGGCTTTTCACATACTGGTCGGCTGGTGGAATGAAATTTTTCGTCCATGCCGACGGCATGGAATGATTTTAAACTATGGTTTGCACAAAAATCCATGCAAAACCAGGCAGGTTGGTAGGTTAGCACTGGACTAGTGTTTCCTTCTGTTCAATTCTATTAGACTTGATGTCTATGCTATGGTTGAACTATTAAATTTGTTTCTTAGGTTGAAGATCGAGAGTATTGGAGTCTTTTTCATATTAATCTTTCCTATTATGGCATTTAATGATATTTTTTTTAGAAAGACATCTTGCACTGTCGCCCTCTTACTTTTAATGATCTTTGAGGATGGATTGATTAGTTGGACTATCAGTTTCTTTGGTCAAATGCTCAGGTGAACCTTGGGTTGCGAGGACAATTATTGTAGTTGAAGAATATATGCTCGTATGCATTGAGAATCATCCACAATTTGGTACTTCCATTGCTGATTCTGAATCAAGCTCCCCATACTATTCTCTGGATTCTGGCTGCATGATTCAGGATATACTTGAAATGGTAATAGTTGATTGTTGTTTGTTGTGAAGTTGCATGTTTTTGTTCTCTAAGTCAGGCACAGTTCTCTTTTGCTACCATGCTCGTAGTTAAAATATTTAGTGTTAATATAGATTAGTTAACGATAGGAGTAAATGAATATGCATATAAACATGGTTATCCATGATATTATTCTTCCTGAACTCATATACATAGCTTCGATAACATGTTGCAACCTGCTTTTTGTTCACATACATGCAATGTGCCTAGCTGAAACATGCAGACCACACAAAGCATGATTTTCATGTCATCGGAAAATCATTATATTGTGACTATGTTTATTGTAGTCGAAAGGCTGACTAATACCGTTTGACATATCTGTGTTTGACCTGCATTTGAAGTTACTTCACAGATCCTTCACATTGATTTGTTGTGGCATAGAGTATTTACAACTTATCCATGTCTGCCTCCTCAGGTCATTGAGCTCTGTCCCGAGGGATGTGTGACCTTGACATTCGTCGAAGTCATGCCTGCTACTAACTTCTTTTCCGATAAGATCAAGAAGGAGAAGCAACCAGTTGAAACCCCAAAGGTCCACACATGGAAGTTGAAGTGGTACACGGAAGACACCCTGTTAAAATTCGTTGCCATTGTGAAGGCAATTTATTTAGGATTAAAATCTTCTCCTCTACCTGTGAAGTGCATATCTTGAAGAGTTAGTCGTCCTTCTGCGTGTGTATTCTTCCATTTCATTCATTCTTTCGGTTATTTCCCCAAATTTTATCGATGTACAGGCTTCTTCACGTCTTCAGTCAGTATTTTATTCTTTGATTCTAGTAAGTTTGAGATCTTTTCCCTGTTGTATAGAATAAATTGTATCGAACTCGTTGCAATTTGCAACTAGGAAAAATTTCTATGGTGTGAATATTTTTTCAGTTTGTCTACCGTGCAATATGTACTTGTTCTTGAATCATCTGTGAGTTTTTATTTAATGGTTTCAAATTAAGATTTGATGGTTCAAATAAAGGTTCGAATGCTGTAACTAAACTTAAATAGCGGAATGAAAGAAAAGGGAGGGAATTGCTCGCCGAAGTTCGAGGAGGGGCTTTTCTGAAAATTTGCGTTTCAGATCAGAATATGTCGAAATTAATATACCGGCGCGGTAACGTCCACCGGTATATCACTCCATACGCTACAAGCAATATCGCAAGTAGCGTCGTTACGATGCCTTCGTCGCGGCGTCTTGTTGGCTCTTGAGGTTTCTCGCGCGGTGATCTGCGAGCCCAGAAACCCTAACGATTGATAGAATCGCAGAGATGGTTTCTCCCTTCGTTCTCCAGCCGTCCCTGCCTCTTTGTATCGGCTCTTGTTCGTCACGGAGTTCGACTGCCGCTCCGGTCTTTTCGCGTGTCACAGTATCTGTGAGGATTCTTCCCATCCAATCGGATCGTCGGAGAGGAATCTTGTTTTCTTCCTTTACAATTAGAGGTAACTCGACTAGTTCAGATCAGTTTCCCTTCTTTTTGTTGGTTGTTTTGAAGCGTAAATTATGCTGCTCGTGAAAAAAAAATTTGCTTTTTCTTGTCCGTTTATTACATATCTGAACAATTCACTATTGCAGATCAGTTGAGTGGTTGGTATAAGATTTATCTGTAGTTATTGTGCTTTAGGAAGCATTTGGAACTGACTATACTCTTCAAATCATCTCTTCGGCATTAGTTCGAACTAGTTAGACTTGGGGTGTCTATCTGGCCGTCTCTACATTGTTGTTTCTACCAAAGTGCTCATGATATTGCTGTTTTCTTTGCAGCACTCGGTGACATGACAGCAGTGCCAAGTAGCATTACTGAAAAGGTTTCATCAAATCTTACAGAGTCTGAGAATACAAGCTTGTGTGAAGAGCAATCAAAAGATGACAAGGGAGATAAAAATGATGGCAGTGACCCAGGAAAAATCAGTGATTCTAAGATGGTTAAAGTTTGTGATAAACTAATTGGAGTGTTCCTTGTTGATAAACCTACAACAACCGATTGGAGAAGATTGCTAGCTTTTAGCAGGGAATGGAGTAATATCCGGCCACATTTTTACAAGCGTTGTCAGGAAAGAGCAGATAGTGAGAGTGATCCAGGGAGGAAGCACAAGCTTCTTCGATTGAGTAGAAAATTGAAAGAGGTTTTTTTGCACTTTTTCTTTTGAATACTCTTTTTGCATTATCAAGTCTGCTCGTATGATTCTCCAAGTTCTTCTGAATGCTCTTTAGGTTCTAGAATAACCTTGATGGGTAGCGCTCACAATAGTGTTAACTCATTTTTCAAATATGATCACTTGTTTGACAGTTACCTTGGTGTATTATAGTGATGAATGTTTTCTGTAGTCCATCTATTGTTTGGGATCATAATCAACACAGATCTTTTTGTGTTTTCTACTTGTAGGCACTAATATACTAATTGATTAGCATTTAAATAGAATAAGCAATGAAATGTAGTTCGAGAGTAAGAAAAGATATTAGGAAAGTATTAAATTGGAGGCACACAAAATTTCTATTAGAATTTTAGATATATTGTATTTTTTTGTTCAAAAAGATGTTGATGGAATTATGTTGGTTTGATTCGCTTACCACTTATCCAACATGGGTGTAGACTGTGCATCCAAGTGTTTGACACAATTTTTTCTTAATTTTGTTTACAAGTGATCAATAGGGTAATGTCAGTGTTCATCATGGTTATGAAGGGGAAATAAAGAGTCTAAATATTTGGATGATGAAGATATCATAATTATGATATAGTAGATTATTGGAATGAAGATGAGTTTCTAGATTCTTGTGGATTATTGTGGTGTATTCATTAGGGTAAAAGGAAAATTTGTAAGATTATGGTATAATCAGCTATACTTTATGAGTCCAAGTCTATGTTACTTGGACTCAAATAGAATATCTGACATTGTTGTGGATCTTGATACGTTATTTCGAAAATCTTTTGTATATGGTCAATAGTGATATCTTGTCCACCAGGAGCGTTGGTGTCTAAATGTTAGTATTTGACACGATTACGGAGTGGGTAAAAGATGAGTTTTATTTTCAGAGGTCAAATTATAGGGTAGTCAGAAAAGGAAACTGGCAGAAAAAAAAGTGATGCAACGAGAGCACTCAAATGGATGTTTGTAGTATTGAGGGTATAATAAGTGCTAACCTCCTCATTTTAGTCTCACATATTTGACTCCTTGAACAGGCATAAATATCAAGGGTCCTTCACCTAAATGCCTTGCTGTTGGATTGAGGCTCTCTTGGGCTCGTACATGGTACCAAATTTAGTCCTCCAGCTCTGGTGATGTTGGGACTAAGGTGGAAGGACAGAGTAATAAGAGAATTATTTTTCCCCTTAATCTCATAAGGCTAAGCAATGCCTAGGAATGCTTAAGTATCAAGTGATTAAAGATATATTTAAAAATATATTCAGGAAAAATTGTGTAGTTCCAAAAAGTGAAAGAAGTATAACATAAATATATTTAAGCTAACTAATATATTCTATGGTCAGAGAAGCTGACTCAACTAGAATTCCGTGTAAATGGTTAAGAGATAATGCAAGAGATTCTGGTTAATGTAATTAAAAGTGATTTAATGATTTGAATATTACTAGTGAGATTCCGAGCTCAATGTCAGGACAACCATCCATGTATCTGATGCAAATAGTTGAGACAAAGGCAGGTTGACGATGATAGTGATTATAGAGATGTTGCTAGTGATATAGTATATGCGAGTTCAATGGAGGATAAGATTCATATAGTTGACCCTAAAATGGTTGGGACTAGCATATCTTGTTGTTCTATCTATCTTTGGGATCGAATTAGTGCCTTCTTATCTTTGATCAGTTATTCCTGTTCAATTATTTCAGGTTGATGATGACGTGCAAAGGCATGAAGAGCTTCTTCAATTGATTATAGAGACACCAGATAATATAGGTTCTATTGTTGCTAAGCGTCGGAAGGATTTCACAAAAGAATTCTTTGTACATCTTCACACTGTAGCAGAATCCTATTATGCCGACCCAGAAAAACAAAATGGTAAGCAATGCAAATTTGAAAGGCTTAACCCAACTCTCTTGTTGCTAATTAGAGTTGAGTTGTGCAGATTGCTTGACAAATTCACTCCACTAGCAACATTCCTTCTATACTTTTGGCCAATTTGTCCCAAGTATTTTGGCCATTGTTATAGCAATAACATTTCTTTCTGCAATGCTTCAATGTTAGTTGTTGAATATAAATTTAAGACGAACACGTAATTTTTTTACCACTTCTTGTTTAATCCACCAATTTATTTGATTAGGATGCGGCTCTAACATTTAGGTTCCTAATCCAGTATTTGAATATGAATAAATGAGTATACATGTATACTTGCAAAGGTATCTGTCCTTTGTTTGGAGTTGAATATTCAGAGGTTTGTTTATAGATGAGTATCATGCTGACCTCAAATAGTTGGGACAAAATGGCTAAATGATGATGGTGGTGGTGTTTATAGATATCCTTTTTATCGTCTTTTCTTGTAGATCTTCTGATCTCGGTGTAATATAGCTTCTGGTCAATTAATTGATCAACAGAGATTGCAAGGCTAGGAAATGTTTGTATTGCCGCTGTACAATCATATGACAATGCATCAGAAAGCATTGAGGCCCTCAATACTGCCGAGCTGAAGTTAAATGATATACTCAATTCGCCGACTTTAGATGCTGCCTGCAGGAAGATTGACAATCTAGCTGAGAAAAAAGAACTTGATTCTGCTTTGACGTTGATGCTCACGAAAGCTTGGTCAGCTGCAAAAGAATCCAATTTGATGAAAGATGAGGTACTAGCATTGCTAATCATTTTAATCAATTACAAGAAGTTCAAAGGTTATATTCTTAAACGGCTAGTTCCCTTTATTAGAGGCGTATTGGAATCCCTTTTTTGATCTTTCACATGTTTGCATTTGTCGTTCAAATATCGACCAGGCAAAGGATATACTTTATCATCTATACAAGACTGCTGCTGGTAATCTTCAGAGACTGATGCCGAAGGAAGTCAGGATACTTAAATATCTCCTCACAATCGAGGATCCTGAAGAACGACTATCTGCTCTTCGAGATGCGTTTACACCTGGGAATGAATTGGAAGGAGAGAATGTCGATTGTTTGTACACGTAAGTCTTTCCGACTAACACCATTGCTCTTCCTGTTCAGATTTCCATTTTATCGAGTAAATTTTTTGATTGAATCTATGTGCATTGCTTGCAGAACTCCAGAGGTATTGTACAGTTTGATTAACACAGTGGTGGATGCCTACCTATTCAGCAGGGAAGGCACACTAGTAAAGGAAGCAAGGGACTTGATGAACCCAAAGATCATTCAGAGGCTAGAGCAGTTGAAGAAAGAAGTCCAAGATAAGTTTCTATAGCTCCCTCCCTAACACACTGAGTGTCTTTGCATTCTGAAAAGACCAACCGGTTTAGAACTTGTAGGAGTATGAGCCATGTTATATGATAATGTTCAATTTCAACCAAGAAGACAATACCAATACTTCCAAACATCAACCTGCTTACATGTAGGCCAGGCATCAACCTGTTTGTTTAAATTACTAGCTTAAGCTCAAACATTCATGACCTCATTATTAGACAAACAAAGAAGCTACAGCCATAGTTAATTAGCTCTTCAGAAGTCCACGTCCTCTCTGGGGAGGGCCACATGTGTTGGCCTCACCAGGAACACTTGATCGTAGATCAGCCCGGCGAGGGCTCCTCCGACGAGCGGTCCGACCCAATAGACCCAATGGTCGGTCCAGTTCCAGGAGGCCAAGGCTGGTCCGAACGATCTAGCCGGGTTCATTGATGCACTGGAGAATGGGCCACCGGCGAGGATGTTGGCCCCAACCACGAGACCCACCAACAAGGGTCCGAGTCCAGGAGGGATGAGCTTCTTAGGATCCACAATGGTGGCGTAGACCGTGAAGAGAAGAGAGAAAGTGAGGACGATCTCCATGATCACTCCCTGTAGAGAGCCCATCCCAACTGCTAGAGTATGCACTGGAGTGTCCTGATTTCATCAGTCGAATTATGTCAGTCAAAATGCAGTTTATTGATTTATATATTAAATCTAATAATTATTTGGTCGAATACTTTAGAGAATTTTGTGTCAAAGGTTAAATATTCAAATTTATAATGATAATATTGAAAGGGTTTAAAAATATGATGCAATAGTTGACTTATTTATAAATAATGTAAAGTAAAATGATGCAAAAGATATATTAAAGAAATTTGTAAAATAATGCAATATAGTACAACCAAAGCTTTTGTATATTTAAATATGTTTTAATGTTGCATTAGAAAGTTATATGTAATGAAATAATAACTCATAAAGGGCATTTGTATAACTTATAGAATCGTGGGGAGTAAAATGCTAATAAATTATGAAATTGTACCATAGTGTTATAATCTTAACTTTTAGGGTAAAAAGTAAAATGTGAGAAATGATTACCAGTCCGCCGGTGAGGTACTTGAGGAGGAAGCAGGCGGCGGCGGAGGCAAGCAGCTGCGCCACCACGTAGAGCACCGAACGCACGACGCTGATGTTTCCACCCACGGCCAGCCCCAGCGTCACCGCCGGGTTCAGGTGGCCGCCGGAGATGTGCAGCCCGGCCGAGATCATCACCGCCACCACCAGCGCGTGCGCCACCGCCACCGCCGTCAGCCCCATGATCGAGTCCCCGCCCACCATCTTCTCTGCACGCATGCAACAGTTAATCATTCACGCCACGCGTACTTCAAATAATGAAGCAGGGGCATTGGACGGAAGAGGGGGAACAGGGGAAGGAAAGGGAGTGGTGGTTGGTGAGTTCACCAGCGGCCATGGCGGAGCCGACGCCGGCGAAGACGAAGAGGAAGGTGAGGATGAGTTCGGCGAGGACGGCCCGGATGCAACCGGGCTCCGCCGCCTCCCGGTGGTCTCCCAACGCGATCTTCGCCATTGTTGATGTGTTTGTGGCGAGTGCTCTTGCTCTGCCTTCAGCTTTCAGCGTCGCCCTTTTTTTATAGAGGAGACAACTCATTCATTAATCACGTGAGTTCTCAATTAATGAGAGCACATAAAATGCAGGAAAAACGATATAGCATTAATTTTTTTAATTAAAAATATTCCAACTTTATTAAATATTTAAAAGGTATTTTTAAAAATATTTCTATATCCATCTTTCTTTGCTCGGTCATTAATTTGAATCGGCTATTACTCATCAAATACTTATAATTAATCGTCGGTTGAATATTATTCTAGTTGGCTAAATTAATTATTTGAATAAAGAACCACTAAGAATATAATTATTTTCACATTATATGAATTTACGCTTTTTGAAGTTATCGATTAACCAATTTAATGCCTTAATATATATATATATATTCTTATTAAGAATGTAATTAATCCATATATTATTAAATTAATAATTCAACTTCTTCGCTAATTGAAAAAATAACGTACATTTGGAATTAAATAATTGATTTATTTAATAATTTATTGTTAATTAAAAAGAAAATAAATGAATTACAGTGTGACCTTCCATTGTCAAATAATTAATAATTATATTTATTTTAAATAATGAATAATTTTGGCAGCCAACTCCTTTTATTTCCTAAACAATTAATAACTTTGATCATCTACTACTCTTTAGTAATCAAATTTATTAATTTTGGCCATTAACCGTTGGCAATTAAAAATAATTACTAAGTGGTTAATTAGTAATTAAATAATTGATTTATTTTTCAATTAGTAATCTACTAGAATAGCATTCAGTCAATTTTTTTTTGTCAAAAGTGATTAAAGCTCTATAAATCCTTAAACCTCTTAATAAAAATTATGGTCAAATAAGCACTATTACACCAACCCTGATTAAATTTATGTTTTTTTTTAAACCTAATTTTGAGGTTTATAGGGTAGTCATGATTACTAGCAAATTGGAATAATATCCAATTATTACAAGCAACCCAAAGTGTTTGAGTGCTCGTTGATATATATATATATAAAAATTTATTATTATTTTTTAATCTAGCTATTCAAATTTTCTGCTTGATTATTCTTAGAGATGGATTATCTTTTTTTCTAATTTGTTCATCATCTTTAATTTAGGTCAAATGTGCAATATTTACAACAACCCCGATTAAATTTCTGTTTTTTTTTAAAAAATTTAATTTTGAGGTTTATAGGGTTGTCATGCTTACTAGCAAATTGGAATAATATCCGACTATTACAAGCACCCAAAAGTATTTGATTGCTTATATATATATATATATATATATATATATATATATATAAATATAATTTTTTTATTATGAAAATTTATTATTATGTTTTAATTTAATTATCCAAACTTTCAGCTCAACTATTTTGGGCGGTGGATGATTTTTTTGTTAATTCGTTTATTGGATAAATCTAGAAACATAAACGGATTCTAATATTACGATCCAATATCATTAATAATTCGAACACTATCGAAGTACGATATGCCTCGTGACAGAATCGACAAATTGCATGAGTTAACCGTCCTGTCCTTACCAACACAGTATCGAGGAGGCGAACAAAGTAATATTGTATAGACTAAATAAACTAATATCTATGCTATTGCTTTATCTATTTTCTTCCTTTAAAATAATTATATTTAGTTTTTTTTATTGAAACAAGCGCATTGAGAAACCATCAGGATTGCTTGAGGAGAAGACAAGAAAAAGTTGAATTTATAAACAAAGCATGCCTTCATGCATTATTACACCCCTATATATTTTTAAAATTTTTTAAAAATAATTTAATAATTTTCAGTTACTAAAATTATCAAGTAAAATATAAATAAAATTTTAAAAAATATTAAATTTTCATACATTAATTTTCAATTTCATATAGTCATTTTAACTCCTCATGCTAGATTATAGATTATAGACACTAATCATACTCGTTGCCAACCCGAGGAAGCATGTATAATTTATTTATTTATATATTTTTAATTAGCATTAGATATTCAAGCTTTAGACACGACTAATTTTATAGTTTATTTCATAAAAATTTCATCAATCATCAAATAAATTAGAGAAGCATAAGGCTACCCAATCTAACAATCGACGTTCTCAAATATACTATCCATTTGAGAAAAAAGTCTTATAAATTCATTGTAGTTGAGTTTCAAAATTTAAATGTCTGATCTATTATTAACTGATTTAACCATCGTATCATCCCCTTGGAGGCAACTCGTTGACAGCATGGCACAATTTAAAATATATATACTTAATGTATATGAGTCATATTATCATCATCGTCTATCACCATCGGAGCTAACGAGTGGATATCATATTCTAGTTTCTATGATTGTAGCCAGTAGCATAGTAAGATGATGGAGTAGGCCCTTAAATTATGGAGTCAACTTTCATATATTTTTATTTTATTTTATTTCTCACCTTTGCCACATGTAATGAGATCAATTTATTAATTAACAAATAATAAAGAATAGTGTAAGCTTGATTTCACATGCAAGACAGCAACAATTATCTTTTTTTTAAAAAAAAAAGAAAATAAAAAGAAAACCTCGACTAACAGATAAGAGACAACTCATTTTGACTTGCTGTTCATGTGAAAGTATTTAACTATATACTTTGTCTGGTTGACTTGTTGATGTAGACACAACCCTAGGTAACACCTCCAAGAACTACACTACATAATATCATCATCAATCATGCCTATGTTTTTTGTTAAATAAAAAACTAAAAAAAAATATACACAAATTACATAGTTGCATGCAACTCGCAAGCCATGAAGAGCTTCATGACTAAATCATGATAAATTTAGAAGATAAATTAAGAAGATAAACGAAGAAAATCATGAGAAAGTATTCTCCTCTTTTCTCCTAGATAGACACATTAATTATTCACTTTGTAAAATTGAAACATCTCATTTAGCTCCTTGTTTACTTCAGTGGTAATTTATTTACCTATATATGTTTTATGATTACAAATATTAATGATAATATTAAATTTTAAATTGTCATTAAATATGGTATTAAATGATATAATGATGATAACATTCTATGATAAAAACCCCCCTATCATACATAACTATTTATGGTGCATTCTTTCAAGTAACTAATGCCACAACTATCTTGTTCAAGGTTGATCTCCGATGAAATTTAAGATCCCTTGAATGACTAAAGGCATCTCCCATAGACGGATCTAATCTAAGATGCAACTATCCTAAATTGTAACCCAGTTATATATATATATATATATATATTATAATCTATAATTTAGCATTAAAAAAATTAATATTTATTTATTCATTTTATTTTGATGTTTAATTCATCCCTTTCACGTTCAAAGTTCAACACATCTATAATTTCTGAATCCGTGTTCCTGTCTAGTATCATAGATTTAGATTTAGATTTGTGGATCCATTCATGTCTAGTACCATAGGCATATGGCTATTGTCGCATGGACTATCATTGCGATTGCGACTAACAAGTAGCACGACGACACCAGTGTCCTAATAGCAAAAACTCTAGCTAATGCGAGCACCTTTCAAGTTCTAATGTCATTGTACGGCTACATAGAGGGCCCCAAATGCAGATCATGGACTTCGACGCTTAGCCTAATAAAGTTAGTGGCATTGACAGCTCTAGGATTAAGGTGATATCAATCGAATCGAATAAATCGCAATTAAATTATTTTAATAAATAAAATCGATTTAATTTTATCATTAAATTCAAATAAATTAAACTGATATAAAATTAGTTAATTTGATTGATTATCAAATTAATTAAACTTTTTAATAGTCAATTAATACTACATCATCAACATCAATCGATTATTATTAAGTAATCGAGTCTACCGGTAACTTTCATTATCAGTCATCAGTGAAGTTGCACAATAATCACTATCCGATTCAAGTGCAACAATCTTGATGCCGATTTGATTTAATCGGGTTAATCAAATTTGAAAATTTTAAAATTGATATCAAACTGAACAAATCGAAAGAATAAAAAATTTAAAATAATCAAACCAAACTTTAAAATTTGATTATTTCAATATAATTTAAATTTTACTCACTCCAATACTACTCCCCTTTGTTTGGTGAAAAATATATTTCATAACAATATTCTATTATTTATATATATTTTTTTGGTGCTATAAAAAAATTACGCCAATAGGAAATTTTAAAAATATAATTTCTTTTAAAAGAATTTATTTTAAAAATAAAAATAAAAGTCAAAGTTTCACCAATCTACATATCCATATTAGTTTATCAATAATTCCTAGTCCACCCTTAGTACTTTGCTTTAATTTGGGCAAACCAATCAGGTCTGAGTGATTTGGGCAAGTCAAGCAAACCAATTGATTCAATTGGTCGCGCCAATAGTTTAAACTAGTTGGATCAAGTGGCTCATCTTGACATGTATAGCGAGTCCAGTTCTTGGTACATCTAAAGAATGAATAGCTTAACGAAAAAAAAAAATCTCAAAAGCGTGATAAAACTAAACTTGTATGTAAACTTAAAGGGTGAGGGTAACATTTAATCTAGACGGACTCGATCATTAAATTAACTATAATTCCCATACCAGTAGTCAATTGAAGTAGTTATTCGATCGGTTGATGGTTGAATTAATTGGGTATTCAAATCAAATACCAAACAAATGGAGCCTCTTTGGAGACTATTCGTCTGGTACCTATGTCCAATCAACTAGTGAAATTTGAATAAAGAAGTCATCAAAAGAAACGATTGTGATCTACTGGATTGATTAGACCAATCGATTGATGAACACTAACATAACATGCATTTCAAGGAAGAGACTATTTCATAGGTTTCAAAGGCTGCAATATAACAACAGAATCATTCTCAAACACCAATATTTTGCTATTTCTTCAAACTTTATTGTAAGCTTTAATACCTATGTTGTAACTCTCTTGTATGCAAAAATATAGAAAATTCCGAGAACGATCAATTAAAGGATTATAGGCCATGAAATGAGAATCTAAAAGTTGCCTATGTTATATTTTTATATTTTATTGCATAATTTATTTTAGATTAATAACTTAACTTGCACAACGAAGTAGGCTATTCACTTCCTCATACTACACCGATCATCCGACCACTCACACCAATAACATCATTGCAACACTGTTGTAAGTTATAACAATGCCTTCCTCCTCCCCTATATCAATCGCTAGCATTTTTATCTTATAATATATTGTATTGTAGTTCACTCTAACATTATAGGGAAAAAAATGTGTTTGTAAAAATTAAAATTATGAGCTTCTGTTATACTAGTAAAGCTCCCTTCTCCTACTTCTCTGTGATTCTGTGATTTTAGTCAGCTCACTAACAATGGTTCATCCCTTAAAATTATTAACTTCACCCCAATTAGCATTATTTATATTTAACTAGTGTAAGCCCACCAAATTTAGATGAAGTACTTGATGAACAATATAGTAGAGGAAAATACCAATCAAGAACATATATGAACTTTTAGAACCTCGATAGTGTAATATATTGACTTTTAAAACTTTAAGAAGGCATTCATAGTGAAACATTACCTGTTTAAACAATGTAGATCCATCAATCACTTTTGAGCAAAAGTAATTGATAGCCTTTATATAAAGTGGAAAATGCCAGCCAAGACCATTGAAGTCTTCTTTTGTGAGGAATAACCATTGTACTTTTTGAGTGTGATTACTTTTCTCCTCTTGAAATCTTCAGGTAGCTAATATATTTGTGCCATCCATCATACTGTACCTCAATTGGAATCATAGCTAGGTATTATATTGCTAAGCAATTGATGAACATTTACTTACCTACGAACACAATGATTGAATGCTTCAGGAACCTCAAAAGTCCACGTAAATAGTAGTTGCAGGTTCAAAAAACTGAGTTCATCATGTTTGAGTATATGAAATCAACTCAAGGGGGTCAACCAAACAGCTTCTGGGACAGGATGCTGCATTCTATCAGTCACCTTATGGCCACTCTTTTAATTAAACAAAGGGGTGTTCCATCACCCACCACCAATCTCCATGCCACATTGGGGCCCTATTCATTGCACCATGCCTTATGTCACTGCCCCACATCACTTTCCTATATATCAGCATCCACTGCTCTGAGAGTCTTCCATGAATTGCTACCCAATTTTACTGATCGACATCAGTCATGGTGGATGATGGATCATCTTTTGCTTTTCTTCTCTGATGCATTGGAGAGCATCAATGGCATTCAGCTGTGTTTTGGTTAATCTGCAGCTTTTTTTAGAAGCTTCAGATAAAGGAAAGAAATGACTGAAGCTTGCAGATGTCTTACTGAAGTGACAAAAGTGGCGTTCAAGGAAGACAGCATAGTTTTAAGCTATATAATAACATATTACATGGAGGAAAGAAACAGCAGTAGTGGGTGGATGAATTGTGTTCATGTGTTTGGTTGATCTGCAGCCTTGAGATTGAAAATGTTAGCCTTTTCTATATCTCAAAAGTAATCCAGGGACAAAATTACATGGAAGATAGTAACAGCACTAGTGAGTGTATCAAGAATGGGGTTCATCTGTGTTAGTACGGTTTTGCGATAGTTTCTATGATCTAACAAGGAATGTTCAAGGAGCAAAAATAACATAAATATGTGGAAGAAATTAAGTAACAACGTCAGATCACATCTAATATAACAATAGGTCCAGTTCAAGCTAAAATATGTTTATCCAAATTGGCCATAACTGGGATTCTTGATCTATTTGTTTGTGGTTGTACATGGAAGAAACTAATAAGACACATGAGTCCAATTCAAGCTTGTTCATGATTTTGTGGTTTTGGGGCATTTCATATATTCCCAGGCTTGTTCAGGAGGAATCATTAGAATAATGAATAATAATTAGAAGCTATAAAGTAAGAGCAGTGTTGAGTGTCTCCTTGGTGCTCATCTGTGTTCAAATTTATCTGCTGTTTCTTTTAGAAGCTTCAGCTAAAAACATGCAACATTTTATATGATCTGACAGCTGCTGTTCAAGGAAGAATCAGCATAAATATATCTGAAGCATGTAAAGGAAACAGTAGCTGCCATGATGTGCCAGCATAATTGAAAATATATCAGAAGCAATGTTCTAAAAAAGCATCCATCCAATCTGCCAACATATGGAATTTTCTTTTACTTTAGAAAAAGAAGCATACTAGTAGAAAACAATAACTCTAGTTGAAGTATAAATGTGCTAGGAAGCATCAAAGTTTAAGAACTCTGTAGCATATAGTATGATGATAAATGTTTGCATGAGGAGCATCAAGTAGCCATTTTTCTAGTGGTATTAGATATATTGCAGTACTTTAAAGGGCACCAACGAGAGACATCATGAGTAAAGGAAGTGGAGTGAAGCACCATCATTGCTTAGAAGGAAGCCTGATTCCCAGGAGAAGGAAAGCCATGTTACCAGGGAGAATGAACCCGCCACCAACGGTATTTGCCTATATTTTTTCCCAGATTTAATGATTGTTTGGGAGTCCGTGAGCTACCTTGACAGTATCTATCGTGGTTCTTAAAAAAGATAGGTAATGAATGCAGGTTCTCACCCAACACAGCTTCTCCAAAAAGCCGCAGAGATCACCATGCATGTCTAATACTGAGAAGAGGAAGAAAAAGGCATGAAGGGAAGGATCGTCAAAATTGCAGGACAAGAAACAGAGACTATAGCCATAGCCATGAGACTTTTCATATAAAATTATGAACTCTCAGAAACCCACCTGAAGAATCATTTTTCAAAGAGACAGATATTTCTGCATCAATTAATACACATACACACAAGGGAGCAAGTCAAAGTTATGAGAAATGGTTTATGAAGAGTAATGACCTTTACATGACCAGAGAGCTGCTTGCAAATCTCAACAAAATGGAATACAAACTATTTATCCTTTGTTCTTCAGTAGCTAGGATCGAGATCCGTGAAAAAGACTTTGTGAACAACATTTTCAAACAGGAAATATAATTATAGCAATTCCAAACAGCCAAGCCAAGTGTTTAAACATACAGACACAGTAGTTGCAGTGCATACAAATGCTGAATTCACAATCATAGAAAGCTTAGTTCCCCTAGAGAATCATATCTAAAGGAGTCTTAGTACATGAAAAGAAGCAGCAAACCAGCTAATTTAATAGATATATAACAATTTGCCAAGAACCTTGTTAGACCTTTCGGTCTCAAGGAGAGCCTTAGTGACATGATCAGGTGTGCATTTCCTTTCATTGAAGGGTCCAACCCAGAGACCTAGTTACGGTTCTTGCATTTCTCCATGGCCCTTGGAGCTGCAAGAAATGTTTCATGTTTGGTTAGTTTAAAACATGCATTTTCATCCTTGCCATAACACCAAAGCCACAAGCAGGGTGATTTGTGATGCAACATAATGTTAAGTTTCAAGTCTTGAAATTTTGAGATGCTGGTATATCAGTGCCTTACTATTTACTGCATTGTAGTTGGTAGAACAGAATTATACATGTTTTAGCAATGCATTAAAAGAAGGAAAAGGATAATAAGGCTAATAATAGTGGATTCCGAATCAAGTAGAAAATGTATGTACAAAAAGGGAAAAAAGCTTCCAAATATATGGTGAAATTTAAAACACAAAATATCAAACTACAATACATAAGTGCAGCAATATATCAAACACAGTTATTGCTATTGAAGTATAAAGAAGGCCTACTATGATGCATTATTGCTTGGTCTAGTCATAGATTATCATAGTATGTCGGCCTATGTCATGTATGGGAATAAATTTCAATGGCTTATGAAAACTTAATGGCCATTCAGGTTACTTTCATATGGTTTTTTGTACTCACCAAGTCCAATTGCATCTGAACCCTTCATTATCCTCAGCCTCCTGCAAGAGTCGGTGAACATCCTGAAATTTTAAATCAAAGATTAAAAAAATACACAAAAAAAAGATTAAAAAAAGTCACTTGTCAAGCAACAAGTTGGACATGAAATCTGGAACAGAAAAGGAAAGAAGGAAGAAAGAAAAATAACCTAGAGCAGCCTTAGATTAATAGAAAAAAGTAATTAGTCATCCAGTAGTTCAAACAGAATTAAAGCCACAAAATTTCTTGGCGGCCAATACCAAAATATACAGATAACATGGAATATAACCACCAGTAAAAAAAGTCTGAAGTGGTATAGTCTTTACTTTTTGCCTATCTAACAGCTATTAACATCACATTAAGAATACTTTGTACTTACTCCCATGGCACATCCCCAACAAGCATCCAATCACCATCTTTGTCCTCATATGTGAGCACATATTCTGATACACTTAGAAGATCAGTCAACTTGCAGTCAGTCAATCCATCTCGGCCTGGTATTCCATGAGAATCACACTGGCCTGAAGTCACCACAACTTACACAGAACAAGTAAACTCCCCAAACCAAGCAATCATAGTATGTAAAGATTTCTATTCAAGAACAAAAAGCACATACAGATTCTGCTTCAGCTATAAGAATCCCATACATTATGGCTTTCCACAAGTATAACACATTTTGTTCCATAATTGTTTCTGAACTCTTTCAGACAAGAAAAACAAACATACAGAATAAGATGGGGCTGATAGAAATGCACCCATGGGATTTAGATTGGTCACAGCCTACGATTTCTCAGGGAAGCTCAAGATGAGACACTTGTGATCTAGTCAATCTATCAAAGATTGCATGAGTAATTTTGCAATCAAGTGGAAATCCATAGGCAAGAGTAGTGGATTGATCAAGGAAGGAGGAACTAGAACTAGATATCTGTGTGTGTGTGTGTGTGTGTGGGGGGGGGGGGGGGGGGGGGGGGGGGCGGGGTTAATGTTGGCCCCCTTCCTCATGCAATGATCAACCCACGGGGCTTGTTATAAATATTATTTTGCAATATTGCATTATTACTTGGGAGAATTTTACATGAATTGATCCTAAATCCAATATACACATACATACAATGTGCATTTTCAGTATTTCATATAAGAAGACAACCACATACTTCTCAATGGCAATTTACATTCATCTATGGCTTGTAAAATTAGAATGAAGAAAAGATGTTAAAAAAGATAAAAATATAATAGTAAAGAAATAACTTTGCTTTCAAGATATCATAACATGGAAAAGCAACGAAAACAAGACACTATCTAAAAAAAAAATCAAACAGCATGAAAGAAAAGTTTCTTTTGGCAAGAACTCAAACAATATGTTTATCAAGATATCTAAAGAAGAGTGAGAGATCAATTACAATGAACAGGTAACAAAGAATTAACGAGTATGAAAATATTGGACAAAAACCAGAGCTCACCCATAGTGAAGCCACTAAACATTTTCTCTAGTGCCAATGAGAACTCCTTATAATTCTTGTATATGTTCAGATCAACTTTCCTAAGGTATGGTGCTCCATCCATGCTGACTTTAACATACAGGCATCCTGATCCTTGCTTCCCATCAGCATCTTCTTTGTTCTTTGATGGATTTGTAGCCATGCTGTTCTTACGATAACTACGAATTGGTGGCCAACCTACCACCTGTGCCCTGTAAGAGTTCATCCTCATCATTTTGTATCTCAGCAAAATTAAAAGAAACTAAGTGAAAATATTTTTGAAACTGAACAAGAACAAACAAAACAAAAATTACAGCAATCCTTCAAGTTAAGGATAACAATAACAACAAACCATCTTAGTCTCAACTATTTTGGGTGGGATACTTGGACGTTATCTGCAAATCACAAAATAAATCTATGGTGAAGAATTGTGAATAACTAAGTTCATCAGGACTTTCAGATGTTGCTTCTCTGGGCAATCACTTAAATATATATTTAATAGGAAACAACAATTGTATTTTTCTGGATGTAAACCAAAAAAGAACAATCTTCTCTGAACAAATGGACACTCTCGGCAAGAAACAAATCCATCACACAGGACAGGCGAGATAAGATAAAGATTTAAGATGGGTGAGTACCTTTCCTGAATCAAAGAGCCGTAGCAAAAATCCGAGACACTTACTTTGCCGCAGGCGCGACTCCACGCTCATTCCCAGTCGAATTCCCGCCCTGTCCGGTGGCCTTTCTCTCATGCTCGGTCGCCTTGGCCACCGCGTCCATGCCTCTGCCCGCATTTCCAAGAGCGGGCAGCTGCCCGTCGCCGTTCTCCCCCTTAGGGGAGAACAAGGCGCCACATTTTCCAGAATCCACCTCAGATCTAACCCCTACGGCTGCGAGCCCCCACTTGCCGGTCCCGTCGATGGCGTCGGAGAACCCTCGCTTCGCGCCGGAGACGAAGGGCTTGGGGATGAGCCCCAAGGTGAGCCTCCCCGCCAAGTCACTCCGGTCGTGGGACCCGGACCCTGGGAGGCCGAGCCTCAGCTCCGTCTCCTTCAGGTTGAGGGCCCCATCCTCGGCTGCGGCGACGGCGGCCGGAGAGTGGAGCTCGGAGAGGCCTATGTAGTCATGCTCGAGAGGCGGTGACATCAGCCTCGGCAGCTAGAGCCAGCTACCATTAAAAGCGGCGAGCTCGAGAGAAGAAGAGAAGGCAGGCGAGAGCGAGGAAGAAGGATTATTCCAATTTCTGATGGAGGAGGGAGGAAATAAAAAAAACCAAAAGGATGAGAGAGAAAGAGAGGGAGGGAAGGGAAACTTTAATTAATTAATTATTTATTTATTTAAAAAAATAATAACATAAAATACTATTATTTTATATTTTATTAAAAGTAGATAATATTATAAAAATATTTAGACTCTTTTGGGCTTATTTTACATAGATTGATTGTATCGATCGAATTGACTTAGTGATAGAGTTAGTTATCGAGGGGAGTTATATCATGGGCCCTAGTCCTAGAGGGTGTTTGATAGTTTATCTTATGATTCGGAGTTGACTCTTAACTATAAGATGATGAAACAAATTAAGTATATATCGATCGATATTGATAACTTTGAACAATCGGTAAAAGACATAGAGTAAGCATAAAGTTTCCGAAGCACACGATATCGTATTCTTATTGTTAGTTTGTGTTTCATTTAGTTTATCATTTTCGATGCATATTATCACTTTGATTTTGCTCCCGCATACTCATTTGTATTGATCACTCATGGCTTCGTTCTATCTCTCTTCGAAACTATGGGTGTTTACTTTTAGATATTACTTGGTAAATAAAAAAGAAAATGAAAAGATTAATGTAAAATTTATGAAAGATTTATTAATTAACTAAAAAAAATTATGGAAAGAGTTCTCTTGCGATAGAACTTCAAACAAAGTTGAATTATTTTTCTTTTTGTAATATTAATTTTGAAGTTTGGCCATGGAAGAAACATCACACATGCACCTTTCCTTTTCTCCTCATTTGATGCCTCTCCACCCCCCTTCTTGTGGGCCTCCCTTGTCCCCCACCCCCACTCACTTCAATCATCTTTTATTCTATTAAATTTTCATTTATTTATATAGAAAAAAAATTTAAAATGAGAAAAAAAATAGATAATAGAGTTTCATATATAATTCTTTAAGTCTTTTATTCAAGTAAATGAGTGCTATTTGAAGGGGGGAAATTTTTTAATTATTTTCCACTGAGATTTTATTCTAAAAATAAAAAGTTAGATAAATATTTGATTATATTTTTCTTTATTTACTAGACATAAAGTTATAAAAATAAATTTTATAATTCATCTACTAATTTATTTTAGTTAAAATTTTAAGTACTCATTCCCAAACCTCCACCGCTACTATGAGCCTAATGATGAGTTTACCTACAAGGGTAACCTATTCACAAGCGAACTACATTACAATTGTGAGTGCTTTTTAATCTTCTATTTTAAAATCGAATATTTTTTTGAACGCGTATAAATTGTACTTTGAATTTAACTAGTACGATGAACAGAGGAAAAACAATTTAATTATTTTTAGAATTAATCGGATAGATAAAGTGGGAATGAAAGATGAGTCAGACTTGAGATTCAATAATTGAGATGGATGATTGCTTACTGGGAATGGAGGGCAGTGGAATCCAGTGAAAGATTTGAGCTACTTGATCCAGAATTGTAGGTGGAAGGGGACCAATATAATGTAGCTGCTAGCTAGCTCTATGCAACAGACTGATTACCAGTCGCCCTCACCCTCACACCTCCTCTTCATCAAATTCCACACTAGGAAATCACTTTTAACTTCTACTCGCCGGCCGATAAACTCCGATAAACTCGGCTTCGATAACCTCCTAATAATGGAGAAGGTTGAATGAGAGTGATCAAACAAGGCACGCTATGGAAGAATTGGAGCACTGGAAGAAGAGCTTGGATGGTGTTGTTTCAGCTGGCCTGCCTGCCTGCCTGCCTGCTGCATTGATTGCAATAGCGTTGTGAAAGCAGAAGGAGATAGGACACCAACAACAATCTCCGCCTTTGTGATTGCATTTCGGTTCGAGATTGAATGATTGATATTTTAGATGGTATTAACGATCGATTGCGTCGCATCACTACGAAAGAGTCTCACGAACAACCACGACTTGTTAAATTCAACTCGAAACAAAGGATGACTCCTCATCGAATGGCAAACTATTAATTAACAAGACTACAAGACGACCAACTAGTTCCTTAGCCTTGCAAGCTCAGTAATATTTATTTTTACTACATTATCTTTAGAGGATTTAATAAACTTTAAATCTTACAAAACTGTAAAATCTATATTATTTTATACAACCAATCATCTAGAACAACCAAGCATCTATACCCATTTTTTCTATAAAAAAACAATTTACACTTGCATTTGCATTTTTCTTCTTTTAGTTGAAATGAACACAAAGTATGTATCCTTAACACAATAATCGATTCATGGGATACAAATCTGTATCCTTAACACACCTTAAGATACGGAATTTACTCAATTAGCATACTAAAACTACAAAAATTTATCACCGTGGGAAAAAGTTGTGAAGCAATCTTTAGATTACAAGATGAAGTCCCACAAGGTTCAGGAAGCTCCGACAGCATAGTTTTCGTGCATTTGATTCATTATTTTTTTTAGTATTATCGGCATTTGTTATCATCCGAATCATTCGAATGAGATTTAACTCACAGCTGAAATGTTCCCAACTCATGGCCATGCCGGATAAGCGCAACCTTCCTTGGATCGACCCACTGAAGACGGTATGAAAGGTCAAGGCTGTGAATCAATAGCTTTAGCAAATCTGCATCATCTGGGTCTTGCATCTCATCCTGCAAATGGATCACATTTATAAAAATCACTGCATTTGTATCTTCTGTTTCTGACAAATGAAACAAAACAAGAACTCGTACATATCTGAACTATTTGACGTTGGTTACATGAGTCTTATCATGCTATTCAGACCATATCGTTACAATGTTGTTATTAATAACCAAACATTAAGATGTCTAACATTTGACAAAGAAATGCGATCGTCACCATCAATCCATGTTTGTCTGAAATATTTGGGGTGAACTACATTTAGTTGAGCTCTATGCAATATTGTATCACTAGTAATATTCAAATTAAATCATTTAATATATTATCTAGAGTTTTGTTTGATCTCCCTGTACCTCTTACACGGTTCATTCTGAACTCTAAAAACTTGTGAAAATATGAAATTAACAGATTGTTCTTTGTACATGTTCAAGGATATAAAATAGTGGGAAGAAGTTATGAGAGGAATCAATTCAAATAACCATTTCCTTCACCAATTCAACACAGCCAACAGCAAGTCCTGAGCAACTTATGTCAATTGGAACTTGGAAAATTATGGAATGCATTCTTCAGTTGTATTTGGAGATATCCTTTAGATAAATATACCTGAGAATTCTGTTTAGGGCGACCGATAATGCTGGAAATCATGCTTGAGCGAGAAGAAGTGGGTGAAAATCCTTCTGGAGGAACAAATATGAGCTTGGTGCACTGGACAGGAACAAGACTTCTGCTCAGTTTCTCCCACCATGCCGTACCAAGAGACCACCATCTGATCATCAATCCGTTAGCAGAAAATGCAACTAATCCCTGGATCAGCACAAAACAATGTCAGACCCGCAACAAGATACAAGCAACCTTGAGACTCAGAAAATATTGCAGAATCATGGTTTTACAGATTTACAGAGTATATTAAGCCCAAAAGGCAGGCAAAGTAAAAGCTAATAAATTAAAAGTATCTATAAATTTTGGTTATGGAAAAGCTTATCACGAGAATCACAAAATGAAACAATCCTAGATCCATTCATAGTCTCTTGTAGCCATGAAGAGAGATGTTGCATTCATAAACTCATGTAACACAAAACAAAAGATCATAATATATGAAATGCACTTTTAGTTTATACTGCTCATGCATCGGGATTAGTGACAACTTCTACGAACCAGCATAATGCATTATGCATTGGATCAAGACTAAAAGGTATACTTAACAACAAAAAAAAATTTGATACAAATGAACGTTCTTCTAAAATTTTAAAACAGAAGTGCCACAAAGCAAGTAGCTGCTAGACACGGTTTTACAAGCTGGAGATCAATTATGGCTGCAAATCAATGCACCAAACAATTTTACTTCCTGCAGAAAGCAAAGAAATACTACATAATAGGCATGAAGAAGGGTGCAAAAGGCATTAAGATATAGATAAAAGTACCTCTCCATCAGGTGAAAAGGTCAAAGCTGTGATGACCGTGGTAATTCTTGTGTTTGATGATTCTTCAAGCAAACTTGGGAGTCCTGGTGGTCCACTAGCATCCAAAACCTTTATTTTTGAAACACTACAATGAAAAAAAAATGGTAGTTACAAAACCAGTTTAAATATTTAAGATAACAAAACAAGAAACAGAAGACCCAAAACTCTAAGAAGAACAATAATCCAGGAATGCTTCTTTTTCTGTATTTGCCTAAAGTTTAAAAGATCTGTTTACGAGTAGGCTAAGCTTCATCATCATCATTTTTATTTTTATTTTTGTAATCTAGGTATCTAGCTCTTTGAATCGACTAATCGTGGAAGTGATCGGCCTGGCCCTAAGAAGTTTCCCACTGGACATCAAGGTAAATTCGGGAAGCATCCGCGTCATGCACTCGGCATCAGACATTCATTGTCCATAATCCCACTGTAGGCAAATAATGCTTTTTGGGTGAGATTTAACGCTGATGCTCCTGCTTGTCACTGAAATGTCATACCGCTGCACCGTGCTCCGGGGGGGGGGGGGGGGGGGGGGGGGGGGGGGGGGGGGCGCTAAAAAGTGTTCAAGTTTTTTTTGTTTAACAAGCTCATATTGACTAAAGCACCCAGCTTGTTCACAAATGTTAGGTATATTTACAACCTTCAATCTAATTGAAATGATATTACTAAATATGCCATGCTTCTCCATTGCTCCTAATAGTAAAAGGGCCTATAGCATCTATTTATGTCTGTTCAGTGAATCAATTAGTGAGGTTCGACTGTCCGCCAGTCAGGCAAAAGCTCAGTATACAGATAGTTTTAAGGTCCTCTTCAAAGCTTAATTGACAGTTACAGTAGTTACTGCTTCAATTGGTAGTCCAAACTATGCCAACAAGTACAATTGGCTAAAGTTTCATAAATTGAGATGATTACATTTATAAAAGGAGGAACATTTCAATCCATATAAACTAATTTTCCCATCTTCCAGATATAGAAGAAAATAAAAGGGGAACTGCTGGAAGATAATCCCATATCAAATAATATAATCCTAAAAACTAACAAAAATAATATGGAAACTTGTGTAGCCAAAAGAAATGGTCACTTAGTTTACATTTTCATAGAAGCACATTTTATTTTCTTAACTTTTTAACAAAGAAATATCTCAATTAATTAAAACTAAACTATAACAACCTAACATAAGGAGTTGGAAAATAACAGCAAGAAACAACATTTGTACACACAAATCCAACTTAATTTATGCCATCATTGATGTACCTTCCAACTTAATTTATACCATCATTGGCATACCTTTCTATATCATATACTCGAATAGCTGCAGTGCTAATATCTCCAATAGCATCTCCAATAGCTAGTCGAGTGGATGCTTCATTTAAAGAAACCATTGGAAATACACGAGAAACTTCTCTTAGAGCAATCATGGCACTACTGAAACATGCTTTGCGCATGACCAAGTTTCCAGGGTCCATAGTTTGTAGAATATGGTGTACTACCTGCAATTTGTCAGTAGTTAAGATCTAGTAGCGATAACTGGACCAGCAAATAAACTACTTAATTTTATAGAAAATAGGTAACATTAAATGGATTAGTATGGAAAGACTGCAGGGATGTGTACAATTTAAAAGACAATTCTAAAATTTTCTTTGTGAAAATGATAAATGCAAGCATAATTACAATAAAGCCAAATCATTTATGTGAGACAAGAAAGATAAACGAATAAAGCCTATCCAAGCAATGCCAGTTTAGCAATGTTTCCCACAATATACAAAATAGCTGTCACAATAAGAGTTCTTTGGTCTAAACAAAACAAAAAGGCTCAGCCATTAGAGGCTCCTAAAATTTGATTTGGAATTATTCAATATCTGAATTTTAATTTCTAAAATATCATCACTTTAATTTTTTTTCTAGGTTCTAAGATGTCTTTTGAATGCTTTACACCACCAGAGAAAAGTAGAGAGAACCAAACCAAACCATTTGATTAGTGTGAAATTGCACTTTCATATACTTTAAGAGTGAAATAGGCAGATTGCTTCCATATTGAATAATTAAGATGTAAAAAAAATGGAACCAGAACATACATTCTATATTGGGGTATATAAGAAGCTGACGTACAAAAAGCCATTTGCAAGTGATTACAGTGAAGTCCATTAAACATAAATCACTTTAGAAAAGGGTGGACAGGAGACACATTTTGTTAGAGAAGTTTTGTTGTCACACCAAACTCAAAAAATCATTGTTATCATTAGAACTACATTCCGGTCCATATGGTTGTCTCAAAGAAATTATAATTGATGTAATGCCAAAGGAGCAGAGATGCATAAAAAGGAAACCTTTCACATTCAAACAAATTGTTTTTTGTACCTTATCTAGATATGGAGCTAAGTGCTTTGGAGAGCCACGAACTACTCGGATGAGAGTCTTAATTGATACAATATGAACAGGAGAATCTGATGAAGTAGTCCATATTTGTCTTTCTATTACATTCAAATATCCTAAAACATCAGCCATTGCTAAGCTTGGCAAAAGAATTTCAACCAAAGCCTCCCTGATAGTAACAGCTACAGCAGGATTCTGTATTGCATTTTTAGCTGGAGAACCACTTAGACATTCAATTTGGAAAAATATATCTCCAATAAGATGAGGAATTTCATGCCCTAGACACAATTGCCACGTATTCTCCATTCCTTCTGCAAGGAGCTCCGCTGCAGTTGAACTGTATCTATCATTAGCTGACATAACCAACTTCAGTAGTTGATTAACAACCAGCTTGGGAAGAGTATTCTTCACTACGCTGGGGTACCAGACAACTAAAGCTCCTGCAACTACAATGTTTGAGGCAATTGCATCCTGGTTTGTTCCTCTGATCCACAAAGTCCATTCTTGAAATTCAAAAGATTCCAGCCATGAAATTATGGAGGCCATTTCAGATTCAACACTTGCAAAAATTTGGACAGATCTGTCTAAGTAGCCACTCGAGTGTTCATTATTGACACTAGAAATAAAAGCAGAACTTGTACTTTCAGGAACTGTTGTTTTCTGACAGCACAGAGGATGTGGTACAGCCCGTGGTGAAGCACAATGGAACAGAGAACGTGCAGCCATGCGTACATGCTCACTGGGATCTTGCCAAAAGCTTACTAAAAGCTGGAATTGGAGTATATTTAGTTCCAAAATCAAGTGTAGAAAGCCTTACAACAGGATTTGTTCCAAATATTTGTGAAACAGACAAAAACAGACAAAAAAACTACGTAAAATTTTAACAAGAAAAATACCCAAGAAATGATTCCCACCATGGCATATGAAGACCATAAATAGACAGATGAAAATAAGCGAAGATCTAATCCGCTGATCAATAGAAGTTAAACATTTATAGTTTCACTGTTCTGTCTGGTATATCAGGTCATGGACGATAAGATGGCAATTCATTCTCCCATTTAAAGGATCATATATTCAAGTACTGATATAATAATAGATTAGTAAGCTAATTAGAATAAATCAAAGACATATAAGACTTAGGAGCCCACTATATTTTAAGGAAAAAAATAGATAGAGAAGATGCAAACCATTAGCATACTATGCAACCTGGAGTAAAGGAGGCTTTATTTCTGGAACTTTCTCTGCAAAGTTTCGTGTATAAAATGCTGCCAATGCACTGCAAGAGGCAAATGCTTTAAAATTCACCACTATCTCATGCCACAGTAATGGTTTAACATCAGAACAAAATTTGTGTTTTGACAGGGAAAATTATTGAATGTTTGACAGATCTATCCTCGTAAGCAATCTTTAAAACTCCATTGTGAAACCTGTACTTGTCGATGCTCTTACTTATACATATGATCTATACAAATTGGATGGATTAGTAGGCAAGGGCTTGGATAGTGGCTCAAATTGTATTTCTCCTCCAGAAACAGTGAGAATAAGATAATGCTGCTCTTGTTTCGTTATTCTATTGTCTTTTATTGAGTAGTCAAGTATCAAGCATGTAATTCCAACACATGCTGTGCTTTCACTCTAAATTAATATAGCATATTGTTCATCGTTTGCAATTCTAACATATAATATGATTCTTTTTCCTGGTCAGTAGATAATCCCTTAAACCAAAATAGACTAATTACCAACATCTTAAATTATTACCAATAATTCAAATCTAAATTCAATTATTCTATATTTTGGTTCCTTTTTACATCATTCTCCTCTATAAAAAAAAAACTTGACTTTGTTGAGCGGAGAAATGAAACTTTCCAAATCAGAATCTATGGCACTGCACATGTGCAAAGTGGAGACGCCATTGTAGATAGTTTGGGTGACTAATTCTCCAGTTGTTTTTTGAGTAATTAGGGAGCATGGTGTCATTGCTCATCCTCAATAATCCATCAATCCCACCATCAGAGTGTCCATAATACACGCACTCAATCTAAAGAGTGGATTATGTCACTGATGGAAGTGCAGGAACTACACTGTAGGAGTGTGATATAAAGGCAAATCAATTGACAAGATTCAAAAGTCCTTAGCATAATAGTAAGTACTTAATATTGAAAATTAGACTAATGTTTTAGGTTCTAGAGAAATTAACATATGCATTAGTACTAATGTTCCGCACAATCTAAAAGGTGGTCTAGAGAAATGAACATAAAGTTTTTTGAATAAGATTTTTGGAAAGCATTTAGGGCAGGTACAACAAGCACATAATATTCCTTAAATTTATAATGTCTTGAATTTAATAAGTGCTATTAATAGTTATGTGATGCATTTTTTTGTCTTGTTACACGGTGACATCTTAAAATCAATTTACAACTACTAAGATATAGTTATGGCTTTAATTAAGCCCAGGTAAACTCAAAACAAAGTACATGCTAAAGACTTTCCAGGTTCATGGAGAATCAATAATAATGACATGTAAAGACTCGTGTGTTACTTAGTTGCATTGACCAAGTGACATGTGAATCTACAATACGATCCAATCAATATCTTGTGACAATGAGCTAGCCAAATTGATCTAGAATCAAGATAATGGTCTTACTTTTTCTGAAGTGTCTAGCTAGATCACTTGTGTGTATTTCCCAAACAAGAAAGTCTCTAGGCTATGTCTTGGAAATGCATAAACACATACTTGTTCCTGATCAAAAAATTAAAGATCATGACAATCCCCATCTCAAACGTTAAAGACATATTTATCCCAACAATCAAATCTTATCATTGACGGTGTTCATTGTGTGTAATTTGACTACCACACGGCTCAATATAACAAAAAAATTTTATCATCCACACCAAGTTGATATTTAGGACAAAAGTGTATTCCTAGAGAAATATCCAACCCACTTAGCATAATTGCTTAGTTTCCTCTATCGATTGGATGAAACTCCATGTCTTATGCTCCAAGTACAAGATGAGTTCAAGAGGTAATAAGTGGTGATGTCAATGCCTAAAGGCCTAAATGATAGCACAAAACTCTTTATCGTAGCTTAAGTAACACTTTTAAATTTCATAGAGATTTTTGCGTATACAATGGGATGCCTTTCTTGGCTTGAGGTTCCTGTTATCCCTATCCTAGACACAACTTAGAACACCTCAAAATTTTTAGAGAGGTCAGGATGTTTTAGAACATAAGCCTTAATCATATTTTCCTTAATCTCCCTAAAGGATGTAAATGTAGACAAGGAAATAAATAATGCAGACAAAGAAATAAAAGAGTTTGTTATGGGAGCTATAATGGTGCCAATGTCAATGTGAGCTTGTTATGGGAGCTATAATGGTGCTAATGTCAATGTGATCCTTTGTGTTGCAAAGTTTGCTACACATGGTTCCCAAAGAACAAGTTACTAGAATAATTTAGAGGCATACTTTTTTAGGGACAATCTAAAATATTATAATTAGATGGACTAACCTACATGTCACTCAAATCACAAAAGAGCGACATTGCAACAAGCTCATGGTGTAAAGATGTTACGCAAGGTGACATTGATCATCTCTCATAGTGGTGAGCATCAAACTTCCTATAGAGGATGAAGGGGCGACCTAGAGTGGAGGATCGTAAAGGTATAGTTGATTTCGATCACAAGGAAGGTTTGGGGACCGAAGGAGATTAGAAGTTCCTACAGCCCAAGCAAAGGAGAAAGGAAGTCAAAGAAGGTTGTTAGGTGTCTTGTGGCTATTGTGGTTGTTAAGAATAGGGCGAACAGGCCATGAGGGGGACATCAGTGATGTGGAACGCCATCGCTAGGATGCAATAGTGGTGTCATGCAGAAGGTTGTGGTTGTTATTGAGGTGGGTGGGTAGTCAACAACAATGATACTGAATGAGAACTAGGAAAGGTTGGTAGGTGGCCATAGGTTGCTTAGATGGAGATGGCATTGAGGATGTGGCTTCATGTTTCTCTAAAGCAAGCTCCAAGAGAATCAGTTAACACCAAACACACAAAAAGCTAAAGATTAGTATTGAAATTGAAATAGGTTTGGCTAATCTCAAATAATTCCTTAGCATAGAGATGACTCGTTCAGAGGGAGATATTTATATCTCACAATATAAGAATGTATTTGATATGCTTAAAGAAGTTAACATGCTAAAGACTAAATCAATAGATAGTCCCATAGATCTTAATGTGATTTTGATAGAAGAATAGTAAGAACCACTAATTGACCTTGGGAAAATCAAAAAGATAGTAGAAAATCTGAACTATCTCACAATCACTAATTATCTCATAGCCACCAAACTTCAAGTCACCAAATCTGACATCTCAGTTGCTATTAATATGATTTGTTAGTTTCTAAAAAAATCTATATCACAACCATTAGATAGTATTCACAAGGATGCCACACTATTTGAAGGGTACAGTACAGAAAAATATCTTATGTTATGATTGAAATAGTATTTAGATCGTATGTTCTCTTAAAAGGAAACCTTATTTCTTAAAAGAGTAAAAAAGCAAAGAAAATGAAAAAGTCAAATACAAAGGCAGAATATAGGGCTATGACCCTAGCAACATACGAGCGTGTTTAGACTTAGCATCTAATGACCAAGCTAGTATAAAGCCGATGGAGTTTTATTGTGACAATCAACCTAAGATGTATATAGCCTTGAATCTCATTTTTTGTAAAATGGCTAAACAATATAAATATTGATCGTCACTTCGTTGGAGAAAAAAATGCAAGATTATCATATCTTTTGTTAGTTATAATGATTAGTTAGCAAATTTGCAAACCAAATCGCTAAGAGGGCTTGAAGTTGAATATATTTATAATAACAAGTTTTTAAAATATATTGAACTAGCTTAAGGGAAAATGTCATGAGATAATTGGGTTCATATATAAATGTGTAAGATACAAGGGTCCATTTTTAAATTCCATATTCATAATAATATCTAAATATAGATAGAAGGATCACCTAAGGTCATGTGGATTAATTCCTTTAATCGTAATGACTCTAATTTATTAATCAACACATTCAATTTATAATTTTTCGTATAAAAAATATATGCCAATCATTTAATAAACAATATAGAATAATATCTAAAGTGTCCCTCACTTATAAAACAAGTTGATACTTATGAGCTATATGCTACCAAATATGCTAGGTTAACATTGTAAGTCAAATTAGTTCAATTTAAATGATCCAAAATAAGCCGAGCCAAAACTTTTATATCTGCATGATGTAGGCTGCATAAGTTATGCGCAGTTTATATGTGATTTACTTCTAAATGGATCGAGGTGGCCACATATGACCTAGATGACCACATTTTAGAACCATTAAGGGGAATGTTAGAATTAATATTTCCACATTGATTACTTAATCATTAGATGTTATGTTAGAGTCCTACAGTTGTTCTCTTTTAAACCTATAATGATATTCTCTCTCACAAGTAGGTGTTATTTCAATGTTTCATGGTTGAAACAGATGTCTAATTGTCTTTTGATTAACATCTCAACTAGGTTTTTCAACAAACATGTCACACAGAAACAGTATAGAGCCTTTCAAAATATTCATGTAGATACATGGTACATGGTGCACATCTAGTGAGACAATATGTTTATACCTTCTGTTATAATAGAATATTGAGAAATCTTAAGTTCATTGTCCTCTAGTTTCACATGTCATGGATAGTATTTGATTCATCAAGTCAAATAATTAGCTTGATGCTTTAATGATAGCATAGCCCAACACAAATACCTGAATGTACAACATCTTCAAAGAAAATTTTCATAGCAGGCAAAAGAAAGCAAACCTGCTAGCTGTTGCACAAGTATGCAATATAGTGATCATGCGCTGTGCAAGAGATACTATTGTTAAAGATCTCATCGCAGAGAACTCATGTGAGGACTTCCAAAGCTGAAAAGAGAAAGCTAACTCAGTCAAGCTAATAAAAGTAAAACTGAGAAGCTAATAAAAGTGCTAATCTGAAGCAATTACCTTGAGAGTACTGCATAAGCCAGGGAACATCAGTGTTAGGGATCCTCTATCTCCTATCACTCCAGCACCTATACGGCAACCCTCTGGTTTACAAATGTGCATTTCCTCCTCTAGTAATTTGTCTAATTCATCATCAACATTCCATAGATGTAGAAAACATAAACTGAATCTAAGTATATGTCCTTCAAGTGACCCTTTTATAAGACTGCTATCAGGTCCTTGAGAATTAAAAGTAGAAGATTTGTGACGACCACTTGGCTCAGCGATATCATTTTCAGAAACTTGAACATTCATTTGCTTACCACTGTTTTGTTTAGAGAGAGGAAACATAAGAGAAGAAAGATCAAATTTCAACACTGCGATACCAGGGAATGGACAATAACATTTCACAGGATGCTTCTTTCTGCTAGCCCTTTGTGACTTCGTTTGGCTTGTAGAGATATTTCTAGCTAAATCGTGATCAACATCACATGTGTCAGGAGCATGCATCAAAATTGGCTTCCTCGACTTGTTGTGCTCTGGCTGATTAGTATTGCTGTAGAAAGAATCCATACTTTTATGAGATTTAACAATTTTAGGCAAGATTGCACCAGTCTCTGGTTTTGCATTGGATAGTGAAATTATTGCATCTTTAGGAGCTGAAAGATGCAGCGAAGATGCTGAAGTTGTACCACCTAAAATGGTTCCAGTAATAGAGTTTTTATGGATGCCTCTACAGAAATGATCAAACATTGATTGAGATGCTGTCCCCCTGATAATCCGCTCTCGAACACCTGTTTTCACATCCCAAAGATATAAAACACTGACAGCATCTGATAGTGACTGAAGGTTCCTACACAGACATGCTACATATCCTTTTGTGCTGTCCCATGCGACCATAGATGGATAACTGGGATGCCCAGGAAACATTCTTTCAACTTTCAAAGTCTCCAGTGAAACAAGAGCTACACAACAATCTTCTCCAACAGACAAGAAGCAATTATTCCAAGGATGACAGGTCCAAGTTGGTGGCAATATAATTTGCCTAACAGGAGCTACATGATGATGCATTACTAAAATAAGGTCACCTGTATCCATATTCCATATTCGGGTTGTGCAGTCCATACTTCCAGAAATCAAAACATTGTGAAAAGTAAGCTCCTCTGAATATGCAGCCATATGATGTGCAGCCAAACAAAGAACGGCACCTGTGTGCCCATCAAATACACGCTCAGAAATTTGCAGATAATTGGAATTATTTGACCTTCCAGGACAAGAATTCTCCTCATGAAACACATTTACAAATTGGCATATTTCTATCTGACCATTATAGAAACCATAAACTACGGCATATGGGCCATATAAGTCTTCAGAAAGGACCATCGAAGATGAGACAGCATTATTCACTCCTAAGAAATCACTGCTATCATCACCATACTTGCCAGATGAACCACTGGAGTATTTATCTGTGCCTTCCCCCACCGCATTCATGCACGCAAATGCTGGTTCAACAGAAAAACTGCCTTCCCCAAGCATTTCTGTAGCATATGGTCTATCATCTACCATGCCTTCTGATTTTGTAATGGACCAATTTGTAATCACAGGTTTCCATACTAAAGAACCACCAACTCTGAAGCACAATGATTCTGCACGAACTAGACGTTGATTTAATTGACAGAAATAAACAGATATATTCTCATCGAGCATGTTAGGGTTTGCTGGAATTTCACACAGAAGCTGAAACTTGAATGTAACATCTGAGATCGAAACCATATATACCACTCCTGCACCGGTATTGCTCCAAACAAAAAATCTCCTGGTAAACCCATCGGCCAAATCCTCAGGCTCTGACGGATTTTGTTCATATTCTTCTCTGAGAAACATACCTCCAATCAGTTGTGACTTCTTAGAAGAGTATTCATTGAGGAGGGAGCTACCAGCTAAATGGATCTCACCTAGGGTGGCACCATCTTTAACCAACTTGAACACACAGTAATTCGCCCATATGAGTGCCAAAATTTTCCCATCGATGGAAATTGCCACAGCTACGGCGTTTGGTTCGTCCTGAAAACTCCTTCCGGAGATAGATGCAGTAGCGTCGGAAGATGAGTCTCTTTGAGGGAATGCGGCTTCTTCACCCTCGTGTTCTTTCTCGGAAACCGTAAAAAACTTTGTCTTTCCATGCCCGTCAACCAAGATCGCTTCGTGCCTCTTCTGTCCTCCATCATCCGACAACGGAATCACCATCATCGACTTCACAGGACCAATTGGCAAGCCTCCGTGGAAGACGGTCCGAAGCACGTTCAGCGACCAAGAATCGACTATGACCACAGCATACTTCGAGCCCTCGTGCGCGTGGCGACCAACGGAGTCGGGAGATGTGCAGATGATGCACGCGTACCGCGGAGACGAAGGTAGGGGCGATACAAGAGAAGGAGACCCTGCCCAAGGGGGAAGTTTTCTCCTGCGACGGCATCGGCCGCTCCCAGCGGTCCAGACACAGAGCACGCCATCGGCGCAGGCACTCAGCAGCGCTTTGGCGCCGTGCAGATCGGACTCGGAGGACGAGCAAGGGGAGAGATCGGAAATGGTCGAGGCGTGTCCGCAGAGCAAGGCCACGGGTCGGATCTCGGGAGGGGCAGCGAGGCTCCACCAAACGATGGAGCCATCGGATCCACCTGTGTAGAGGGCGGGAGACGGGTGGTTGAGGACGAGAGCTGCGGTGATACGGTGAGAGGGAGGAGCGGCAGGCCAAAGGCACGCGGCCGACGGGCACTTCATCCGGCGCCGGTGGCCGTCGTCTAGGTGTCTGAGGCTTTCTTCACAGCTCTGCGAAACATCGCTGGTTCATTCCACCGCCAAGGAATGGACCGGCTACTTGAGACGGACAGTTCACCGCTGGAAACTGCCACGGGTGACGTCATCCTAAGCGAACCGCATTATTGAAAATGGAAAAGGCCCGTTCAAAAAGCCCAATAGTTATCGGATCCAGTTGAAAACTGATAACCCGAACCCTCGTAACACTCATGGAAGTAGAGGCCAGAATTTATCTGTTTTTTTTAACGAATTTACACGTGGCTCGAATTAAATGTTCTTCAAAGCTAGAACATGTGTGTCTCACAAATAATATTCATAAATAAATTTTTTTAAACAAATAAATATCAAATTTATTGATTAATCAAATATATTTCAAAATATAAAAATTTCAAACCATCAAATAAATTAAAATTAAACTTTAAATAAATCAAACTCAAATTTATATAAAAAAATCAAATTTAAATAGCTATTTTGATGAAACAGTTTGATTATTTTAGATTTAGCTCATCATCAAAGAAATTTAAACAATATAAAATTTAATGGAATACTTCAATTATCTTATCATTTAAATTTAAATAATATAAATATATTCAAATCAATCCTATTCTACGGATTGAGTATGGTTTTTACAACTATGCCTATCCTTATAGTCATGGCCACAGTGTAGACTTTCTCATTCATTGAAAGCGAAATCATATTTTAAAATTACTATTAAATGAGAATCCTTTTAACTTACGAAATAAAAGAATCATTTTATTTTACAAAATATGCACTATCCTTTCATGTTTAATCCAATCACTTAAATTATAAAAAAACACACATTTATTTTCTAAAATGCTCTTTCACTTCTTGTAACCTCAAACTAAAGCAAAACCTTTCTTACTTAAGTTAGACTGAAACAATAATAATAATAATAATAATAATAATAATAATTTGTGCCATTATATTTATTTAAAGTACTCTTTAAAAAATTCATATTTATATTAGTCCCTTAAATATATTCAAGTTCTTTTTTTTTTCATATTTAAACTTTTAGGACCATCAATAATTTTATATTGAAAGTGTATATATATATATATATTAAATCTATTAATAACAAAGTCATTGATGAACTTAAATACATTCACTCTAAACTTACATCACTCTATATCTAACCTTCTGATTATTTTTCAACCATCAACAAAGTGAATTTTCTTTCTGGCATTCTCCTGAATCTAAACATGCTCAAATTCTTGATTTCGAATTGTGTAAGACCTAAAAAGAAATCCAATCATTATCTAGATATATTAAATTCATGGTAAACATAAATCATACTCTTGCTAGTACTTTCCTAAGTCAAAACATGCTCACATTCTCTAATTCCAAACACTTTTTAATCATCCGTGAGATTTAAAGAATTGCATTGGCCAGAAGTCATCAAAGCACTTAAACACGCAAAGTCACTCCAAACTTTTCCTATTCTCTTCGTGATATTTTTCTTAAAATTTCCTAATTCAAAACTATTTTTAATTATCAAAAAATTTGGATCAAAACTCATTTACAAAGCTGTACAATTCAGATTCATCCTAATCAAATGAAAGTGCCAATCTCTTAAGTTATTTGAGAACCAATGCTGTTGGAAGGGGCAACCTAGACAGTTTGTTTCCACTGTTTTTGGTCCTGACTCAATCATATAGGTGAAATAAAACTTTCAATACACTTAACCAAAAACCCTAAGAACCGATGGGGTCGGTCCAAAACTCCATCACAGACGTGGAACCAGATCATAAATTGACGAAAACAAATTTTTTGCTCTGTGCAAGAGAAGAAACATTTGGGGCTTCATATAAAACATATTCTTTCTAAACCTAAAGTGCCCCATCATATAGGTGAGTCATAAAAACTTGCAGAATTCACAATATCTGATGAGCTGGGTAATACTTTACAAATACTGCCTGAGCTCAGCTACAACAGTAAACTTCAACGTGGTACTAATTCCCGACTCGTCATGTAGCATCAGTTCCGAGAATCTCTTCCCTTCATGCTTCTTTCAAGTCCTAAATGTACAACCCTCCCCATATCATTGTCTGTCAATCTTTGCCTCCCTGTTGAATCCATACTTGAACTCATTATATATGCTTCTTCAAACATTAGTGCGGTAGTAAGGAAACAAGTTCAGATTAGAGGTTGAATTGAGGCCAAGTTATATATACAAACATAGAATAGAAAGCAGGAAACTAGTAAAGATTGTGTGACCATGCAGTAGGCGGCGAAATGAATAATATAATATGTTAGTTTTCCAATAACAATTCAAAACATGCTTGAGATAAGGGGATGGTTCATGAAATATATAGACAAAAAAATAAGGTAAACCTATGCCAAAAACAGAGTCGTGTTTTTTTTATCCTCATTAAATGCTAATTCAAAGATGACTGATAGGTTATCTAGTTAGATGAAATGTATCAATGAGAGTAAGGGATAGGAAACAAAAAACTATAGAACAATTTGTTTAAAATAATTTAAAATATCTGAGTGCTAGTAGTGATTGGGTTTAGAGGCCAATAGATGAATAAGATCTATGATACCAAATAGTTGGAGCTAAACATTATTTGATGATACCGATGATAATGGCTGTGGAAAAAAGCTTTAACACAATTTTAGGTTACTTCAGGACTTTTAATTGTGATTTTTGGAAAGTAGAGCCATTTTTTGAAAGTTCTTGATCAATTTTAGTAGTGGTTCTAAATCAGATCTGCTATTGAATTAGTTGTCTCATTATTTGCATATGACTCCCTGCTCATTCATTAGCATAACTATTAAGGATGTTAAATGAATCTACATTTGCTCACTTATATGATGCATGTTTTGGCTACCTATAAAGATCTCCAGGAACATACATCTAAAGCATGCACTTCAAATATCAAAAACTTCTTAAAACCCAAGTGCATCATCAGGCGGCTAGATATTCTGTGGGAACCACTAGACCTTTTGGTAACCTAGGGTAACAGATATTTAAAAAGAGAAACAGGTTAAACACATGAAAATAACATTTGCCATCTTGCTAGAGAATGGCGATGTTTCATATAAATAAAGGTTCAGATTTTAGTGAATCTACATTGTATAACTAAAGAAATGGCCAGGAAGTTGGAAACAATTGCAACAGAAGATTGTCAATAACCTGAATAATATCTGGTAGATTGCAATTAAAAAAAGATCAGATTATCTTGAACATGAGCATGAAGTGTTTTCAGATGACTGTAAACTGCTGAGAAAACTATCAACTTATTACCTTTCTTGCAGGCACTCCTGGTTTCAAAAAGTTATTTCCAAATCCTTTCTTCTTGTCAGCTGGTTTAAGAATCTGAAACGAACATGTGAGAGTGTCATCTACACTCATCATAGCACCAGCATTATCAAATTCACCACAATAGTTTGGAGCAGAGAATATCGTCACCAACTGGCGCTTTGCAAAAAATTCATAGCCATCTTCCACCACCTGCCAAAATCAGCTCCATATGTTGAAGCCAACTGGATGTATTCATTCAGTGACCATGTTCTTGGAAGCAAGTGGTTAGTTGCTACTTACCTGGTGGGCTCGGCAGATGAGATCCAAATCATGCTTCTGTAGAAATTCAGACACCTTGTCTGGCCCAAAAGTATAAGATACACCTCTATCATTTTCTCCCCAGCCTTCAATATCTTTATCTGGGTCCGACCAAAGCAAATCACAAAGCAGCCCTTGGTCTGGAACATCCACAGGACGAGCAATATTTCTAATCTGATCCAAGTTCTTTAGTTCAGGAGACAGACCCCCATGCATGCAAATTATCTTCTCGTCAATAAGTGCAGCAACTGGGAGGCAGTTAAAACAATCTGTGAACACTTTCCACAGTCGAACATTGTATCTCCTCTTGCACTCATCATAAAAACCATATATCCGGTTGATGGAAGCACATTCATGGTTACCCCTAAGGAGGAAGAAGTTCTCTGGGTACCTAATCTTGTATGCGAGCAGCAGACATATACTTTCTATGCTTTGCTTACCACGATCAACATAGTCCCCAAGGAACAAGTAATTTGCCTGTGGTGGGTACCCACCATATTCAAAAAGCCGAAGAAGATCAGTATACTGACCGTGAATATCTCCTGCAACATCAAAAGTTTAATATCCATAACAAAACATGAAAATTGGTTTCATATGTCTCTCAAAACAGGCAGCAAAAATAGAATATCAATTTGTGTTGAGTTGTTAATAGATCCAAGTCTTTAGCCAAAATAGAACCAAAATAGAACCAAATTTAAGAATCAACTAAATCTAATTATATATCTATACACCATACAAGCATTCAAAAACTATAACTCGTTCTTTTAGAAATATCATAGTGTTGTGTGTTAAGCCACCACGCTAAAGTGAGCACATGGCCTTGCTCTTGCAAGAAAAGAGAGCCTCTGTTACAACACTAATGCTTCTTGAAATAGTTCAAAAACAATTCAAATTAATTTTGGATTTAAAGTTTTGAGTTGAAATAATTCTTCCTCCCGACACACCACCAATAAAAATCAACTTATCTTCGCATAAATTAATTATCAAACCAATGCCCATTGAGACAATTAAAAGCTTGCCTAAAATAATACAATATAAAATAGTATGAAAAAGAAGTAACAAAGTCCTAAAGTACAACAAGTTCTAGGTCTTATTGTCTCAGTTATTTATGGCTGACTACAAGTATTTCTTTTCTTAATACTTGAATAAATGGCCATCAACATAAAGTTGATCTTCTTAGCAGTAACATGGGTTATTTGCACAGTTAGGTATGTAAGCTTCTGTCATGACTTATACTAGAAATAGACCATTTTTCTCTTGATAGTATTCCCGATTTCACCTATCTTACCTTTAACTTCCAAATATGTAAAACTCCTATAAATCCCCAACTGAAATCTTGTGACCACTTGAATTTCTAGATAAAGATTTTATGTATGCAAGCCGACAATTATCCTTCTCAGGAAAATAGTACCAAGGAGCAACTTTGTATCAACCATTCTCTATCATGTGGAACTTCCATTTACCGAAATGAAATCTTGTGGCCACTCAGGTATCTATATAAAAATTTCATCTATTGAGGCTGATAATTTCCCTTCTCATGAAAATAGTACCATAGGACAAATTTTGCATTATAAATTCCCTATTTCACCTATCTTGCCTTCAACTTCAGAATATGTAGAACTGCCATTTCCCCAATTGAAATCTTGTGACCACTCAAATATCTACATAAAATTTTATCTATCAAGGCTATAATTTTGCATACAAAAACAGTTCTGTGGAACTACTTTATATTGTCCAAACACATTTGTGGTGAACAATTTCCATTAAAATCCCAAGTATATCCTTTGGAACTAGAAAACACCTTCGTTCTCATATAATACATTTAAAGTTAACTGAACAAAATGAAACACTCCAATACTACAGCACTTTAATGGCACAAGTTTATCACCATTTGCAAGCCAAAGAGATTTTACTGTAAAGCTAATGACATCATAATATCTGCCAAATGAGTTGCTAGGGAAAAATAAATTAGTTATGGGAAGGCAAGGAATTTCTATAGAATCTTTTACAGTAAAACTGAAATAGCTTTAAAGCATCTCGGCACTGATTACTATCCCATCTTAGACAAACAGATCATTATCATCCAATTCAGACAATCATATTTTACCTTGGAACTACTAGCTAGATGATCAGATCAAAACCAATCAGGAATAAACCATGCTCCAAGTTGCATCCTTATCTCATACAAAATAGGGAAGAACTATTGCTTCTCTATGGGTCCCCCATGGTTGACAGATAAAACGGCAATGAGTACTTTGTGAAGAGGAAGTTTTGTTAACATTGAAAGCAAACATATATTAGCTTTTCAACAACCACAAAAGAACAGGATAAAATGCATTCATGAAAACCTAATTATGAACAAACAATTCAGTCTTGCGGGTAAATTCTACTCAATAGTCAAAATTCCAAGCCACCATCATAAGCATTCGCCATGATTTCTCAAGTAAAAGAATTAAAAACAAACAATAAAGTATGCAGCAAGAAAAACTAGAAACCATGACATCAACTAGCTATCAAAGTCAAAGCTTCTTGGTGGTTCACAAATTAGAAAGAACACACAATCTCAACAAAAAAAAAAATGGCACAAGAAACAAAGATCAAATATTAGCAAACGGAGCTTTATAATTCAAAACAACAAAAGCCAAAAAAAAATTCCTTTTCGGCGTATACCGCAGATCTTGATGGGGGCCTCCAGCTCAAGCAGAATGGGCTGGCTGAGGAAAATTTCCTTGGATGTGATGCAAAGCTGCCGGATCTCCGCATCCGTCACCTGCGCGCTCTTCGCCGCCTTGGTCCCCTTGGCTAGCAGAAGCCGCCTTATTATGTTGTCGAGCACCGCCTTGTCCATGGGCATCCTCGTGATTCCAGCGCACCTCTTCGCTCGATCGGGATGAGGATCGAAGGAGGGATTGAAGGCGATCTCGCTCTCCCTATTCCTCTTCCCCCTTATGCTCTCATCCGGCTTCGTTCTCCACCGTCAGCCATGGATCGATTCGGAAGAGGAGCGCGGTGTCAACTTCGGAGCCCTAATAAACCACATCCATTTGCTTCCGTCACTGTAACGCTCACCCTTTTTAGGTACATGTCGAACGTATCGGATGCGTACCGTTATAAAGGACCGTCATATTAAATCCTTTATTATTTATTTATTTTTTTTTTAAAAGTTAGATTTGTGTTTACTTGAATAGACAGTCAAATGTTCCCTTTAGGGATGGTTGTTGGTGATGGCCATGGTGATTCTCTTGTGGTTACTATGCATGTGGTGATTCTCTCTATTGTAGAATAGGTCGGACGAGGAGTGGGGAAGGATCGAATGTTCTCGATAAGCATGTTCTCGATAAGCCGCTGTCAAGGTACTTGCCCTCAAGGGCTTTTGTATCTCCTTAGCGATACCCTTAGATTATAATCCATCCGGCATGACTACACCTACACACTTGATGCACCATCATCCAAGAGTAAGATCCAATTGAATTGATCGAACAACTCAAATCAAAATATTGTGCTCCAATAACTACATTATCAATCGGTTGAAGTAATCTTTCCATCAATTTCTCCATCATTTAATTGGTTTAAAAGCCTTCCTATTGACTAGGGCCTAAATAAAATTATTATATGCCCAAATTCTACATCTAATTGATTGAAAACTCTAGGGTTAATTGATTGCGCAACTTAATATTTAATAAAAACAAATCCTTATCCAATCGATCAAAACACTTGATAGTCCCCTAACCTACTTAGATCTGACCTCCTTAATTAACCAAATTAACATATTGAAAGATGGAATTTATCCAAAAAATATATTCGAGAATTAAGAAAGTTATAGCACTAGTTGTAGTAGTGCAAATGAAGTATAAGGAAAAAAAAAGGTAAGTGAAGAATTGCATACCTATTCATTTTGATTTTTTTGAGATGATTGATTCGATCTTATAAAAAATTTCTTGGACTCGAGACATTCATTGTTTATGATCCCATTGTAAACAAATATTTTCTGGATAGGATTCGAACCGTGATGCTCCTGTTTATCATAAAAAAAAATGATAATCCCAGTCAGTCTCATGGACTCAATCCCTGAGGGTGACCGACCCGGTCCCACGGAAGTTTCCCACTGACCACCAGGATAAATCGGGAAATACATACGGTGGCCAATCCAGATGTCCAACATCTTTTTGATTGCGTTCCCCATTTAGAACCAGTTTATCATCAAAATATCTTATGATACGCGAGGGCTTCCTATTCATCATATGAGTTTTTTTTCCTCCCTCGTGTTATTATTTAACGTTTAGATTTTAGTATTTGTTCGAGATTTTAAAGAATTCAGTTAAGTTCTTCTTTATTTTGACTTTATTTTTTCCCTGTGTTTTGGTTGACTTACCAAAGTTGTACGGCATGGAATCTGAAGTCAATTCTTCCCGGAAAAAGCAATGAAACAAAGTCTGCTTGTTTATTGGTTGGCATGATCGCGCCATGGACGGCTCATATCTTCTGCTACAAAAAGATAAAATTGCCTTTTAGAACAAATAAAAAGGAAAAAGAAGGGCAAAGGTCGTTGTTTGTGGAATATTCATTCCCTTCATTATTTTTATATTGCGCGTCGCTTTTCATAATATATTCTTTTAAGTAAGATATGCTTTGTTTTCTTTGTAGAATTTTTTATATATACGAAGGAGAAAATATTTTTGATATTTTACTAAGCCACTTGAGAAGTTTTCATTATTAATCATTTCCCATACTTAATTTTTATAATTCTAAAAATACATATCACATTTCCATTATATCCCTCCTTTCTTTCTTCAAAATAATTATGTGGATTTATGTGTATGTCTTTAAAGTTTTATTCTACTCATTCAAAAATTTATTATTCTCAATTTATATTATCAGATTCATATTTGAGGACATGGATTCCACAAAATACAGGGGATCCTCAAGATAGGTTACAGAGAAAGTTCATGACCAGCTTACCATAAGCCTTAAGTAAAATTTTCAAACTATAGCAAGTGAAAAGTAAACCATACATGATCCTGGGGCATTTCAGATTACTCTTTAGTGTTGTAAAGTGCACAGGATAAGGTTATAGATAAGCAGCATTTTTTGTGTTTCTGTCATGGATTATGGTAGCCTTGATGAACCATTAGCTTGGGGACAAGTTTTTGTGAGATTATCCACTGTTTGTCCATCTTAAAATGATTACATAATCATCAACCATAAATGGAAAAGCATCCATCATAATTGGCAATAAACAGCCCCAGTCGATATTCATACAGATACACTATATTTGATTGTTTCAAGATAATAGAAACTTTATTACAAAAACAAAAGAGGAACCAATAGAAGCACGATCAGATTTCAAGTCATACAAAAATGATCAATTTAACAAGAGTGAGCTAATTAATTGGTATAAACAAAAAGTAATCGTCAGGCAGCTGGGAAGGGTTCAGATCAGTTGACCTGTAAACTTGAACTTTAGAATATTTAGTGATCACCAATTGTCAGTTGACCATTCCAATGATATAAATCCGAAGACAAGAAAAATGAGAGAAGCAAATTCTCACAGTTGGATGGAGAGAATTGGGCCATGCAACATGATATAACAGCTACAGTTCTGGTCCTGATTCAGGTGATGAGGATGCAAGGCTCACATCTTAAGCGAAACCAAACAAGAATAGACTTGGCATTTTCATGATTAAATGGATAAAAAAGAGACACTGAATTTAATGTGACTTGGTGAAAGACAAGACCTAAATCCATAAGAATAGGAGGAAATTTCAAGAGGTATAAATCGTAAGGTTCTATAGAACTTAACTTGAATCGAATACAACTTTCAAACATCTAAGGCAAAAGCTGACAAGAGATCATAGGCTTTCCTATCTAACATTCTCAAACCTATAGAAAAATAGATAAGGCTACATCTACTATGCTTATGTTCCATTCAACAATGATGACAAGCTTTATCATATTTTGAAGCATTTTGAAATCAACTAAAAAAAATTACACTTGGCTTGTTTAACTCTAAATATACATCCATAGCAATTACAAAATCAATTGAATTCAAATTTAGAGCAACAATTTTCAAAAATATCACAGACATCTCATCTAATGATCATATACCTTTTTAATGCTTCAATGAATCTCGTACATTAAATTGGAGAATTGGTTCTTATATCATGTTATTGAGATTAACTTTATAATTTTCCAAAGTCCATATCAAATAATATTTTTAAGATATCTAGTATTGCAATTGATTCCTTTATATGTCCATAAATATATCCACTGGGTATTTGGAGTTAAGACTGATAAAAAAAATACTAGAACAAGTTTAAGTACAACACATGCATACATCCTAGTTTCTCCAATTCGAGTGTCACTTGGCTTTGCTATTGTGAGTGCTTCAGTTGGTGCATTTCCTCTCCCCTTGTCATCCTTTTAATGTTTTATCTCCACTTTATGACTGGCAGACGAAATTAAAGAATGAGTCATGGTAAGTCTCGGTAAGTTTTAAATAAAGTGTTGTCTCAACTCTCAATTAGTTACACTGAAACCATATCACACAGGCAACTTAGTGATATTTCCTTACGTTGACATAGAATGGGAACGAATATTCCCCAATCCAGCATGTGATTAAAAAATATTGGTGTTGAAGTGGATTAGCATAGTCTCTTGAATATTTTGATCTGATTGCTGTGGGTCAGTGGATCAAAATAATGGTTTTCAGACTCAGTAATTGACAATCCTAAAGCATGTAACTTTTACTTTTCTTAAGGCTTAATCCACTCCACCAATAGTGTGCAACCGAGGTCCTACAAATTTTCTTTAAGACACAATGAGATTGTCCACTCTTCTACAACTTGTACTACAAAAGAAGAGCCCTAATCTGCTCTCAGAGACATGGTCATCGAGTGCAAAAATTTAGCAACCAAAACTTTGTCTACCAGAGGAAGAAGGATGTTGCTTGAAGTGAGAGAGGAGATTGTATGTTGTGAATTCACAATTGCATTTAGAGTGATTTTGCCTAGTCCACTCCTAGCCCATATATAGATGGGTCCATACCCTTCGGTTGGGTTGCATCTTGAATTGTACTTATTCAAGTTTATCTTGGGTCATCATATCACTTAGACGGTTAAGATCACAATAGTTCAAAGCATTGATTTGTTCAGATTTGTTGTGTCAATTAGTCACAACAATAGGAAGCAACTAGATATTTTGGCACACACAGGCCATTAACGGACCAACCATCCTATGTAATGAAAAAGGTGTGTGCTTTCCCACATGTGCTCATGTGCATCAAGGTCTCATCTGCGATGTGCACAAGTGCACCATGCAAATGGCACAATAAGCTTAATGCACACGATAACACGATATGGTACAATGCGCCACACCCTTTACGAGCCCTACACATTACTCAAATACGCCATGTGCAAAGGACTCAGTGCCTCCACTAAGTCCACCTTTTATCAAGACATAATTTTATATAAGAATATATATTTTAAATCCACAATATTGCTCTAATTCTAAATGTGAGACTAGAGCCCCCCATGAGAATCTCAAGATCTTCAACAGCTCTATTTCTCTTCTTTCTTGATGTTTTGACATTTTGAAAATTTTCAATATAGTCATCTACAATCAAAGTACAATATAGTCATCTACACATGACATTTCATTGTTAACATAACATATATGACACTTCAGAATACATTTCCCTATCCACCTCTTCAAGATTATAATAACCATGTCACTTAAAGAATATAGCTAATGTTATTACAGTTTTCTTGTACCAAGTAAACATAAATTCAATATTTCGTACTACCAAGCTTTTGGTTTTTGATGAAGAATCAAACTTCTCAAGACGAAATATATACTCTTGACAGATTTTGGATCAATAAAGAGATTAAAAAAAAGTTCCATTTAATAATGTTCTAAACAACACCAAGAACATATCGTAAAGCTTTGATGGATATGCAATCCCAAAATGCATTCCCTATTAGTTTCTATCTAACTTTAAAAACTACAGTGTCGGGTTCCATAAAAAAGCAACACTCAGAAACCTACAGTGGGGCAAGATGAATCACCTGGTTAATCCGCCGGATTTTGCCATCAAATTTCTACCTCCTCCTGCGGCCAGCCGCGAACTGCGCAAGCGGAGCAAGTTCCGACAGAGGCGTCGAGATCGGAGTCTGCACCGGCGTGGGCAGCGGCGAGTTCCGGCAGACGGGGCAGGAAGCATTGAGCTGGAGCCACACGTCGACACAAAGGAGGTGGAAGCAGTGGCCGCAGTCGGGCAGCATCCGGAGCATCTCCCCCTCCCGGTACTCGCAGAGGCAAATCGAGCAGAGGGGGTCGCCACCCTTGGCCGCGGCGAAGGGGAACTTAGGGTACGAGCTGATGGCCGCCTGGTCGAGCCCCGACGCGCGGCCGCCGTCGGCGTCGTCCTCAGCGACGAATATTATCCGGGGAAGAGTAGTGGAGTCGTCGGGTAGAGGGTCGGGGTTAGGGTTTGGCAGGCGCCGGCGGCGGAGGCAGAGGTAGAAGGCGAGGAGGGTGGAGAGGAGGAGGAGGAAGAGGGCGATGGCGAGGAGGCGGGGGAGGGCGGCGAGCAGGGAGGAGGAGGAGGAGGAGGCGGCGGCGGCGGACATGATGCAGCGGAGAAGGGTGGCATCGTTGGAGTGGGAAAGGATCGCCGGCTGCCTACTAGAGAAGGTCGGTGGGAGTCTCCCGGCCAAGCATTTAATGAGCATGTGATCGATAGGGACCCATACGAACGCTTCCACCAATAGAAACTGTTTATTTATTTATTTTCACTTTTGATTTTCCAAAAAAATCTTTAATTAAAAAATGACCATCCTGTTTTTTCCCAAAATATATAATAATAATAACAAAATTTGAATGGACTAACCAAATAATTAGATAGTAAAGATAGACCATAATAACAACCAAATCTAGCTAGAATCATTAAATAGAATACTATATAGATCTCATTAAACTTATCTAAATTTTATCTATTTTATTATTATTTTTATTAATAATTAAGCTTTGTTTAAAAAGTAAAAAAAAAAAAAATCTCAATCTCCCTTTATCTCCATTACCTACCTTTCCATTCAATCCATTGGAAGCACAAAGGAAGCATTTCCTTTCTTTGGGTTGCCCTGAAAGATGGAAATTGTTCTCTCATCTGCATCCACCAACACAGTGCAAAGGGTATACAATCTTGGCCCTGACCATTTTAGCCAAACACAGTTCATCAGTCAACTCAAATACAACATACAAAGGCCAGTAGTCCATTGATTACCTGTCATGTAGATTGGATGCTCTGCATTCTCAGAATCCCCTAAAATTGAAAGTATTTCAGCTTTTGTTTCTTTTGAAAGTTGAGTTGCTCTTCTTTGCCTGCTGATAGAGTTCTCATCTTCAACCTTCAGCGAAGCACAATGGCTTAGTTAATGTTCCACAGTATGCAGTTTCAGTAAGTTTAAATTCACCAGTTTGTTGCCTGCCTGCTTCACGTCAAGATGGAGATACATGTTTGCATGGAAGAATGGTGTTTTCTTGACTTCATGAACCGAGTGGCGATTTCTCGATGCCGTCTCGACGTTCAGTATTCGTCGAGTTCTTAGATCCACCAAGTTGTAACAATGTCCAGTGGCAATGTTGGATGAGCAAACTCTCTGTAAAAAAAAAAGGAAGTTTCATATCAGAAACTTACTAACTCAAAGCTGTATGTTCTTAACACATCGACAATTTACATTCAGGGCATCTTCGAGGTTGTTAGCTTCGAGTAGATCTCTCGATATGAAATTCCGTCCAATGCCGCCTCTTGTGATCTCTTCCGATTTCGGGGGGACCGAATTCAGCGTAAAGGCCTAGTTCATGTAGCTTTGGCCATTGTGAGCTTACTCAGGAACCAAAGCTTGTGCAAAGCAGAGAAGAACCAGTGAAGGATATTACAATGCCATTGCTGTTGAAGCCAAATGCGCAGCTCGGTAGCTCGCCTGCGTACGAATACGCGACGAACGACAAGCCGTCCGGCAGCCGAGCCCTCACCATGAAACTGCACAATGTTTCAAGAGCATCAAAAATCACATTTTGCAACAAATTCTTGCTTCAGAGTTGCGTGACCTACGTGTGGCCGACCAAAGCCATATTTGCATCTTCGTTGTGTGCAGCAATGGCCATCGAGTCATTCACCATGAGAACATCCGAGCAATCATCTTCAGCAGCAACCTCTTCCTCGGAGATGAAAGGAAGCAACTCCTTTCGGAAGTTCAGCAACAGTATCTGTCGCCATGGACAAATGAAATGAGCTTGGGTTTGGGGGAGAAAACAATAAGGAGTAGATCAGGTGAAATGTCTACATGAAGAATCGGCACTCCGCTGCCGCTGGCGATCCCGAGAAGCTCCTGCCAGTACCTCGGATACCTCTGCCGATTCGCGACGCAGATGGATTCCAGGAGTGGCTCAGCTTGAGGGGTTAGGGCAAAGGGGAGGAGCTGGTGCTGCAGGATCTGGTCTTGAGCCACTCTGCTCTTGATCATGGCCGAGAAGTTCTGGCCGGTGAGGAAGCCCATCTGGTAGGGTTCGTCGCAGGGACCGACGTCGAACACCTCCAGTGCGGCATTGGCGTTGCTTGAACCACCAGCAGCAGGATGATCATCCATGGCTGAAGGAACAACTTTTAGGCCTCAATCTCTTCTTATCTGTTTGTCTATTTGTGTTCCTGTGTTGATTGCAATATGGGCTGGGCCGAACCGATTCACTTGGGCCACTATTTGGTTAGAAGTGGGCCGCTACATAAAATATTATATTTATACCTAAAATACTTTTAATTCCAACGTTGTTATAATAGCTCTTAAATAACTATTATAATATGAAAAATTAGTTATTTTATTTTAATCAAAATTAGTATATATAAAATATTATTATATTAAAATATTTTTTTACTAATTTAATTAAAATTATTTAAATTTAATAAAATCACTTTAACTTTAAATTAAAATTTAAAATTTAAAATCTTAATTTTTAAATATCATTATATTAAAAAAATTAAATTTTATCAAAATTATTTTAAAATAATAGATAACTTAGATAGTTATTTGTTACTATAATATTATAATAATATTATATTAACTCAACTGCTACAATATAATTAAAAGTGAGAAGTAACATTTTAACAACTCTCTCCATAGTTATTATATATTTTGGAGACGTCCCGTTGATTATTTATCCTTTTTTATTATTTATATATGTTTTTTTTTACTCCGTCTTCCTCTTCTCCAGTTTCCTCTCTCTCTCTCCGCAGTAATCTTCTTATCATCATCTCCTCAGCTGCTAGTTTTTCTACTGTACTACTGCTGCAGTGTTAAGCCAAGAAAACTCTTCCATCTGCTCCCCGCCATTGCTGCCTGCTTCTCTGCTCTGCTCCTTCTATCCCTGATCGACACCACGTCTCTTCTGTCGCTCCTCTCCTTCTCTCCAGCTACAAAACAATTGCCTCCCTCCTCTGCTTACTCTCTGGTGTCGTAGCTCACAAGGTTTTCACTGCTTTACTGTTTTGGAAGCCCATCCGTCTCCTTTTTGTTGCCTCCCTCCTCTGCTTGCTGTCTGGTGTCGTAGCTCACAAGGTTTTCACTGCTTTACTGTTTTGGAAGCCCATCCGTAGCAGAAATATGTAGAATACTCGACCTTTTGCTCCGGGAGAGTCGTTGCTGTTACTGTTGCCATTGATGCGGATCGCGCTATCCAAATCCCTGCCGACTTTATTCGTATGCGACGTGGGATTGCAGAGGAATCGCTTTATCCCCTCGCTTCGCTTTCTCTCTCCCTTCCTGCTTTACTCTTTCATCCTCTCGCTTTTTTGAAGTCCAAAAGTTGAGTTTTTTGAGTTGGTTTTGCTGATGCAGGAGCAGGAATCGCAGCGAGAGGCCGTAAAAATTGGATTTTTATTATGGTCGTTTTGCTGATCCAAGAACAGGAATCTTTGCCGAAGGCCTTAAAATTTTTGATTTTTTGCGGTTGGTTTTGATTCCCATGTTGCCTGGAGCGATGGAGGGAACGCTTTTGTTGCGGACGGAGCACGTCGCCGTGACCCGGAAGCCAGTCTCCCCGCCGCGCTCTCGGACCGTACGCATCTTCTGCGACGACTTCGACGCTACTGACTCCTCCGGCAACGACGAGGTGCATCCCCGGCGCCGCGTGCGCTGGTACGTGCAGGAGATTCGCCTGCGTGCCAGGCCCACCAAGGCACCTCCGCGGAAGACGAAGGTGGCACCAGCGAGGGGAGGGGACGACGGGGGAGTGAAGCGGTTCCGCGGCGTGCGGCGGCGGCCATGGGGGAAGTACGCGGCGGAGATCCGCGACCCCTGGCGGCGCGTCCGGGTGTGGCTCGGCACCTTCGACACCGCGGAGGAGGCCGCGAAGGTGTACGACTCCGCCGCCGTCTGGCTTCGCGGCCCCGGCGCTGCCACCAACTTCCCTGCGCCATCCACCTCCGTTGGCTATGGCAACTCCGTCGACGACAAGCCCGGCCTCTGCTCGCCGACCTCGGTCCTCCGCGACTTCTCCCCCTCCTCCACCACCACCTCCCCCTCCTCGCCTCCGGAGTCGTACTGCGCTGCCGGCGGCGGGAGCCTGCCAATGGACCTCGTCGAGTCAACGGCATTCGAGGTTCCGCTGCTGTTTGACGACTTTTTCGACGTCGTCGTCGGGCCGGCGCCGGGGAGCTACTTCGACGACTCCGCTCCGATCGGCTTCTTAGCAGAAGAAATGGGCGACGCACTCGTGGGCGCCGGGCTTGCCCTGGAATTCGGACCGTCAGGGTGGGAGGACGACGAGTGTTTCGGCGACATCGGTGATTTATTTCCGACGACGCCTCGGCTCCCCGTTTAATTCCCGTCTAATCGCCGAAATTTTATTTTTCTCAGGCGAGACGAAGAGGGAGTTGACTTTGACTTATAATGAGTAGCAATTTCCAACTTGTATCACATTTTGAAATCTAAATTGATCGAACGAGAGATTTCAACTTGGAGTTAATAAATTTGCAAAATCTCTAAAATAATTAAATAAAGACCTTTTTCCTTAAAAAAAATACCTTGTTAAATTGCCAATATTCTAGCATTCGCATCGTGAGCTAAAACTTTTATAACTTTACACATTGCATATACGATCAATTCATAATTTCTATAAGAGTGATGGTGAGGCTATTAGGTCGAATCAAAGTAAATACTAGGTGAGATCATAACTATACCGAATCGAATGCTTTATGGAGTATATCAATCATTCAAGATACACAAATCATTTATCAATTTGAGACCACTAGGGGTGTAATTGAAAATGTACATGGGCCACCCTCGGGGCATAGGTGAGTTGGTTACGACGCAGCAAACTTGTAGAAGAGGGCAAGGGTTCGAATCCTGGCGAGGCCGAGAATTGGCCAACTGCATTGGTCGTGGAGCCGACCGTGTGGGGCCGCTAAGGTGGCGGATTGTGATAATGTGAAATGTTCCAGAATTAAACTCCTATTTTATTTTACTTGCAGAATTTAAAATATTTTTTAATATATATATATATATTTTGAAGAAAAAAAACTATCATAATTATTTGTGGGCCATAATGAAAAGTATTAAAAAGCAAGATTGGAGATTTCCTATTTTGGTCCATTTATTTTGTCTGATTCAAGGCCAATGATGAACCAAACTCGAACTGTGTCCTCATTCAATGCTTAATATTTTGTCCTTTTCTAGAAAATAATCTATACATAAATTGTCCCAGAATCTCTGTCACTTCCCAATTTTGGAGTGGATTGATGAATATTCCTTTTTGCAAATCCCAAGTTGGCCCTTGATTTTGCACAGTTGAACAATTTCACCATAAGAAAATTGTGCTAAAATAATTAGAAAACTAAATTTACCGTTTGTTGCCTTTATCTTCTAACTATTTTCCTTCTCATCTTAAATTCATTGGCATTCTTAAAAATGCAGTTTGCAACAATGAAATCTTGTTTGGAATTTGTAAAATTTTTATTTATACTTTATATTTTGAGTAGCCATTTCATTTATTTGTCGGTGTGTTAGGAACAAGCAATCGATTCCAATTTGTATTGTCCAACTCCAAGCAGCATCAACCAAAGAGTGTTCCATCAAGTATAGAATCTCATAATACAATATTTGCTCTATTCCAAAACCCTAATCTTTCTTGGTTCTTCCACCATTCAGCCATCTCTTTCGAGGTTGCATTTGCAAGCCCAGCAGCATGCAGAGGCCTCAGGCTTTTGGCCCTCTCCAACTTGTGCTGTAGGACTCACCTGCAGCTTCTGCATGTACAATAGACCAGCAGCCGCAGCAGACATGTACAGAGCCAACCCCAAACTGTGTTGTGATGTGTTGTGATCCTACTGCACACCAAACTCCTCAAAGCTGACCAGCAGTTGCCACACAGCAATTCAAGTATATATCCTTTTGTGAGCTTAGCAATGTGAAATCCTACTTACAAGAACAGAGAGACACAGGTTGATAATAAAACACTGTAAAGTTTAACTTCCAAAATGTCAAAGTACAGATTTGCAGTTCAATATGGCAGTTCAAATTTGCAATGCATCAGCCCAGTCTGAGTGATACTTACAGCACAAATTATTCCAAAATCTGTTCGACAAAGATTTGCTATTCAGACAGTTAATAATATTTGATATAAAAATATGCATATAGTTGAGGCATGCCAATGGTGGCGCTAACCTCTACTAAATTACGAGACAAATTCATTCTGAGCACAATACACCATTAACGAGTGTTAAAAATTACCGAGCTGGTCTTCGTAGGGAGGGGAAGTGGCGTATCATTCAAATATCAAAACAATGTAAATAAAAAGATGTTTCTTAATAAACTAATTTAAAAACCAATAAGGGGCTATCTAGCTCGCAAGCCAGGCACATTGTTGAGCCCCATCTTACTGAGTACATTTTTGGCTATAGAGGGTGGATTGTCAAGTCCCATGCTTCGGCTGAATTCGTTGGCGAGTGATACGAGATGGTGTTTGTCACGGCCAATTTTTTTGACAGAGTTGTAGTATCCGAGCCATGCTTGATATGCCGATTCTTTGTGCTTCGGCTCAACATGTGCAATTGCTCGTTCCACCTGCGTGGGCAACAGAAGGAGTTCAACACCAGTTGCATCAATTAAGCTTAAGTGTTTGGTCAAGGAAAAAGATATATGTAGTCGGCCATAAATAGTTGGGATTAACAAGGATTTTTTATAATAATGATCTAAGTTAACTAAAAAGGTTAAACTAAAAATCTAAATGCAAAATAGCATAATTGTAACGATAGTAATGCTATGTTACACCAACATATAACGCAAGCTCCATTCCTAAGATCGGAATCCATCAATTCCTAATTGGCCTGGGTCTAGTGTGGATAATTATCATATAATAAGACACCCAATTATCCCTGTTGACTGTTAACACATCGAAGACATGACGAAGGTCAAGTAAACACGAGTTGATTGCACTTGAAGCTAGAAAATTAGTGTCCACTATGAAAAGTATGTACTGCACATCAATCCCACACTAAAAGTAGATTTCAGCCAACAAAAAGAAGTAATTATTGGTAAGATTTATGTAACAAAAACGATATCTTTTCTTTTGTGTATAAGAAACACAGAATATTAGTGGAATATTATGCCAATTTGCAGAAAAATCTCAGCCAAATTTAACCAATGACTGCCAACGAGGACAGCATGATTTGTATAAATGTACATGTGCACATAAAACTGTTGACCACAAGACACTGATCAGGAAACTAAATACTGAGGGATAGCGGAAAACTAAAACATGACAGTTTAGATTTAGGAGGGGTCTAACCTGAGAATTCATGAAAGAATGAAATAAAAACAGCAAGTCAAAGAAACATCAAAGTGATTATAAACCCGTACAGTGGCAACAATGATATAAAATGAAATAATTAAGAGATACCTTTTTTCTCGTGTCCAAGTCAACTGTCGGTACTGAAGCCTTTGTTATTGGCAAATCCTTGATGCTACTTAAAAAGAAATCCTCCCATGGTGCCAACATCAAAATGCCTACTCCTTCCTGGCCTTTCCTGCCCGTTCTACCTAGCCTATGTATATACTGCTCTCTGTCAGCAGGGATTCCCAACTGTGGCACAAACAGACATGCTCAAAGATCAGTAAATTTCACAATCAGTAATCAACTGGTTGACTATTTAAGTTTAAAATGACCATATCAAAGGGACCACATTCCCTTAACAAGATGAGATATCAACGAGAATTGGATAGATTGAAGGGGAAAAGCTATCATCTTTAGAAACCTGCAAGCTACTTCCTATGTAAATTGAACTGGCATAATTGCATCTCTAATTGCCATGCGCAAATAAGTGAAAACTATACACCTGCCATCTTAAATGTCCAAACTGCAGTTGCAGCAGATTGGGATTTGCAGTCATCTTAAATATACTTGCTAATAAGAATTCATTTGATCCACCTATTTCAAGCAACTTGTAACCATGAACATATCTGAGGCACGGGGACATACCACCCATTGGATCTTTGGTAAAATCCTAAATTCATGATGTCTGAAATGAAATAACTGATCCTTGTATTGTCAAATATACCACATAAAGAAATCTTATCATGCTAACTAACAACAATTTTAAAAAATGATAAGCATACCATTACAATGGAAAGAGAGATCATTTCTACAACACTTTACGACCATTATAAAAAAAGGTTTTAGAGACTGAGAATCTGAGACATATGGTATGTTACGAATCATTCATTAATTCATCACATTAGAATGAATGGGGTCAAAGAAATTTTAAAGACTAAATATAGGTAGATATGTAGGTTCAGTACGTCCAGATTCCTAGTGAAATTTAAAAGAATTTTAGAAATCAAGATATCATTTGGTTAACTAATTAGCAAATTTTGGAGAAGGAATATCTAGTATTTGTATCAGCATGATAATTTACTAATGTTAAAGCCACCAGGAGTGTTACAAATGATTTTCCAATAAATGTAGGTTGCAACATTACCAAATCCTACACATTTTTAGGTCAATTCAAGATGAACTAACCAATTATATTCAAGATTGTTAGAGGTGGGAAAAATTAGGAATTTTAATCCTGATTATCCCTTCTACCTATGTTTATTTATTCATCAATGTATGAAATTCCCTGCAATACATGGTCTTCACAATTAAGTCCATGAAAAAAATAAATCTCAATGTATGTTATTTTCACATGACATTGTGCTAACTAATAAGAGTAAATAGATTATACTCAAACCAGAATTGCAGAGAGAAACTTTAAAGACCTTAAGTAAAAAAATAAAAGTATTCAATTACAAAAAATGAAGTGAGAAATAATTAAGATAATCTCAAATAAATATTAAGTAGTTTTAAATATTTTCAATTTATTATTCAATAAGAATGAGATCCTGATGAATATATCATACATATGATAAAGGAAGAACAATCGATGAACATTTAGTCTTGTTTAATTATCATCAACCCTTGAAAGAAAAATTTTATAAGACTTGTGGTATGCCATGCCATAATTTTATGGATTGAAATATTAGGAAATCAAAAACAATTAATTTAAGAGAGATTAGAATACTAGAACAGATGTGTGGAATTATTTTTAAAAAATGAAAATACTATTATCTGGAAGCAATTAAGTGCCCAAAAATGATGTAATGAGAAAATAGGTTAATCTAGTATGGACATGTCAAAATCGACTATAAAATTCTACCATTAGATAAGTTGCATCAATTAAGATAAGGTGTAAGGGGCAAACAAGACAAAACTCTACTTAACAAAATTAAAAGATTTGAAAATCACTAACAAAATAGTCTTGCATAGAGGGATAAGTAGCACATAGACAAAGACTAGCACCACTCATGATGGTGTGTATCTGCAGTTAAGGGCAGATAATCTGCACAGATGAGTCAAAGGGAATTGCACTATCATTATTCAGGATCATTGGATCTTAATCAGAACAACTAAAGACCATGGAACAATGCAAAATTGACTAATAGAAGTTCCAAAACATGAAGGTGAGTCAACCAAAAACTGAGTTATATAACAAAATGACTACCTGTATGACAAGTGTCACATTTGGATAATCCACTCCTCGCGCTGAAACATCAGAACTGACGAGGATAAGACCTTTTGACTCTCTAAACTCTTTAGAAACCCTGGTCCTGTAACTCTGTGGTTTTCTAGAATGAATTTCCCGAACATTAAGTTTTAGTTCAGAAAGAAGATCAGCCACCAGCCTTGTCACCATTGCTGTTGTACAAAACACAATAACCTGCATTGAGATGATACATTAAAAACAAAGAGTCCAGAACATGACAAAATGGATAGCCACTAGGGTTCAAGTAACATCTACCTTATAGTCAGCATTTTCTGAAATATGTTCAGTCAGAACACTATACAATGTTGAGAAATGTTTCTCGAGAGGTGCAACCAATTGCATCTGTCTAACCTGAAAAGCAGTTACACAATTCAATGGAAATCCAGATGTTGGCGCAGTTATATAAGCAAACAAATAAAAGTACATGTGAGTGTGTTTCTTCAGTCCCTTCTTCAACTGTATTAATAAACTCAAGGTCTCTTCTCATAGCAATGTAGCATATTTGGCGGACCTGGGCATTTTGAATCAAATTAATGAAATTCATAATCAGTAGATTACAAGTATTCATATCATTGGAAACAAACATACCTCGTCTGGAACAGTTGCAGAAAATAAAAGTGTTTGCCGCTGTTTGGGAACTGCAGCCACAATCTTCTCAATATCTTTTCGAAAACCCATATCCAAGAGACGGTCAGCCTCATCAAGGATGAGAACTTTGACGCCCATCAGCTGAGTAGCAAATCCTGGAGTATTCTCAATATGATCTCGAAGCCTTCCAGGAGTAGCTACAAGAATCTGCAAATGCAATATTTGAGTATCAACGTGAATCACTTCCATTGTTGAAAGAACCCTCGCATCTCCCCAAGAATACCAATACTTTACCTGGCATGGGTTAGTTTGCATCCTTTTTTGTTCTAGTGTTAATCGTGTTCCGCCCATCACCACTTGTACACAAATTGAGGGATGAAATTTAATAAGCTTATCAGCCTCTGCAGCAGCTTGATCTGCAAGTTCACGAGTAGGGCAAATGACAAGAACATTGATTGGTGGTCTTCTTTGATCACGATCAACAGGAGGTAATTTTGAGATGACTTCAATTGCTGGAAGCTGAAGCAGCCAATTTGTTCACAATTATCACATGGCAAAACTATGGGGGAAATGCTATGTGAATAAAATGAGAAGTGCAGAGTTCCAAAGGTAGATTATTCACCAAAAATGCAACAGTTTTCCCAGTTCCGGTTTTTGCTTTTGCAAGAACATCTTTACCTGCAAATAAAACCAAAGTGCTGGCATTGTCAGATCATAATTATGAAATGAAGTGGATACAATTCCATTCCAAAATTATTACTTATTTGGATGGCGGCAACCTCCTAGACTAAGGATTACCCAGCTTGCCTATGTTAAACTATCACATGGAGCATCTTAAGGATGATGGGTGTGTAGTCACTCTGAATGGAAGGCCTTAAAATACGGGCATTATATACCACCACACTCAACTATGTGAGACTATGAGCATGTCGCATCATAGCTTCAAAAATCATCACCTGAGTATCTGTGACATATATGGAAATGCTATCAGGGGCATAGCACAGATATGGCAGAAAATCTCTATGCAAATTGAGCATGTGAATAAAGCTGCAAGGATGTAAAAAAAAATGGTCTAACTGCTTATATAGAGTGCACCTATCATGGAAAAGAAAAATTGTAGAAGACTGGAATTAAATACTCTAATGAACTTAGTTAAAATACATATCTAAAGCTCTAGATCAGTTAGAAATATTATGCTTATGGAAACCAATATACTTTCTTCATATTCCTGTGCACATCGCCATAGGGAGATATCATTTTATAAGCACTCTATAGGACAGTCATTCTTATCTAAGTCAATTTCTCCAACAAAGCAACCCTTTATCAGATTGCTGAATCTCAAGAATTATTAACCATGAGGCATTGACAAACTAGATAATATTCAACGTCAAATAAAAGAATGATCCTTATATCATCTGCATGCAAATGCAAGAAATGACATAAGATGGCTAACCTTGAAGTATGACAGGAAGGGTTGCCGCTTGCACAAGTGTCATCTTCTCATATCCAGCTGCTTTTACTCCTTTAAGCGTCAAAGGTGAGATGGAGCACTCATCAAATCTGAAAAATGCAGTACTAGTTACAGTTTAGAGCCAACACAACATTCGCACAACTTATACGTTAAATCCTTGCTAATAGGACACACCACAGACAATAATACTTGTATACATAAACTGCTACGAATATTGCATCTGGATGTGCTTATGTAATCTTCAGCACAAATATCATATAGACATATCACCTCCATTGATATATTTCATTTTTCTCTTGAGACATATATTAAAATTCATACAAGTAACTTAAGAAATGTCTTCTTCCAAAGCATACAAAAAGTGAAAAGAAACTTGACTCAATCAGCAAACTAAATTCCTAATAAAATGAAGTTCACATAAATTTGTTTGTACTATGAGACAACTCGAATACTTGATTCATGTAGCTCTGCATGCTTGCTTCTTGGCTAACCACTATGGGAATTTTACAAAAATTAAAGGGACAAAAACTCAAGTAAAGCATTCTAGTGCAGTAACAGCTATAAATTACCTAGTTTCGCTCAGGTAAGAATCACTGCTTGAATCTGATTTCTTTAGCGCTGATTGTGCATTGTCTTCATTTCCTAGCTTGGTGGAACCTAAGCTCGTCAAGAGATCATTAACAGATGCCTCCTTGCCATCTTTGTTGCCAAAAAAATCATCACTAAAACCAGATACATCATCCTCATGCTCAGTTTCTTCATCTTCTTCCCCCTCTGATTCTGAAACATCCCCCTCTGATTCCGAAACTGCTAACCTTTCCACGCCTCGCATCTGTTTAAAGCTCAAGTCATTATCCCTTTTATCTTTTCTTGAAAATGTAGAAGGCATCTTTTGACCACCTCGCCCCTTGCTTTTCCTAGAAAAAGACCCAAATTCTTCTTCTTCATCATCATCATCCTCATCCTCGTCCTCTAAATCACTATCAAACCGTCTCTTAACTGGAGAATTCCTGGAAGCACGAGACTTAAATTTACCAGATGGTCCGGAAAAATCATCAAAATCGTCATCCCGCTGCATCCTTGACAGCGGCTTATCCTTCATTGACCGCAAAGAATCACCTCTTCCACCTTCAAAACTTCGGAACTTCCCTCTACTAGATTCCCGAGAAAAATCATCATTCCTAGAAGGCGACCTGTCCATCATCGGCCGTCTTCCCCCAGAGCTGAACTCACCCCTATCTCGACCTCTACCACCTTCAAAACTTCGGAACTTCCCTCTACTAGATTCCCGAGAAAAATCATTATTCCTAGAAGGCGACCTATCATTCATCGACCGTCTTCCCCTGGAACTTAACTCATCGCTATCTCGACCTCTACCCCTTCCTTTATCACTCCTGTACATCTCCTCATCCGATTCCTCATCATCATCGCTCTTCATTCTCAAGCGATAGGAATCCTTCCTCAGATCACCGACCCAATCGCTGAGCTCTGCTTCGTCGTCGATCAGACTCTTCGCTTGCCCAGCAGCACCCCTCGACCTGAAATCGCCTCTCCGATTTTCCCGCGTCCCCGGGCCGGGACCCGACCTCGATGAGCGGGTAGTGAAAAACATCGAACCGAGAGGATAGTCTTCGGGATGATGGCTGAAGGCGGAGGACGGGTGAGTGGCAGCAAAAGCAACGCGGTAGCGGGAGAGGCGGAGGCTCCCGGAGGAGCGGAAAAGGCGGAAGGGGATCAAACGGCCGATCATGGTCGCCGGCGATAGATTCCTACAACCCTAACTCGGACTGTGGCGGCCGTTGGGGGCTCAGCAACGAAGAAATGGGAGTACCTTTTATACAGAGGAAGGGGTTAAGAAGGGTTTTAGTTCTGTCCGTTACCAGTTGCTCATTGTGTTACAAACGTCCGATATAATCCCTTAACAACACACAGTGGAAATGCCCAAATATAAATGGGCAACTCTCGAGTTGAACCCCATTTTAGGATATTAAAAAAATAGAATATTATTTTAATATTTTAAATAGTGGCCTCGTAAAATATTTATTCGAATTGCAACGATTTTTTAGAAGCTCTTTTGGTCTTCTAATTTCACTAAATTAAAATTATATTTGTCCATTGATAGTTGTTGATTTGGAGTGCATTTATTTTCCTAGAGATATCATCTGATTGCTCCAAGCCAAAGTTATGATCGCTCAATATAAGTATTGACCAAGGTTGCACTTGTTCATCGATAGGCGCTCGACTTAGGAATAATGAATCTCTTGGTCTTTTGGTTGTGCCAACCTAAAATTGTGTTCACCCGGATGTCTTTGTTCTCGAGAACCACTTTAATTGTCTGATCAAGGTCATGTTCGATTAGCGAGTAGTTTATGTGTTAAGTAGCATCTTTGTCCATCTAGCTAGTTCGCACACTATGGACCATTCAACATGATGAGATCAAAGAGGATTTTATCACATGGTGAGCACAATAACCATAGTAAGTTCATTGTCTAATTGAGCATGAGAATTAAAGTTGCACGGTTATCCATTCGCCTAGAAACCAAGGATGCATCTGTGTTTATGGTTGAAGCGGTGGGAGTATAATTTAGCCAATGGCTCAGCTTCCACCTATTGAAAAAAATAGACAATCGTCATTATCAAAAGCTTCTTCTGAATCGTACTGAGTAGGAAGGGTCTTATTATATCCATCCTTCATTGATGGAGTGGACAAACAACTATTGCCGACTTCATTAACTCAGTTGGTCAGGACTCCAGAGTTGGTGGGCATTTGAAGGACTTCACTAATTACATTGCATCTTGCTCCAGAGTAGACTAGTAGCCGACCAAAAGTGTTTTGCGGCAACCCTTCACATGACTCCCACACAATCCTTCATATAGTTCTTTTAGCATGTAATCTACTTATTGCTCTCCTAAACACAAAATACTCCTTGGTTCTCTCTATTGCTTCTCAATATTTTCGGCACTTCCTGCCCTTGATCTCAAAAACACCTTTTACTTATTGAACAACAAGTTAATAATCCATCTAAACTAATACCTGCACGACCCCTACATTTATGATGGCACGGTCCTATTAGTAAGGCTTCGTACTTTAGTTTATTATTTGACACATAGATGGAGTCATATGGCTAACTTGATTTCTTCCTCCCATGGAGATATCAATATTACTCCTGCTCCACTATCTTCATTATTAGAGGAACCATCCACATAGACCATCCAGGGTTCTTGTTCTTCTACCCGCATAAATGCATAATCTCCACTAAGAAGTCCGCCAAAACTTGCACTTTCATTCAAGGGCAGGGCTAGTACTCAATGTTGTACTCACTTAGCTTCGTTTCCCATTTGATAAGTCTTCTTGTCACCTCCAAATGTGTGAGGATATTTTCGAGTGGCGTATCATTAAAATAATAATCAGATGGGATAAGAAATAAGCATGCAACTGTTGAACTATTAGAGTTAATCCCATTGTTAGTTTTTCAAGATCAGTGCAACAAAGCTAGGCCCCTTTGAATAGATAGCTAATATAATATACAAGGTATTGCTCTCCTTATTCCTATTGAACTAGCACGATACTTACAACTATTTCAGACATAGCCAAATACACCCAGAGCTTTTTGCCCGGACTAGACTTAGTCAAAATTGACAACTTGGCTAAGTAAGCCTTTAACTCCTAGAAGACCTTCTCGCATTACTCATCCCAGTGGAATCCAGTGGCCTTCTTGAGAATTTTAAAGAATGAGAGGCTTTTATTTATAGACTAGAAATTGAAACGGGATAAAGCCATAATTCTCCCAACCAACCTTTGTATGTCCCGGAACCGCATAGGGATATTGTAAAGTCTTTATCTTTTCTAGATTAACTTCAATTCCCTGCTCGATTACCATATAGCTTAGAAACCATTCTTTCCTAACGCTAAAGACGCTTTTCTCTAAATTAAGCTTCATTTGATACTTTTGAAGAGTGGAGTCTTCTCCAATCGAGCACTAAGTCGTTTGCCAACCAGGACTTAATGAGAATATCATCGACCTAAACCTCATCATTGCACTTTCATCATTATACCTCTAGTTGCTCGGCAAACACTTTGTCCATGAGCCTCTTATAAGTCACTTGACTTTCTTGAATGACATGACAATATGACATGACAATATAATGAAACTAACTTTGTTTTGATCTACATTTGGTGTACATCCATTATAGATATGAATTGATGTCCCACAATGGAATCTACCAACTGATCAATGTGTGACAAGAGTAGCAATCCCTAAGGCAAGTTTTATTAAAATCTTGAAAATCTATACACATGCGCTACTGTCGTGAAGGCTTGGGCACCAGCATCACATTAGGCAGTCAAGTCAGATATTTTATCTCTCGTACATGCCTGACTTATAACAACTTCGACACTTCTTCCTGAATAACCTTTATCTTTCTTAAGGCCGAAATGGTGTCGCTTCCGCTTGATCGGGTGAGCATTTACTAAGAATGTAAGTAGTGCTCCATCACCTCTAGATCCACACCCATCAAGCCTTTTCGTGACCATACAAAGATGTTTGGACTCTTCACCAAGTAATTGACCAAATCTTCTTTTAACTCGAACAAGAGATCCCAAGAGATTCAAGTTGTTCTTTCAGGTTGAGGAGGAGTCACTCCGAATAGTTTTGTATCTTATTCAGATACAAGTGAAGACTCTCCCTCCTATACCACACATACCTCCTCCCTGCATATGCCTTGCCCATTCAACTGAGACTTGCCGCTTAGCCTTTTGGTTTGTATAGATCATTTCCACATAACACTATGTACAACTTACTGGTCTCCTCAGATCTCTCCTACTTCTTTCCCTACAGTAATTTGATCTTCCAATGAGAAGGATAAGTGATGGCCTAGAAGGCACTGAGAGTTGGTCAATCTAAGATAATTGATGTTGTACAGAGGGAACATCCATCACTGTGAATGTGGCCAAAATAGTGTGGCATTTGAGTTCCTCATCCAAGAAAAGTGATAGCTTGATTTGTCCAAACGACTGTACAGCAAGTCCAAACAACTTGCAAATCCTCCATATTTATCCCCATTTGCTCCACGGTCATCTAGAAGAGGATATTAACTGAATTGCTTGCATCCACAAATGAATTGCCTGCATCCACAAACACTCAAGCAATCAAAGTTAACTACATTAGCCTGAATAACTAAGGCGTCATTGTGAGGGGTTGCAATCCCTTTCAAGTCACTAGGTCTGAACCCTAGTATGGATCTTGACTCGGTTTTGGCAGTTGTGATGACCATGCATTCAACCTAGCTATGTCTCTTCCAAGCCCGATTAGAATCATCATCCGTAACACCTTTGGAAATGATATTAATGACTCCCCGAACAAGCAATTATCCTGGGCTGGTGCTTCCTCTCACTGCCTTGCTGTTGGATTATTCGATTACGACAGTGCTGACCTAGGGAAGCTTAGGCAGGGTTGCTTTGGTGGGTAGTGCGGATGCGACATTTATTGATAAGGGGTGAGGGCCAGTCCCGCTCTTGAGGGTGGAGACCGATGAGTTGCTCCAACTCTTGGTCCAACTTATGGCAATGGGTGTCGTGTCCGTATTCTTGCTGGTTGGAGATCCCCGTCCCACAAGTATGAGTAAATCACGCGAGACCGGTTACAACATGGTGGTTGACATGGACAGATATTGATGTTATCGCAGCTTATGACAATGGGTGTCCTAACCGGCTGACCCCGCCCGTGCGTCGTGCCCGTATTCTTGATGGAAGGCGCAGTAGGTGGGGATGTGTGATCGGTGAGGTCCCTGTTTCAAACCAATTGGCCTTCTCGAGAGTTGTTGCTCATCATATATAGATCTATATAGCCCTTTCTTTTGAGACCAGTAGAGGGGTGATGTAGGGTTGATAATGAGGCGGTACGGGTTGTTGAGGAGCTGCGATTTTCATGCAACACTCCATAGCCTCAGCCAATCAGGTTACCCGCTATTCTTGCTGGGCCCTTTTAGCCTTGTCCATATTAATATACTTCTCGGAACAAGCTAGAAGTTAGTCCTAATCAATTGGAGGTTTCTTTGTTAGTGATCGGAAGAAGTCTCTCTCGTGAAGTCTATGTAAAGGCATTCATCAAGATCTCTAATGTCGGCGAGGGTATTGCAAGCACGAATCGAGTGAACCTTAATTTGGATATTTTCATGTAAGGGTTCCTGCGATTTTCTGCTTGAAATTAAATAAGTGAAGAGGGGTGTGTGGATACCTCTTTTGTTGGAAAATTGGTGCAAGAATATCACGACAAAGTCGTCAAAGGACCGTATGGACCCAGGTCATAAGGTGTTGAACCACTACTAAATGGGCCCAATTAGAGTGGTGAGGAAGACACGATATAATTGAATCCCTCAGAGTATTGATGCATCAAGATTGCATTCTCCAAGCGACATAAGTGCTCCACTAGACCTGCCATCTGGTGTCGTTGTAGTTGTTGACATGGGGCATGCAAAAATGCTACTATTGGTATAGCTCCTTCTTTAGTTATATCATCTGAGAACTCCCGACTGGGATCTGCCGCATGGAATGAGATTCTATGCATGGTCATTCTCTTCACCATTGGAACTTGTGGGTAGTGGCATGGGCTAGCTGGCCTGCTATCTGTGTGGTAGGTTGAATTAACCCCCTCTCTTCTGCTTCTGCAAAAAGGTGAACTAATGCACGAGCCATGTAAGCCGCCACATGAGCCACAAGTTGGGAACCAAATAGCGGGGCAGGGAAAGGTTGGGCACCAGGGGAAGCAACAACAGAATCATACACCTGGTATATATGGTCGGGTCATTGGTCAGGCGTCGCATTCAGTACGATGTAGACAATCTCGACATGGGTGGTTATGTACCACAAGGTACGATATATCTCAGGAGTTATCGAAGGTTGAGATTGAAGAGAATCAACTTGACAACTCTATTTGATTAATTTCGGACTATAATAAATAAAGAGGTATATATTTAGATAATAACTGTGCTAGCCCTTTAGTTAAGATCAGGTTTTGAGTATTGTTTAAAGTCGAGCATTTCATAAATTATCATTTATTTAATTTGCAGTAGCAAGGCAAATAACATATATATGTAGATTAATGATTAAATCATTATTTATTTATAAGTATAATTAAACCGATCATTTGATTTATTTGGCAGGAATCTTGACGTAGGCAGTCCAGAATGAGTAGAGCGTAGTGGGCGAGCTGAAGATGGGAGGCTCATTCACCAAGTAGCCTGCGGCCATGCTGAACCTCCCCGTGCCGCCGATGATGCTCCTCACCGACCTGGTCGCCGTCTGGAACACCCCTAAGAAGGCAAGCGAGCTCCCGTTGTACTCACCGCCGATGAACACCAGGTTCCCCGCCGAAAAGGTCGAGTTTATCGACATGTCAGCGAAGACGAGGATCCCCTGGAATCGACCGATGAGCGTGGAGTTGGGATCGGCGCTGACGCGGAGAGGGTCGTCAACGACGATTATGTTGCCGAAGCCGGGGCGGGGGGAGTCCGGCTGGAGATCCACTGACTCTACTACCGTGGCGTTGGTGGCGCCGAGGCTGCGTTCGTGTGCGTAGAATGGCACGACGTAGGTGAAGTCGTCGCCGGCGAAAGCTACAGTGGCTCCAACAAAGAGGAGTAAGATGAGGAGATTGTAACTACTGGAGAAGAAAGCCATAATGAATCAAAATAGTGATTGATTCGATCGAGCAATGCAATACTATTGCAATGTGGTATGGTGGCTTGTTATAATTAAGGGACGTACGTATATATAGAATTAAGGCTGGCTACGTGTGTAGTTATCGCTTGTAAGGCGCGTGAGCGCGTCGAAATTTCAAACACTTAATGAAGGATAAGTTTGCAACTTACGTGAGCAATATATAACGCAAGACATATATATATATATTATAACATAATAATTCTATTTAATTAATCTCGCGTGAGCAATATATAATAGTCCTAATAGGATTGAATGCGCTATCATGAAGTTATGGCTTGTTATAATTAAGGGACGTATATATAGAATTAAGGCTGGCTACGTGTGTAGTTATCGCTTGTAAGGCGCGTGAGCGCGTCGAAATTTCAAACACTTAATGAAGGATAAGTTTGCAACTTAAGTGAGCAATATATAACGCAAGACATATATATATATATATTATTATTGTTCCGATTGAGAACTGCTCCTGGACACGTCACCGGACCCAAGCTCGCCGTGGATTGGAACAGAAGAAGGAGGGAGGAGACGAAGGGAGGTAGGAGAGCGAGGAGAGCTTCGAAGACCTTCGGACCTGTCCGACGGAGTGGTCTATTGAGAATGGCTTCTAGACACGTCACCGGACCTAGCTCGCCGTAGGGTGGGACCGATGGGGAAGAAGAGCGGGAGAAGAAGAAGCTCGAGTGCCTCAGGATCTGCAATCACAGCAAACGTCAGTAGGACGACCGGAGGTGGCTCCGACGCGACCACTCCGACGCTCAAGTCAAGGACAGTGGCGAAGGAAGGAGAAGGAGATGAACAGTAGAGCTTGAGCGTGTAAAGAGAGTAAGAGAGTTCAGAGAGAGATACCTGTTCGACGGAGTGGTCTTTTAAAGGAAGAGATGAGCGTGCGCACATGTCACGTCATCATTAAGGAATGTCTTATCATGATTAATGAGATATCAGGAACAATTGAGTTCTCTGTCCCATCGCCGTAAAAGTATCACCTTGTCGATATTTATACACAGGCAACATTAATTGGATGGGGCGTGGGCTTGTCAGAAGTCATGATGAGGTGGGCCCGGGTGTCGCAGGGCGATTCGACGAGGGTGTGGCCGAACGAGGATTCGGTAAGGGGTAGAGCCGAATGAGGATTCGGTAAAGGGTAAGGGCCGAATGAGAATTCGGCAAAGGGTTAGGGCCGAATGAGAATTCGGCAAAGGGTTAGGGCCGAATGAGGGTTCGGCAAAGGGTTAGGGCCGAATGAGGATTCGGCGAGGACTGTGGCCGAATGAGGGATTCAGCTTAGGGATAGGGCCGAATGGGTATTCAGCTAACGCTACGGCCGAATGGGGATTCGACGATGGGTGTGGCCGAGTGGGGATTCGGCTAAGGCTACGGCCGAATAGGGATTCGGCGATGGGTGTGGCCGAGTGGGGATTCGGCTAAGGCTACGGCCGAATGGGGATCCGGCGATGGGTTCGGCCGAATGGGAATTCGGCTAAGGCTACGGCCGAATGGGGATTCGGCGATGGGTGTGGCCGAGTGGGGATTCGGCTAAGGCTACGGCCGAATGGGGATTCGGCGATGGGTGTGGCCGAGTGGGGATTCGGCTAAGGCTAAGGCTACGGCCGAATGGGGATCCGGCGATGGGTTCGGTCGAATGGGGATTCGGCCAAGGCTTATCAGACCAAGGGAGATTTGTACAGGGTTTATCAGGTCTCTGGGCGAGATTCAAGTCAGACCCAGATCAGACTCGAGCTCATGCTGACGTCATCGTGGATATCTGCCGTAACAATTATAATATAATAATTCTATTTAATTAATCTCGCGTGAGCAATATATAATAGTCCTAATAGGATTGAATGCGCTATCATGTAGTTATGGCTTGTTATAATTAAGGGACGTATATATAGAATTAAGGCTGGCTACGTGTGTAGTTATCGCTTGTAAGACGCGTCGAAATTTCAAATACACTTAATGGAGGATAAGTTTGCAACTTGCGTGAGCAATATATAACGCAAGACATATATATATTATTATAATATAATAATTCTATTTAATTAATCTCGCGTGAGCAATATATAATAATCCTACTAGCTAGGATTGAATACGCTATCGCAGGGCATATATATTATTATAATATAATAAATATATTTAATTAATCTCGAGATAAAATTTATCATTCACGTACCATTATAAAATCGTATCTATTATAATTATTATAGTAATTATAATTTTATAACTACTATATAATGCAGATTCAATCTGTTCATCTAATTATATTTACGTTGTAAATGTAGAATATATAGAATAGTTTGGTACATATATGAATTATTGATAGAGGTGATTTAGGAGGATTTGAATATTTTTATTATTAATTTTAATAATTTTTATTTTTAGTAATTTTTTAAAAATTTAGTATTTAGAGTAGTTTTGAAAATTTTTATTTTAGAATTTTTTAAATCCATCTAGTATTTTTATCTATGTTTTTAAGATTGAGTCTGTTAAAAAATTTTCTTAGAATTTTATATTTGGAGTCCGTTTAGATTTTTTAAGATTTTGAGTCTATTAAAAAATTATCCTTTTTATTTGAAATTTTTTTTTCGAGTTTGTTAAGAAATTTCCTTTTTAATTAGGAATCTTTCTTTCCGAATTTGTTAAGAAATTTTCTTTTTATTCAGATTTGAGTATACATAAACATCTTATGAATGTTTAGGAGAAAAAGTTTTAGTTTAATAATAATTTCGACAATGTCATTTATTTCCCTATCTTCTATTATTCTTTCGAATTAATATATTTTAGAAGATTATTTTCGACGTTCACAGTCGAATCAACGAATTCAATATTGCCTCCAAGATAATCATTATCTCATCCGACATCAAGGTGAGACATCATAAAAAATTAAAATGAAATATTTCTTTATTAATATGGAAAAATTGAAACGCCTTTTTTATATTTATTTTATATTTTGAATAGAAATATATATGTCATACTTGAATATGCTACCACAATGTGGAAAATGGACAGAGAATTACATAAGCATATGGAACTTTACATGAAAAGTGAAAAATCAAGATCAGGACTGATTTGGAGTAGGAATTTATTGTCAATTGTTCAAACATGTTAAAAATGATAAGTAAATCAGAAAATATAATATATCCTAGAGATAGCTACATTTGTGGCTTAGAAATAGCAAGTTTAGTCGTACCCAATTAAAGCCAAACTGATATATAATTTTGATATGATCAATTTAAAAGAGAAGCAAAAGTTTCAATTCAATTTTAATTTAGATTGGTCAAATAAAAAAGGTATGACTTATTTGATAAATCAAACCGTCTTGAACGTAACCATAGTGATTTGGTGCAGAAGCATTCCTCCTCCATCATAGTCAACTATAGTTTCTTAATTTATCTTCTCATAATAATTGTAAAACCGATAGTATGAAACTGTTGAGATGATAGATTTCACCTTTTACAGAAATTGATGTAGAAGCCTACTCCGACAGCATATCAAAGCTACTGTTTGGCATTCAACATATTTATGTCATATGAATTTTGTCAAATTTCCAATAGTTGAAAAGGAGCATGATATAATTTTTTTTTTAAATATGCAAATTTTTTAAAAATGTTTTGATATATTGTGCTAATTGTTTTAATTCATATTGTGTTCCGCAGGCCAGCAACGCAATCAATTATTTTTCTATATTTTACTGGACCTCATATAAGTAAATTTTGATATTATCCAAATTACTACTTAATTTTTATTATACTTGTATCATATTTTTTAAATATTCCTCCTATTTCTCTGCATATCTGTTAATTAATTTCGTCGATTAATAAATCTGGAGAACTTTTAAAAATTTTAAATCAAAATTAATATATTATTGCAAATCTCTTTAACATATTTATGCTTTCATATATAATTTGATAGCTTAAATTGAGATCGGTAAATTAAATTAAGAATATATCTATAAATTTTTATTTTATCAATTAAAAAAAAATTATTATTCATAATTTATACTATTGAATTCAAATTCGATGACATATGTATTAAAAAAGATTTTAAAAAGTACATTGATTTTGATTTTAAGTAATTCAAAGTTCTCTAAATCTATCCATCAATTTCGAACGAAAATGGACCTATTATACATTATTTAAAAATTTAAAAGTTTAATATTTTTTGAACAAAAGGAGTCCTAAGAATTTATTAGTGATATTGGTTAGTAAGTATCATTGTAGTCTTATAATAACTTGTGATAAATTTTATCAAGTATTTACAAGTTTAAAAGTTCAGTGTTCTCAATTTATGCAATTTAAATATGATGATATAAATACATGAAAGAGATTTTCAGAGTATATTAATTATTTTGATTTGAAGTAATTGTAAAATTTTCTAGATCTATTAGTTAGTTTTGGACAATATTGATTAATGAACCTAGAAAGAAAAATATTTAAAAATATGATATATAATTTAAATATTATAAAAATTAAGTACATGATATCTTCTGTAAAAGGTGGATCCGTCACCTTAGCGGCCCCACACGATCAGCCCCACGACCATCTGTGAGGAGGTAAATCGAGAAAGTGCAGTTGGTTACGACGCAGGAGGGTATTGCCTGGCTTCGCCAGGATTCGAACCCTTGCCCTCTTCTGTAAGTCTGCTGCGTCGTAACCAACTTACCTATGCCTCAGGAGCTAAATACATGATATCGAAACTTGCTTGCGCGGTCCCAATTTTTCTATCTTACATTTAATTACAATATTGTTTTAAGAGCTCCTGAAATATAGTAGTCGGTAAATCTGACGCTAAAGAAGTCCGTTTTTAATTGTTATATTATTCTTTCATATTATTTTTGCTCATTTCAATGATTTAGTTGAATATATTAAATTGTGAAATGAAAGAAGCCAGTTTTTAAGTAACTAAAATAAAAACTTAATTAGTTGTAAATATTTTTAACATTAAAGATATATTGATCAATTAATCAATAAATAAAAATAAAAAATATATTAATAGTGTAATTAATTATTATATAAACAAATAATTATAAAAAATAATTAAAAGTTCAATTTTAATATGATCATCTTATTAATTATAATTTAATTAAGTATTTAAATCGTAATTGCATACAATAAACTATTGTAGCCTTTAGCTAAAGATTGACACTAGTCTTGTTGTTGTGAATCGTAAACGAGTCAATCCAAGTTAAATTTTATAGTATTTAAACATATTTAATAAGATAAACGAGTCAAGTAAAGTTAAATCAAGTTTAAAATGGATTAAATTGTTAAAATGATTATTCAAATTTAACTTGATTTTTTTTAATAAGTTTGAGTTTGATTCATTTAGATATTATCAAGTTCTCGATTTAAATTTATTTAATTATTTAAAATTTTTATATTTTAAACGATTGATTATTGAGTTTGATAATCTAAATTTATTTGTTCATTTTTTTAATAAATTTCCAAAGGACCCATTTAAGATTTTAGAATTCTCAAAAGTACACCTAATTTCAATTTTACCCCTTTGCATATAATGACTAACTTTTCTGCTAGTTCTTTTTTTTTAAAAAAAAATGGTTCATATATAGATAAAATAAAAAAGAGGTTAGACCTTTTAAATGTACAATCAAAAGATCAACATCATAACCTAAACAGCACTAGCCGTTAGGCACATACATATAACCCATCATACAAGAAACTACATCACACAAGGAACTACATTAAACTCATGACACCACCAACACCAAGACACCATAGTCCCACATGTCCCCACATCACAACACTTACATGTTCATCTACGGGCCATACAAAGCACCACAGACCACAAAACCAATCTCATCTCAGGAACAAAGCCACCGACAAACTACCGTGGTTTGAGATCTATAAATTGATACACATGGACCTGCACCTTGTAAAAAATCTAATCAAAATTTGGGATAATGCCTTGATAACACCTTCGATTACGTGCCTCCCATATATAGTATATCAAGCTAGAGATGCCGAGGTAGCACGTCTTGATTTTTTGTCCCTCATTCTTGTAATGTCGTCCAAGAACCTGCTGCATATCGTCAAAAGAAGTAAAATTTTATCCAATACCAAGCCAATGCTTGACTTTGCCTCATACCTCACAAATCTTGGGACATTCAAAAAAATAAGTGGTGATTGGTTTCTCCTAGTTCCTTTCTCCTATGTATGCATGCAATATTTTCTCTCTCTTCTCTTTCCTCTATTATCTTTCATTTTAAAAACTAATTTAAATGTTATTTAAATTTTGGTGACGTTTAAACTTTAAGGAATAACCCTCTAAATTTATTTATTTTAATTTTAAAATTTAAAAAATTAAAAATATATAAATTGAAGGTTAATAAAATATTAAAAATATTTTATCAATGAGTAAATAGTAAAAGTTCAGAAATCAAGTCGTTTAGGTTCATCAATGAGTTTCGATCAAAATCCATCGATGGACCTAATTAAAGAGTTTTGATTTAATCTATTCCAACTTCTGTGGATTTATTAGGTAAACCTAAGTTTAAATAAGTCATCTTTTATTATTTTAAGGTCCTCACAATAATGCTCAAAATAATTTGAATATTTCAGAACATTATGGTGTTATTTTTCATAAATCAGCACCACAATGTGTGATTACAATCAATACTATGGCGGATGACCCAACATCACGAGTGATTCAAGCACCATGGGCATATGAAGTGTCCTGTGTGGAAATCAAACTTTCGTTGCATAAGAGTTCATCCAACCTCTTACCATTATACCAAGCCGAGGTGGCAAAAATGAATAATTCTTCTCTCACTATTCTTTTTTCACTTTGTTATCCTTTGAGTACAATTTCTAAGTCATTAACCAACTAAATTGACTCTTTTAAACAATAATAAAGTGTGGAAAAATATAAATAGAAAAGAAGGAGACTCCAATGTGAATGAAAATTTGGTCTCACATTTTGAGTTTTATAACTTTATGTTTGGTTTATATTGAATCACAACTAATGAATGTTGTGAATATGCATGGAGACAGTCTCTCTCTCATGCATAGACCTGTATTGGTGCAAATCCAGGACCCAAATTGCACTGAGCCTAAGTGACTTGTGTGTGAGCACTTATTTAAGTATGTAACGAATGCATTAATGTGTTGATCTAAAATGATGGATGATTAATTGTGAATTTGTCTATTTAAAATGATTGATCATTGAAGCATATGTCCAACATGACCTCATCTCTTTTGGTGATAGTGTTCAAGTACTCACTCAGTTTTCCACGAATAATCAGTATAATATTTGGTTGTGTATGTGGATGTGACACATTGTATCCTAGGAAACAGAAATCCAGCATGACTGCGAAGCACCACCGAAGGAGACGAATCTGTTTTAAAGGAATTGTGTCAAACGCAAACTTTGGCACCTCAACTTCCCAATCGGCAAGCTTGGCATAGCTCGAGTAGCTCAGCTCAGGCATACATGGCAACTCAACCTTCCAGGCAACTTAGCTATTAAACTTGCCCACAGGCCAGGTCTTAATCGGACCCAATCTTGTAAATGAGTCAACAGGTCGATTACCCGTTGGTCCAGGTCATGGGGTCTGAACCATAATCGACCTAGCAAGGGTCAGCCCGATTATGATTCAAGGCCCTAATTAACCATCAAATCAACTATTAACTGCCGATTCAGTGGGAGTTTTTATGTGTTAATTATAGCTGTTGGAACTATCAGTTAACCCATAATTTTGATTATTGAGAAAGGGGGTGGATTTTTTTTTTTAGATTTTGTTGACAGTTGAGATTATTTGATCATTTTTTGATCAATGACTACGATTTAATATCCGATATTCTTCTTCTACAATTCTACTCCGTCGTAACCAACTCAGCTATGCCCCGGAGGGTAATATTCGATATTCTTCAAACTTTATAAATTAAATAAAGAGCTTTATTTTAATGTCATATTCTCTACTCTCATTCTCAATTCTAAAATCTCTATCGCTTTCAACTTCAATTATACATGTTTTTGACTTTAATTCTATAAATAATTATAATGAAAGGAGGAGATTCATCATCTCTATTTCGGAGTTGTGACTATGTCTGTCCTCTAGCATATTTGTTGTCCTGCTAGTCAACACGTGTCAGCAGGGCTAGCATGGCTTATATGACCTTTTTGATTGTCAAATCAGCATTGGCCTGAGAGATGGAGTTCACATATATGCAAGAGAAGAAGACAAGTGGCTCAAGAGATAAGAAAAGTCTTTACGTGTGAGAAGAAAAATTATACCTTCGCCCAACCTTTATAGTCGAGGAGGAAGGGGATCCACATGAACTTAGCATGAGCAACGTAAGCCACCACATGAGCCACGAGTTGGGAACCGAATGGCGGGGCAGGGAATGGTTGGGCACCAAGGAAGGCAACTACAAAGTCATACACTTGGTATAGTCGGATCATTAGTCAGGTGTCGCATTCGGTGCAAACGATCTTGACATGAGTGGTTATGTACCACAAGGTAAGATATCTAAGGAGTTATCAAGGTTGAGGTCCAAGAGAATCAACTCAACAAATCTATTTGATTAATTTCAGACCATAATAAATAAAGAGGTATTTAGAGAATTACTGTGCTAGCTCTTTAATTAGTCAAGATCAGGTTTTGAGTATTGTTTAAAGTCAAGAGCATTTCATAAATTATCATTTATTTAATTTGCAATAGCAAGGCAAATAACATGTGTAGATTAATATAATGATTAAAATCATTATTTATTTATAAGTACAATTAAATCAATCATTTGATTTATCTGGCAGGAATCTTGACGTAGGCAGTCCAGAGCGAGTAGAGCGTGGTGGGTGAGTTGTAGATGATGGGCTCATTCACCAGGTAGCCTGTGGCCATGCCGAACCTCCCCGTGCCGCCGACGATGCTCCTCACCGACCCGGTCCACGACTGGAACACCCCGAAGACGGCAAGCGAGCTCCCGTTGTACTCGCCGCCGATGAACACCAGGTTCCCCGCCGTTAAGGTCGAGTTTATCGACATGTCATCCAAGACGACGATCCCCTGGAATCGACCGATGAGCGTGGAGTTGGGATCGGCGCTGACGCGGAGATAGTTGTCAACGACGATTATGTTGCCGAAGCCGGGGCGGGGGGACTCCGGATTGAGATTCACTGACTGTACTATCGTGGCGTTGGTGGCGCCGAGGCTGCGTTCGTGTGCGTAGAATGGCACGACGTAGGTGAAGTCGTCGCCGGTGAAAGCTACAGCGGCGCCGACAAAGAGGAGTAAGATGAGGAGATTGTAACCACTCGAGAAGAAAGCCATAATCAATCACAATAGTGATTGATTCAAGCAATGCAATAAATGTCGTATATATAGAATTAAGGCTGGCTACGTATGTAGTTACCGTTTGTAACACGTGTGGAAATATCAAACAGTTGAGTGAAGAATAAGTTTGCAAGCTGGAGAAAGAACATAGAATAGCCCTACTAGTCCCGAGGGTGACATATATTATTACAATATAATAATATATTTATTATAATTATTCTAATAATTATAATTTTATAATTACTATCATATATTTCAATTTGACTTTAATTAGATTCCATATGCTTATGGAATTCTCTGTCCATTCCACATTGTGGTAGCATATTCAAATTAAAGTATGACATGTATATTTCTATTTATTTATAAAATAAATATAAAAAAAGGTGTTTCATTTTTTACAAATTAGTAAAGAAACATTTCATTTTAATTTTTTATGATACCCCACCTCTCTACTAATAATTCATATATTGCTATAATAATTGAATTATAATAATAATAATTATATAGTTTTTATTGTAGTCGTTATAAAATTATAATTATTATAATAATTATAATAGATATGTTATTATATTGTAATAATATATGTCTAGTAGGGCTATTATACGTTCTCACGCAATAACTTTGATTTGATCGATTTGAAAGAGAAGCAAAAGTTTCAACTCAATTTTAATTTAGATAGGTTAAATAAAAAGGTTTGACTTATTTGATAAATCAAACCGTCTTGAACGTAAGCATAGTGACTTGATGCAGAAGCATACTCCGACAGCCAACTAAATTAAAACAAGTGTTTGGCATTCAACATATTTATGTCATATGAATTATTTTGTCAACTTTCTAATGTTGAAAAGGAGCATGATACAAATTTTTTTTTACAAATTTTTTTTTAATGTTTTGATATATTGTGTGCTAATTATTTTCACATTGCGTTCCGCATGCAGGCCAGCAACGCAATCAATTATTTTTCTATATTTTTCTGAGTCTCAAATTATTCTTTAATTTTTATTATACTTAAATCACATATCATATTTTTAAAATATTTCTCTTCTTTTTCTACAAGTCCGTTAATTAATTTCATCTACTAATAGACCTAAAAAAAATTTAAATCAAAATTAATATATTTTTGCAAATCATGTATTTATGCTTTCATTTATAAATTTGATAAATTAGTGAATTAAATTGAGAGTATATCTCTAAATTTTTATTTTATCAATTAAAAATTTACTATTCTTAATTTACGCTATCAAATTTAAATTTGATGGCATATATATTAAAAAAGATTTTGAAAAGTACATTGATTTTGATTTTAAGAAATTTGGAGTTATCTAAAACAATCAAGTAGCTTAGAGCGAAAATGGACCTATTATACATCATTTTAAAATTTAAAAGTTTAATATTTTTGGAACGGAAGTCCTGAGAATTCATTAGTGATGTTAGTCAGTGAGTATTATTGTCTTAAATTTTATAATAATTTTATCGAGTATTTAATTTACAAAAGTTTAAAAATTCACTGCTCTTATTATTTACGACATCCCAACAATAAATTATGTGTATGTGTTAATTATCTTAAATTTTAAAATTTTGAAAACCTTCTAATCACTATTTTTAAAGACTGCATATCTCTAAGCACATATAGACTTCGGGGAACTTTAGAAAACTATAGCACCTTGAATGAATCCGATTGGAGCTCTCTAAATTCATTAATATTGATTTTAGACAAAACCCATTAATGGACAAGGGTTTTGAATTTTTGAAACTTGAAATGAAATGGAAGAGGATAGTACAGTAAATGCATTATGCGTTCTATTTTGATAACTGAGTCAAAAATTATGACAATTTATCATAGGAATGATAGAACTAGATATGAACAACATATATACATCCCACATACTCACATCTTCCAATTCATGATAAAATTTTAGAAATTCTAATACCTTATGTTCATCAATCAATTTTGATCAAAATCCATGGACTTCCAAGGGTGCTCTCTGTTATCATCATAAAGGATTCTCAATATTACTTAAAACGGTTTAGAAAGTTTTAGACTTTGTGTCAATTAACACAGACTTATTATAACTTCATGTAGGAGATTTATAATTAGGATTTCTCATCATATCTACCTTCTACACACTATACTTTCATCTCATTGTAAACTTTTAGAAATTCAAGTCGTCTAGGTACATCATGTGGTTTTAGTTAAAATTCATTGATGGACTTATAGAATTTTAATCGAACTCATTCCAACTCCTATATGTTTATTAGGTGAACCCGAGTCCAAATAAGCACTATTTTACTATTTTAAGGCTCTCCCAACAATGCTCAAAATGATTTAAACTTTTTAAATTATTGTAGTATGGTATTCGAAAACCAACATCATAGTGCGTATTCAGAACCACCATAGTGGTGTTGGTTTCTATGGTGTTGGTTTTTAGAAACCAGTACCACAGTCTGTGTTAGTTGAGACACCATCATAACTTCATCTACGTGTACTATGATCAAGATTGAACATTATATATACCTTCTACATACTAATCTCTCTCATCTCATGACAAAATTTAAAAATCTAAATACCCTAAATCCATCATCAGATTTTTATCAAAACTTATTGATGGATCTAGAGAGCTTTGATCGGACTTATTCAAACTCCTATAGGTTTCTGCAGTGCCTGGGAGTCCAAGGATGCCTTTATGTTATCATCGTATAGGATTCTCAATATTGTTCAAAAGATTTAGAAAGTTTTAGACTTTGTGCCAATTGACACGGACCTATAACTTCGTATAGGAGATTCAGGACTAAGATTTCACATTATATCTACTTTTTACACACTTCACACTTTCATCTCATTGTAAAAGTTCAGAAATCAAGTCGTTTAGGTTCATCAATGGATTTCGATCAAAACCCGTTGATGGATCAAAAGAGTTTTGATTGAACCTATTCCAACTCCTGTGGATTTATTAGGTGAGTCTGAGTTCAAATAAGTCATCTTTTATTATTTTAAGGCTCTCCTAATAATGCTCAAAACAATTTCAATATTTCAGAATATTGTGGTGCTAATCTTCAGAAATCAGTACCACATGTGTGATTAGAACCAATACTGTGGCGGATGACCCAACATCTCAAGTGATTCAAGCACCACAGGCATATGAAGTGTCGTGGAAATCAAACTTTTGTTGCATGAGAGTTCATACCACCTCTTACCATTGTACTTTGCTGAGGTGGCAAAAATGAATAATTCTTCTCCCACTATTCCTTTTTCACTTTGTTATTCTTTGAGTACAACTTCTAAGTCATTAACAAACTAAATTGATACTTTTAAACAATAATAAAGTGTTGAAAAAATATGAATGGAAAAGAAGAAGACTCCAATGTGAATGAAAATTTAGTCTCGCATGGAGAGTTTATAATTTTATGTTTGGTTTATATTGAATCACAACCAATGAATGTTGTGAATATGCATGGAGAGAGACTCTCTTTCATGCATGAGTATGTATTGGTGCAAATCCAGAGCTCGAATTGAACTGAACCTAAGTGACTCGTATCTGAGCACCTGTTCAAGTATATATGTAACGGATGCATTAATATGCCAATTTAAAATGATGGATGATTAATTGTGAATTTGTCAATTTAAAATGGTTGATCATTGATGGTTGGTGGTTGGCATTTCAAGCCACTTTGCTTGACAACTCTTTTGGTGATAGCGTTCGAGTACTCACTTGGTTCACCACGAACAATCAGTGCCTAGTTATGTAAGTGGTTGTGTCATTGTATCCTAGAAAATAGATGACCAACTTGACATCATCTCTTTTGGTGATAGTGTTCAAGTATTCACTCAGTTCTCCATGAATAATTAGTATAATGTTTGGTAGTGTTTATGTGGATGTGCTATTGTATCTTAGGAAACAAACGTCTAACGTGACATCGAAGCATGACCCAAGGGGATGAATCTGTTTTAAAGAAATTGCGTCAAACGCAAACCTTGGTGTCTCAGCTTCCCAATTAGCACTTAACAAGCTCGGCACAGCTCAAGTAGCTCAGCTCAGTCATACATGGCAGCTCAACCTTCCAGGCAGCTTAGCTATTAAACTTGCCCATGGGCCATGTCTTAACCGGACCCACCTTGTAATCGAGTCAATGGGTTGGTTATCCGTTGACCCAGGTCGTGGGGTCTGAATCGTAATCAGCCTAGCAAGGGTCGACCCGATTATGATTCAAGACCCTTATTAACCATTGAACCAACTATTAATCGCCGATTCAGTGGGGTTTTTTTTTTGTGTTATAGCTGTTGGAAGTATATTAGTTAACCCGTAGTTTTGACTAGTGAGAAAGGGGGTGGGTATTTTTTTAGATTTTGTTAACAGTTGAGATTATTTGATCATTTTTTGACCAATGACTACGATTTAGTATCCAATATTTATCAAACTTTATAAATAAGGAGCTCATTTCATCATTTCCACGCCATCTTCTCTACTCTCATTCTCAATTCTGAAATCTCTATTGATTTCAACTTCAATTCTGTACGCTTTCGACTTTACTTCTACATATATAATGAAAGGAGGATGCTCATCATCTTTATCTCGGACATTGCGACTATCCTCTGGCTGATCTTGGTGTCCTACTAATCAACACGTGTCAGTAGAGCTGGCATGCATGGTTGGCGTGACCCTTTCGGTCAAATTAGCATTGGATTGATAGATGGAGCTCATAGATACGTGAGAGAAGAAGACAAGTGGCTCAAGAGATAAGAGAAGTCTTTATGCGTGAGAAGAAAAACTATACCTTCGCCCGACCATGTATAGCTGAAGAGGAAGGGGATCCACATGAACTAATGCACAAACAACGTAAGCTGCCACATAAGCCACGACACCAGCTGGTATGGTTGGGTTATTGGTCAGGTGCCTCATTCAGTACTGTAAACAGTCTTGACATGGGTGGTTATGCATCATAAGGTATGATATCTTAAGAATTGTTGAAGGTTGAGATCGAAGAGATCCAACTCAACAAATCTATTTGATTAATTTCAGACTATAATAAATAAAGAGTAAAAGAGGCATTTAGAGGATCACTGTGCTAGCTCCTTAAGGTTTTGAGTATTGTTTAAAGTCAAGAGCATTTGATAAATTATCCATTTATTTAATTTGCAGTAGCAAGGCAATTAATTATATATATAGATTAATGATCAAATCAATATATAAATATAAGTATAATAAATCGATCATTTGATTTATTTGGCAGGAATCTTGACGTAGGCGGTCCAGAGTGAGTAGAGCGTGGTGGGCGAGTTGTAGACGATGGGATCATTCACCAGGTAGCCTGTGGCCATGCCGAACCTCCCCGTGCCGCCGATGATGCTCCTCACCGACCCGGTCCCCGTCTGGAACACCCCGAAGAAGGCAAGCGAGCTCCCGTTGTACTCGCCGCCGGTGAACACCAGATTCCCCGCCGAAAAGGTCGAGTTTATCGACATGTCGGCGAAGACGATGATCCCCTGGAATCGACCGATGAGCGTGGAGTTGGGATCGGCGCTGACGCGGAGAGGGTTGTCAAGGACGATTATGTTGCCGAAGCCGGGGCGGGGGGAGTCCGGCTGGAGATCCACTGGCTGTACTACCGTGGGGTTGGTCGAGCCGAGGCTGCGTTCGTGTGAGTAGAATGGCACGACGTAGGTGAAGTCGTCGCCGGCGGAAGCTACAGTGGCTCCGACAAAGAGGAGTAAGATGAGGACATCGTAACTACTCGAGAAGAAAGCCATAATCAATCACTACTTTGATTCAAGCAATGCAATAATATTGCAATGTGGTATGGTGGCTTGTTAATTAAAGGATATATATGTCGTATATATAGAATTAAGGCTGGCTACGTACGTTGAAATTTCAAACGTACAGTTGGATGAAGAATACGTTTGCAACTTGCATAAGTAATATATAATAATAGTCCTACTAGCCCCGGGGAAGGTTTAGTTGATTATTACGGTACAAATATTATTACACTATAATAATCCTATTTAATTAATCTGTTACGGTTCATCTAATTAATTATATTTTTGTTGTAAATTTAGAATAGTTAGGTATATATGAATTATTGATAGAGGTGCAGATATCATAAAAAATTAAAATGAAATGTTTCTTTAATAATTTGTAAAAAATAAAATACTTTTTTTATATATTTATTTTATAAATAAATAGAAATATATATGTCATACTTGAATATGCTACCACAATGTGGAAAATGGACAGAGAATTACATAAGCATATGGAAGTCATGGAACTTTACATGAAAAGTGAAAATTCAAGATCAGGACTGAGTGGTGTAGGAATTAATTGTCAACTATTCAAACACGTTAAAAATGATAAGAAAATAAGAAAAAATAATATCTCTTAGAGATAGCTACATTTGTGGCTTAGAAATAGCAATTCTAGTCTAACCCAATTAAAGTCAAATTGAAATATAATTTTGATTTGATCGATTTAAAAGAGAAGCAAAATTAAGTTTCAGTACAATTTTAATTTAGATTGGTCAAATAAAAAGGTTTGACTTATATTTATGTCATACGAATTTTGTCAAATTTCCAATAATGTTGAAAAGGATCATGAGATAAATTTTTTTGGGATATGCGATTTTTTTAAAAATGTTTTGATATATTGTGCTAATTGTTTTCATATTGCGCTCCGCGGGCCAGCAACGCAATTAATTATTTTTCTATATTTTACTGGACCTCATAAGTAAATTTTGATATTGTCCAAATTACTACTTAATTTTTATTATACTTAAATCACGTATCATAATTTTAAAATATTCCTCCTCTTTCCCTACCTATTCCTTAATTAATTTCATCCAACTATATAATAGACCTCGAGAACTTCAAATAATTTCAAAATCAATATATTCTTACAAATCTCTTTAATATATTTATGCTTTCTTATATAAATTTGATAGTTGTCTAAATTGAGACAAGTGAATTAAATTTAAAATATATTTTTAAAATTTTATTTTTTCAATTAAAAAAATTATTATTTTTAATTTACACTGTCGAATTCAAATTTAATGACATATATATATTAAAAAAGATTTTCAAAAGTATATTAATTTTAATTTTAAGTAATTCAGAGTTTTCTAAATCCATCAATCAGTTTCAAACTAAAATATACCTATTATGCATCATTTGAAAATTTAATATTTTTTCAAATAAAAGAAGTCCTCAAAATTCATTAGTAATGTTAGTTAGTGAGTATTATTGTCTTTAAGTCTTATAATAACTTATGATAAATTTTATCAAGTGTTTATAAATTTAAAAAATTATTATTTTAATTTATGCTATCAAATTCAAATTCAATAATATAAATACATTAAAAATATTTTTGAAAATATATTAATTTTGATTTAAAATAATTTAAAATTCTCTAGATCTATCGGATAATACTGACGGATGAACTTAGAGAGAAAGAACAATATTTCAGAAATTAGAAATATAACCTATGATTTAAATATTATGAAAATTAAGAACATGATATCTAAACTTGATTAGGCGGTCGAGTAATGCTAATTTTTCTATCTTACGTCTAATTACAATATTGTTTTTATGCTCCTGAAATATAGAATCAGTAAATCTGACGCGAAAGAAGTCCGTTTTTAATTGTTATATTCTGCTTTCATATTATTTTTGCTCATTTCAATGATTTAGTTGAATATATTAATCGTGAAACGAAAGAAGTCAGTTTTTAAGTAACTAAAATAAAAACTTAATTAGTTGCAACTATTTTTAACATTAAAGATATATTGAGACGATTATAAAAAAATTAAAGTTAAATTTTAATATTGATCATAATATTAATCATAATTTATTTAAGTATTTAAATCATAACGGCACACAATAAGCTACTGTAGCCTTTAGATAAAGTTTTATACTAATTTGATTTCTTTTTAATAAGTTTAAATTTGATTCATTTAGATGTTATCTTAGCTCTCAATTCAAAATTATTTAATTATTTAAAATTTTTATATTTTAAATTTATTTAATTAATTATTAAATTTGATAATCTAAATTTATTTGTTCATTTTTGATAAATTACCAAAAGACCCATTTAAGGTTTTAGAATTTGCATTTAATTTTAATTTTACCCCTTTGCACGTAAGGACTGACTTTTCTCCTCGTTCCTTTCTCCTCTGTGTATACATGCAATATTTTTTTTCTCTTCTCTTCCCTCTCTTTTTTTCCATCTTAAAAACTAATTTAAATGTCTTTTAAATTTTGGTATCATTTAAACTTTAATAAATAATCCTCTAAATTTATTTATTTTTATTTTTATTATTAATTTTTATTTTAAAATTTTAAAAAATAAAAAATATATAGATGTAAGGTTAATAAAATATTAAAAATATTTTGTATTTTTAATATCTAATTATAAAAGAATAAATAATAATAATAATAATAATGAAAGTTATTAATAAAAATAATAAAATAAAATAAGCATTGTTGTTAATTTTTAAAACCAATGTCACAACTTAAATACAACATCGTTATAGTGATGATTTCTAAAGAACTACAATGGTATTGGTCTTTGAAAACTAATATTATAACGATGTTCTAAAAGTTTTAAATCATTTTAGGCATTACTGAAAATGTCTTAAATAGTAAAAGATGACTTATTTAGACTTAGACTCACCTAATAAATCCATAAAAGTTGGAATAAATCTGATCGAAACTCTTTAGATTCATCAATATGTTTTCACTAAAATTCATTGATGGATATAGATAATTCAGATTTTTAAAAATTTGACATAGACCGCACATCTAATTATATTTTTGTTGTAAATTTAGAATAGTTAGGTATATATGAATTATTGGTAGAGGTGGGATATCATAAAAAAATTTAAATGAAATGTTTCTTTATTAATTTGTAAAAACTAAAATACTTTTTTTATATTTATTTTGTAAATAAATAGAAATATATATGCCATACTTGAATATGCTACCACAATGTGGAAAATGGACCGAGAATTACATAAGCATATGGAACTTTACATGAAAAGTGAAAAATCAAGATAGTAGGAATACGAAAAGCAAACCTAATTAATTGAAAGTCAAACTGATATAGCAATTTAGTCGAACCAAATTAAAGTCAAACTGATACATATATATATATTGAAAGAAAACGAAAAATCATAATAAAATAAATAAATAATTTTGATTTGATTGATTGGAAAGAGAAGCAAAAGTTTCAGTTCAATTTTAATTTAGATTGGTCAAATAAACAGGTTTGACTTATTTGATAAATCAAACCCGTCTTGAACGTTGAATTAAAACAATTGTTTGGCATTCAACATATTTATGTCACATCAATTTTGTCAAATTTCCAATGTTGAAAAGGAGCATGATATAAATGTTTTGATATATTGTGCTAATTGTTTTCATATTGCGTTCCGTAGTCTAGCAACGCAATCAATTCTTTTTTTATATTTTATTGGACTTCATAAGTAAATTTTGATATTATCTAAATTACTACTTAATTTTTATTGTACTTAAATCGTATCATATTTTTAAAATATTCCCGTTCTTCTACTCCATAAATGTTAATTAATTTAGTGGGATTTAAAAAACTTTAAATAATTTCAAATCAAAATAACGTACTTTTTATATATAAATTTAATAGCCTAAATTAAGACTAGTAAATTAAATTGAGAGTATATCTTTATCAATTAAAAAATTTATTACTCTTAATTTATCATTAAATTTAAATTTGATGAATTTATATATATATAATTTATATATATATATATATTAAAAAAGATTTTTAAAAGTACATTGATCATGATTTTAAGTAATTCGGGAGTTCTCTAATTAAATCCATGAATCAGTTTGGAATGAAAATGGACCTATTATATATATCATTTAAAAATTTAAAAATTTAAAAATTTAAAAATTTAATTTTTAAGAACCAAGAGAGTCATGAGAATTAATTAATTAGTGATGTTGATTAGTGAGTATCATTATTTTAAATCTTATAATAGCTCATGATAAAATTTATCGAGCATTTAGAAGTTTAATTAAAAATTTACTACTCTCATTTTATACTATCGAATTCAAATCCGACGACATAAATGTATTAAAAAGGTTTTCTGGAATACATTAATTTTGATTTGAAGTGATTTGAAACTCTCTAGATTTATCAGCCAATTTCAAACAACAATTAACGGACCTAAAAAAATTATTGTCTAGGATAGACGTTTAATTTTGAAGGTAATATATTAGATGAACTACGATTTACTTTGTTTTGCGACTCTTTAGAAGATAAAAAATTACTTGATGATTAAACGAGAGCAAAAAAAAAAGAATCTAAAGAATACAACTTTCAGATGATGATAAAGTAGAAGACTTTGATATCAAAGTAATGAATACTACAGGAATTAAAAAATAAAAGTGAGTAATAATACTGCTTTATAAGATAAAAGAGTAAAAACGTGAGTGGTTAATGTGAGTTCTGATTCTCATGTACCCTAGGAGATCATACATAAATAACTAGTACAAACCATTATATATATATATAACTGTTTTACTTGTGTTACAAATGCTAGGGGTCTTAATAAATACTAAATCTGTATCCGGTGATTCTTGTTCTTCTAGCTTGTATAATTATTCCTTTGCCTTTTTTATTTGGTTGGAGTTGTTTTTGTATGTTTGTTAGTTCTGCTTCTAATTGGTTCAGTCTTGTTTCTAGAACGGACACTCTAGTTTCTAGTAAAGTATTTCTGGTACTTTCTCTAATCGTATGTGTGGTAGGAATTGTTATTTGGTATCTTTGTTGTAAGCATATATTACATATTTGTTTTCTGCATATTTTACAAGTTGCTCTTTTGTCTATTGCAGGGTAAAATGTGCATATATAACAAGGAATATTGGCTGTTCCTGTTTTTAAATTCCATTCATGATCACATCCTTCTTGTAAATTTAATAGTGTACTAGGGGAGAAATGGGAAAACATTAAATCCCAATTTTGATCTTCATGTTCTAGGTGTTCTAATTGTTGTGTAATATTATCCAAGTCTTATTGTAAAGTTTGGGTATAAGGAGACTCTAGTATTTGGGGATTGTCTAAAAATGAATTGATCCATGTATAATCACTAGAAGAAACTACTTCTTCTATATCTTGTACTGATATTATTGAGTAGATTGAAGAAGCTGTTGAGACATCTGATTGTACTTCTATTAAGTCTAAGTTTGTACAGGAAACTAATTTGGCTTCTCTTGTGTATAAATTTTTTCTATTGGGACATGCAGATGATAAGTGTTCTGGTTTGTTACAAGCAAAACAAGTAATTGTATTGACATATGTCTTTTGTGGTTTAAATCGTCTCACATGTTTAGTTTTGTTTAAGTAGGGTTTTCTGATTTTACTTTTTCTTAAATAGTAGGTTTGCTTGGGTTTCATTTTTGGTCTTGGTTGTATAGCAGGTCGAGGTCTCCTACGATAAGTTTGTTGTTGTTTGGTTAACCCATATTATTGAGGTGTATAAATTTGACTACAAAATCCATACTGTTGGTTTTTCAGTTGTTTTTGGATTTGAATATAGGTACATTTTTCTTTTAATATTTCTATTATATGTTGTACTCGTACTCCTATGTTGTCATATTGTGGTGGTACCTTCATATCTGTCCAGGCCTTATGTATTTCTTTCCCTGGATCTCCGGGTAGTTTACTAAAAAGTCTTTCTCCTAATTCTGGATTACAGTAATTTCCAGACACAGCTGTTAATGCTATAAAGTCATTGCAAAAGAGTTTAATCCAATTTCAATTAAAAAGTTGTAATTATTCTAGGTCTCTCATGACTTCTTTTTGTCTAATGTCCAGACCTGTATTGGGATCCCTAGCTGTTAACAATCTGTGTATTGTATAATAAAAGTTTAGAATATTATTTCCTTGTGAAGCTATTCTAGATATTTTTTCTAGAAATTTTTTCCTTATATGATTCCCAGGCTGTTCTTGCTACATCACCTAGGTAGTTTTCTCCTACCCTCATCATACCTTCTCCTGTTTTTATGTCTAATTCGTGTTTAGCTTGATAGTCTCGTTTGACTGATACTATCCACTGTTCTAAATAAGTATCATATAATTGTGGATCACACTCTGATGTTTATATATATATATATATATACACACGAGAATGTTATCTTGCGCGACACACCTGTGCACGACTCGTGCATATAACACCCTGACCCATCGCCGCTGCCGTCGCCCCCGCTGCCCCGTCCGGCTACCGTCGATCGCCGACTCGATCGTGATCGACGCGCCGCTCCTTCCGACGATGGATCACCCGTGATCGGGCCGGATTCCGACCAAATCACGGTCAGAGACCGTCCGAGGAAGGATCGCCGTGCGACGACGACCCATCCTTTGTCGTCCGACGATCGCGAATTGGCAGGAAACAGGCCCGATCGTGGTCGGTAGTGACCGCGCCACTGCCGATCCTGTTTCCGACCGAAATTCGTCAGATTTCGGCCACTATCCGATCGTAATCCGACGTCGGACGGAGTATCGGCGAGCTGCATGTCGATCGCGCCCTGAGGGAGAGGTCGGCGGTGGCCGGACGGCGCGGCGAGGACGGCGGCAGCGGCGGTGGATCACGAGTGTCACACACGGGTCGTAAATTTCTCGTCACGCAACATCCCATTCCTATATATATATATATATATATATAAATCGTCTTGAATGATTAATATTAAGAGTGGACCGGTTAAGAACTGTCGAACTATCGAATTCATCGATTTTGAATTATAATTGAATGTATCACAATCTCAAACAGCTTATCTTTCTTTACTTAATTATCAGTTGATCGAGATTATCTTTTCAGTTAAAATTAAATCTGTATTTGGTTATTTTAATTTTACAATTTATTATTTTCATACAAATATCTCAAACATAAAGAATTCTACCTTATTATATTTTTCTAAAATTAAAAAAATACAATAAAAATTTAGTAAATATTTCAACAAAATTGAAGTACCGCAATGTCATTGTCAAAATCTGAGTTCCATTGCCCGACCGGAAAAACAATAAATAGCAAATTCAAATTCATAATTTATAACTAAAAACTTATCGATCGACATCTAATAAACTCAAATTCATAGTTTAGAAAATAAAAATATCCTTTTATAAATTCCAAAGTACGAAGAGGGTTTTAACTATTACATAATAAAATACTTAATGAATCATTGAGATCATCAATAAAGATGCTTCAAATAAAATAAATTGTCTCATTTAATGGCAACGAAATGACTATATTTTAATTCATTAAAAAAAGGTCTAATTATTCTCTTCTTTCTTTGTCCTATTCGCCGTTAATCGATCCAATCAACTCACTTATTCATGTTAATTATCATTAATAACACTCCAGTCTGTCATTTTGAATGACACTAATTAATTAACCGCCCTAATCTTTTTTAATCTAATCCTTTTAACGAGATAATCATAATAATTAGGAAGTGTCTCGGTACGTTGCTTAATTGCATTAACTAATTAAGTAATAATCTAATCTAATCCACCGGTTCAAATATGCCGCAGGAGTAGAATTAAGCCACCCTTCTCATACTGCAATGCGCGCATCTTAAGTAAAAAATCCTTGTTTTTTTAGGGGAACAGGATAAGTAAACTTGACCGAAGGTACATGTGAAACTATCGACCTAGTCTTCTCGTCGCCGGACTCCGGACGGAGATAAATCGCAGACGACGAAGACGAAGACGAAGGACGAAGAAATCGAGGGCGATAAGGCTAAGATCTGCATTTGGGCGTGAAGTGATCAAATCTGTGGATCCTGTTCTTTCAACTTGGCGGTGGGCTCGATTTCTTGGGGGGTTTTGGGGGGATTTTTGAAGGAGCGGGATGGTGGGGCCGAAGGTGCACAGCAGTGGCGGGGGATGGCTTATAGACTACGGAGGGATCGGTGACGACGTCCGTGAGCCTGGTTTCCTCTGGGGCGCTCGGATCATCGATGATCCCTCTGCTTCGAGGTGATTTTTTTTTTTTGCGCACCAGTTTATTCTCTTTGTGTTCTTTTGTTAAACTTTTTAGCTCGATCAAGACTTTTGGAGGTCCTCCAGATTGTAGCTTGAGTATGCTGGATTGTACTTATGCTTGTTCGATTGTTCCCCACCCCGTTGAACCATTCGTTCCCTGAGTTTACCCTTGTCCTGCCCTGTTCGCTCTCCCTGAGCATCATATTAATTAAAAGTAAACACATTTGCACTACAATTTAAGCTAATCAGAATTAAAGCAAATATAGACCGATCAATTCTTTCATTTACAAGAATAATAGATTAATGTCATTCAAAACCACACACGAACTCCTCAAGACCAACCAAATCACTTTTTTTTAAATATATCTTCAAACAATCACTTTTAATAGTGCTCCTTAAAAGCATCTTAAAACATGTATTGAGACAATTAGGATTGTGTCTAAATTTTTCATGTTCCACGAATTTCCAAAAGATACTCATGCACTATGATTATTCTTGTAAGCGCATCTCTGTAGGTCTCTTGGCTAAAATTAAAAGAAAGAAGCTAAGACTTCTTGTTTATGAAGTTTTGCTCTACCCCGTTTATAAGTTAGGTAGGTCGATGTGGGTTCAGGTAAGAGCAGATTTTTTTTTTTTTTTTTTTTTTTGCTATCCCTAGGTATAATTGCTTCGGATTTAGATCAATTACATTGTATCAAACATAGTGAATATCAGGTTCTTACAGAGAGATGGAGACTGCAATATTTAATGAACTTGTCACCTTGACCTCGCTCGGCTTATAGGATTTTACAATTTATTAATTGAATTATCTTCAGAAGAAGCAGGAAATGAATTGATATGAAAGGCCACTTCGTTTGGTTTCTCTTTCTCTGTGATTAATTTGCACTTAATTCTTGCATATGTATATCTCAAATTGGTGAACATTTCTAATATAGCTTGTAATGTTCAGTTCAATGATTGATTTTGATGCCGTGATTGAGGAGGACAAAAGCCCAAACACCGGTTCCCTTAAGAAACGGTACGAGTTGATTTCTTTGTCTATTTTATTATGCATAGGAGCATGTTATTGTTTCACCTACATTCAAACTTCAGACAAAATTCTTTGGTATGGTGTTAAATGTTTTTGTGCTGTCTCCTATACAGTTGTTTAAAAAACATAAAACTAAATTATCAATTTATACTCATTATTTTCCAACTTCTTTTGCTCTTTCTATGAACTAATCTTTAATGTGATCAACATACATGGAAAGAAAATGAAAAGCCATGTATGCATCTTATGTTATTTCTTTTTATCCATTTAGTTCTTCCGTGCCTATAATATTTAATACATGCAACAGCATGTAAAAATTGAAAAGAAAACCTAATTTCTATTGATGTAGTAATCTTTTGTTTTTATGTAACAATAACACAAATTACCATGCTTCTTCACTTCTACTATAACACACTCTGATCAAAAGGCTCCTCTATTGTCATTCTACAGAAACCATAAGGAGTCATGTGCTGCGCCAGGATCAAAAGCTTGCCGTGAGAAAATACGAAGAGATAAACTTAATGATAGGCATGTATAATAAACACCTAAAAACATCTATGAATGTAATTATTCATATGTTGGAACCCCACCTCTGACCAATGATGCATCTGCTCAGGTTCACAGAGTTGTGCTCCATCATGGATCCTGGAAAGCCTCCTAAAACAGATAAAATTTTCATTTTGAGTGAAGCTACTCGTCTTATAAAACAATTACGTCGTGAAGCAAAGAGGCTTAAGGAGTCAAATGAAGCACTCCAGAATTTTATAAAAAGTGTTAAGGTATGAAATGAATTGATATACTAATCTCCTGTTACAGTAAATTTGTTCTAACTTGAATGAGTGAAAACCAGCAAAAGTTATTATTGTGTTTCTCTTAATTGTAATATGACTATAATCGTCACCTTTGTTGGGATGGTGATCCAAAATCACCATGAATTAAGTTTTCATCATTTAGCAGGCCTTGAAGAAATAACAGATGGCCTTATGGTGTCAAAAGTTGGTCTATTGCATGGGTTATATGATAGAACCCATTTCTCACATGTTAAGTGAGAGTATATGCAGAAATATGTATCTCGTATGTAGGAATTGAGGAAACAACCCTCCCTATGAAGACTTTCTTTGTGTTTCTTTTGACTAGAGCATTCTCATTTTGCAAGAGTTCTTAAAGAGAGAATGAAGAGTGGAGGCAACTCTTGACGTCTCCTTGTGGTTCTGGAAGGAGTTGTGTTATTTGCTTTCTTCCCATCCCCTTGTGGTTCCAATATTGTTGAGTTGGATGTTTTGATATTATGGTTTCTTTCAAGCATTGTCATTGGGGAAGTTTTGCCTATAACCTATACTATTCCGAATTGTTGAGTAGTTGATTCATCTTCTCTTCCCACGGATGTAACCATGCATCGTGGGGAACCACATGAATCTTATTACCTTCTCAATTTGCGTGAGGCCTTGGATTTCTTTTCATGACTTTTGGCTCGAGAAAGGGTTTTTTCTCTCGACAACTGGTATCGAAGAATTCAAAATTTTCTACATCCTAGGTGCTTGTGAATCTATTGCATATAAGGTGTTCGGGGAATTTGTCTGGGTATCATCTACCATGAACATGCTTCAATCAATTAAATGAAAATTCACCAGATAGGGTTGCACACAATATCTCACTTGGTTTGCATGCTGTGCAGGACGAGAAATTGGAACTTCGGAATGAGAAAATGAGGCTGAAGTCTGAGAAGGAGCGTATCGAACAGATGGTTAAAGGCAGTAGCACCATGACCCAGTTCTTCACTCAACCTACCGCCGTGACACTTCAACCAGCTTCACCCACAGCTTTCAGCAAAACAATCCCATACCCAAGCCATATACCGACGGGAATGTGGCAATGGATACCCCCTGCAGCCATGGATACTTCTCTAGATCATGTGCTAAGACCACCTGCTGCATAGTTACTCCCTCCAATAATGTTGCATTCTCTATTTTCCCCATAATTGCTTGTGTTGTTTGATAACATCTACTTGTTTAAAGCTGTTAGAAATTACCTGTTCTGCAAGAATCTTGAGTCCCATTCATGATTGTGACCTTGTTATGTTGTAGCAAAGAATGTTTATCAAGGTTGAAAATTCCAGCCTTGATTTTTGAAATTTAAGTTAACATGCCATCATTTTGTTCCACCATTATAAGTCAATAGATGTATTTGTGATTTTATCTATGCTATGATCAGTTAATCAGCAAGATTCCAGTATATAGCTCCAGAGTGGCACAATTTTATTTAAAGAAATTTCAAAATGGAATATAGAAGAGTATTTTGAATTGAAAATTATAAATGAGATTTTATTTTGATAGTTTTTAACAAAGCCTTAGAGCTGGTCTAACAAATTTCAATGTATGAAATAATACAAATATATATTAGACAACAAATTATAAATAAGATATTATTTTAATTAATGATATAAATAAATAAAAAAACTCTTTTTTTTAATTTTTATCAACAAAAGAATATTAGAAGCATTTCAAAAGTTTAATTCTTTTTAAAAATGGTTATGCATTGCTTGATTTGATAAAATTTCTAAGATTCGAAATTTTAGAATGAGGTTTCGATGCTTTCTGGTAGGTAGGTTCTATCGAATGGTTAAGCCTCTTGTATGTATGTTATAATGTTCGATAAATTCTACTTTTTTTTAAAAAAAAATTGAATATGACTTGATTTTAAGTACCGAAGTCAATCTAACTCTTCTAAAGCCAATGAGGGAAAGGGAGGGAAAGGTAAGAGAAGGGGAAAAAAAAAATTTACTAACTCAATATCATTTTTATGATTACATCGAACTTTTTAATAAAAAATATTTCTGTGAATTTTTTTTTATCTCTACAATTTGTTTTGCAATATTTTATTTTTGAACGAGCGTGATTGGTCAATTAAGAACACTTTATAAATTTCTTTAATCATTGTCTTCGACAACGAACACTTGATCAGCTCTTCCTTTGTCTGAGTCCTCGATCGCTCGATTCGGCGCCGTTGGAGAGAGAGAGAGAGAGAGAGAGAGAGAGAGGGCGAAGGGGATTGGCATGGCGGAGAATTCTGCGTCCGCTTCTCCTAGCAAGGTCCCGGCCAGCGGCGGCGGCGACGCCGCAATCGCGCCGGCCAACTCCAACCCTAACCTGCCGTCCCCGCAGATTCCCCCTTCCACGTCCATGGGCGTCGGCGACCTATCCCAGATCAACTCCCCCCAATTGTCCCAGTCCCATCCTCTCAGCCCCGCCGCTGCCCTAGACTACGCCTCCAAGCAGCAGAGCATCCAATCACAGCAACAGCAGCCGTTGCCGTCGTCGCAGCAACCCCAGTCTCAGCTGCAGATCCAGAGCCAGCAGCAGCAGCAACAGAAGCAGCAAGCTCAGCAGCCAAATATGAGCTTCCAGATGCAGCAGAGCCTCCAGCGGTCCGGATCGATGCCGCGGCTGAGCCAGATCCAGCAGCAGCTCGGAGCCTCTGCGGCCGCTGGCGCGATGCGGCAGCATGCAGGGATGTACGGCGGGCAGATGAATCTTGGCGGCGCCCAGATCCAGCAGCAGCAGCTGGCTGCCGCCGCTGCTGCTGGAGGGATGGGTCGATCAGGGATTATGACACAAGCGGCTCAGCTGCCGATGCTACCTGGGCAGACTACTCAGCATTTCAATCTGCAGTCTCAGATGCTTACTCAGGTCATACGACAACTTTTTCTTTGTTTCGCATTCTTGTTTTCTTGGGAAACAATTGAAGTTTCAGTTTCCGAAGGAAAGACAACCCTAATTCATAAGTCCTAGATTAGTTGCTCCTTAATCATTCTTTTATTGCTCCATAAAGATAAGGAAACTTTGCAGCATCATGCTGTGTCTAATATCATATCATTGTTTTTTTTTTTTCTAAAGCTAAAACCAGCAGTTATTTTAGTGAATTACCAGAGGCAGCATAGGACACTCTGTTGGCTGTTACATTATAACTTGAACTCTCAGTTATGATCTGTTTAGAAGCACTTCTGTTCAGCTGTCCCACCAAAATTCCTTGTCATTGCAATTGTGTTACAGGGTACAGATTAACTTTTGCCAACACACAGTTGCTCTCGTATTTAGCTTTACTTTAATTCTTCCAAAGAGAAATTAGCCATTAATGCCTTGCAGTATCTTACCCAGCTTATCTCCTCATTTACCTGTCAATCTAGCATTTTTGTATTCGCAAGCTTATGATTCCCAAATACTATTGAAGATTGACAATCAAATAGGTAGTGGCTAAAGTCATGTGAGACTTATTTGGAAAATATTTGTTTTTGGTTAAAAATATAATTGTCTAAATTGGTCCTTTCCTAACAGCTCAAGCTTTAAGATAAGTGGTCAACTTATTGGTGCCATGAGTCTTTTGTTCAAATCTTGTAAGTGTCATTAATATCATGTGGTAGGCTTTAGTTGTTGGATCCCCAACGAACCTAGAGCCCTTTAACATATGAAAGCCTCTCCAACAAAATATACGTTCATTTTAAACAAATTACATCTAGGATTGGCCCTTCAAATATGAAATTGCTTTAATATTGTAGAATTCAAAAGCAAAACATGTCCTAGGTTACAGTGGATCAAGGAAGGTCTTATTTTCTCGTTGCTCATTCTAACATTTTACTTGCAAAACTTAATAGATTATAAATATAAATTATTTGTGAAGTATACTATCTACGAGTGACTAAAACTAAAACTTAATTCGTTGCAAGGATTAGATGATTGAATTAATCAACAAATATAAATAGAAAATAATCATATATTATCAATCTAATTAATTATTTAGAAAATAATTAAGTTTAATAAAATATTTAAAATTAATAATGTTATTATTAATGATTCAGTTAAATAATTATTGAAATTGTACCCACACAATGCAGTATGGTACCAAAATTATATTGTTTCAGTTAGAGACCAAACTCCGACACAACTCAAGATTTGAAACCTTGCATATGATATAAATCAATGTTAATTATCAATGTAGAACAGATGATATATATAATCAATATGCATATGATTAATATTTAAAGTGTTTACACTTGTAAAGCAAATGTTCAAATTAACACATAGTTTATTTGGCTTTTTAGTGAATTTGGTCCAGTCTAACAGTTCAAACGAACTGATTAGGTATTTTTTATAACTGCTTATTCATGCTTACAACTCAAGGAAACCACATATCCAATATGCTGTGTTGTTTCCTTCCAAATTCGCGTAGGCTGTAGTATATGCGTCTGCTTGAGCGTGGTTTTATTTAAAACCTTGAATAAAATTTTCCTACTGAAAAAGGTAAAATTAGTTTATCTCATAGTCCAGATTTTAAGAAAATTGAAGTAAATATGTGGAACTGTATTTTAGATGAGAATTTGTCTTTCTTGTTTCATAAAGATAAGAATTGAGAACTCTTACTTTGAGCTATGGAAGTTTTATTATATGGAAAATAAGAATCTTTGGGAGTTCAATTGAATATTTGAACTAAACTTGAACTTCCTGGTTATTGCTTTTAGTTTAGTTCAATTCCTCGTTATTGCTTTAAACTCATTTTTCCCTTTTTATTTTCTATTAATAGCCAAGGCAGAAAAGCTTACTTCAAGCTGGCCAGTTTAATCCAGGAAATACTTCTGTGCAAGCCTTGCAAGGAATGCAGAATATGGGTATGATCAGTAACCTTAGCATGAATCCACAAGTAAGAGCATTTGGTCAACGCATTGTGCATGGGCAGATAAGACAACAACAACTACAGCAACAAATAGCCCTTACATCACCTCAGGTTTGCATCTATATATTCTGTGCTCTCACGCTTTTCCCGTAGCATCTATTTTAGTTAAGGAATCATGTAAGATGTGTATTATACCTTGTTTTATGGGCTTCCTTGCTGATTAGAGAAATCCCTCCAAACCTAGATGCATAATATCAAATCCGGAAAGATAGAGGCTGGGTTTGATATGCTACAATGACATGAATAAACATAGTATGTTGATGTAATCATTGAGCATTTTATGAAGTTCTCATTATTGGCTATTGGTATGCATGATAATAATTCATCCTAGTATCGAGAAGCATTCTAGTCCAATAACAAGAAGGAATTAATTATAAGATAATATCGATCTTTGATACATTAATTATGGGACACCATATTAGGTTTATGTGTAATGATGATGTCATGGTAAATAATTTCATCCTTTGAATTATCTTTTCTCTACCTTTTATCCCATGCTGTGCTGGATTATATTTATCACAAAAAGGAGGTAGCTAGTATAAATATGATGATTGAAATGTATAGAAAATATAATATAATACCATTTTCTCTTTTAAATTGTTGCATTTATCTAATTTTGAATTCCTGTCATCTCGTTGTCGCCATCACTTCTATTCCTTTTCATGAAGCCTAGCAGACCAATTAAATTTGTCCAAATTCAATCAAATCCCATCGACTTCAATCCCTCTATCAATTTCAGTTAAATTTTATTATTAGGCTATTGATGAAACCAATACTTTTCCTGGATGATATGTTAGCAAGCATTCATATGATGCTTTCTACTTGCCTACAAGTAGCTGGATATTGTATTCTTCTTTCTCTTTCTTTGTTTTTGATAGTTTTGTTAAGACAATTATACGGGATTTTTTAAAGACAATTTTGTTTCTTTCATCCTTCTGTAATGCTTCTGTAGCAACTTTCTTGTCCTAATAATTTGCTACTACCAATAATCATTTTTATTTTTAGATGCTACTTTTTTGTGTATAATTCAGCAGCAGCAGCAGCAGCAACAACAACAACAACAAACTGCAGCATCTTTTTGATCAATGTCAACTCTCTTTTGTTATTTTTATCCATATACCATTTTAGTAGCACCATGATTGTTCTGTTATTGTTTTGTGTTCTCCTGCTACTTAGTATAGGTGAGAAACTGTGTAACACTTGAGTTATCTAGCAGAAGCTGCCTGGTCAAAGCTTACCTAGGACACCTTCAGCTGCTGCACTCAACTCCCAGATGTCTGGTTTGACACAAAATGGACAATCAACAATGGTTCAAACAACTCTTTCTCAACAGCAGCAGTGGTTGAAGCATCTACAACCATCATTGCCTTCACCAGTTTCTCCTTCGTATCATCTTCAGCAACAAAGGCAGCAGCAATCATTCTTGCCACAACAACTAGCTTCATCACAGCACCACCAGAAGCCCATGACCCTGACACAACAGCAGATTTCTCAACTGATGCAACAACAGCCACAGCCGCAGCTAGGAGGTCAGCAACAGCATTTGCTACAGCAGCAGCAGATTCAACAAATTCAACAGTTACAACAACAACAGCAATTGCAATCTCCAAGACTTGCTGGGTCTGCAGTCCAAAATCCTTTATCTTTGAGCGGATCACAAGAAGAGGCACCTGCTTCTGGAGTGACAGGTGGAAATTCTAGTCAAGGAACAGAAGCAACTAATCAACTTCTTGGAAAGCGAAAGATACATGATCTAGTTATGCAGGTACACAGTTTCCCAAGATCTATCTTGCTAGGCATTATTTTTGGTTTTCTCTTTTGCTTTGAAAATCTGTATTTAAAAACAACTAGTTATCATTCTACTTAAAGCCTTATGTTTATGGATTTAAGATCTACAAATATGGTTACCAAGGTTTAAAGTAATGTTTGAAGCTGGTGTCCTATCCCTAACCAAAATGCACAATTTCAATACATGCAGTGCTGACACTTGGCATGCTTCAGTATGCAACTGAGTATGCAAAGATGAGTTCTGATGAGATTTATTCATTTAATTCTCTTCCATTTAATTTTTTTACTTTTAAAAATGAGTTTAGAATAATTAGATAATTAATTAAAGTAAAATTTTAATGCACCATATTGTGCTAGCATTTTACACTCATCTGACACACTTCAATATGTCAAATGTGTGTAAATTTGTTGGCATATTTTTAATCCACCATGTTGTGCTAGTTGAATTTTATGTTGAGGATTAGTGATGTGGATCAAAGTGTTAGGGGGAGGGTGAATTTAATATTCTTTTTCTCTTTCTCTTGTACTTGTGCAAGGCCAAATAATTAGTTAGTGGTTCTTGTCATACTTGTGTATTTGTTCAAGTTAGAGAAAGCAGAGTGGAATAATATTGACAGTAACAAATTCAAAGTAACACAACACTAACAAAGATATTTACATAGTTTGGACCCTAGGTCTTACTCCACGGCTTAATGATTTGTTAAGTGGATCAAACCCAAGATTCCACCAATAGAAAACTCTTTTATCATAGCGGAGAAATCTCATAATGAAAGTATCTTCTTTACAATAATACAATAGTGAATATAGAAAGAAGATATCATATGAAGCCTTAGAATAAGCACTTAGGATTGTATATGTGTCATGTAGGAGTTGTGTATTTGAGGTCCCCTTCCCTTTATTTATAGTAGCAAGGGAGCATTTAAATAAAGGATGAGACAACTCATATGGATAACTTCTAGCCGATTTGTGTCAACTCAATTGGAATCCCAATAAGAAAATCTTATCAGCTAATGGCTAATTTCAGTTAACTCAGACTACACCCAATCAATCTAAATCCCTTTGAGTTGACTCAACTACCTCTAGTCTCAACTCGATAAAAATGTAAGTCTATCTGTCAAATGGATGCCATCCACAGTCTACTCAACAATGTTTCAATCCACTCAAATCTAAATTAGTAACTCAAATTATTCTAGTCTTCTCAACGGGTTGCTTCAGCAAACTTAACCCTCCAACGAACTTTTGAGTTGATTGAATTTAGATTTTAGTCGACTCAATTGAAACAAGAATTGACTTTAGTTGACCCAAGAGGATCCCGATAGCTTGTCTTACGCCTTGTAGGCCATCCAATGCTCCGGATTGAGCTTGAACATAGACTACGAACCCCCAAGACAATTGAACCAAAAAATGAACTCCTAGATTACAATTCACACAATGTCTCAGTTTACTGTGTTTAGGTCTTCACTTTGTCATATCTTTATGTTGCCCAAAAGCACACCTTTTGTCAAGATCTTAGTCCTTTGGAGTTCGGATGCACTAACCCTCAGCTTGTTCCACATGCCACCATTTGTTAGGTCATCTAAGTGGTTCACTTCTTGCTGTAGCCATCAAACTGTTGAATGACTCCATGCTCCTTTTCTTGTGATCTCTTGGATGTCTGATACCATCCTTCATTGAAGTCCAGTGGAGCTTTGAGCCTTCATGCCAAACCAACTTAGTCACACCAAGCCCAACAAATCATCAAGATACAAACTCTGCGAGATTAGTTTGTATCCTGCCAAATCCCTACAAACTCATGCACACATTAGTAATGAAGGAAAACCTAAGTTAAACCATTTGCTGAACATATAAAAATATAAAATTCGAGCACAAGAACTTGGGGTGAACATATAAAAATATAAAATTTGAGCACAAGAACTTGGGGTAGGATTGCACTAACATTTTATTCTTCCACCTAACTTTTTTTACTTTTTAAAATACGACTAGAAAAATTATATGGTCAATTGAATTAAAATTTTGTTATACCATACCATGCCATAATCCAAATAACTTTTACTCCTAAAATCTCTTTCCACTTTAGTTATTTACTTTTTATAATAAGATTATAACAATTGGATAGTCAAATTAAAAATTTTGAGATACAAGCTACAAAATTATGATAAGCATCATGATTCCTAATCATCTTTAGTTGAATTCAACTTGGCATGCTTTGAAGCATGCTGCTAGTTTGACATGTTAAGATTCTACTTGGCAGGGATGGCATGGAAGAGATTACCTGTGTTGATTAGTACCGGTATCAATAATTTACTAGAATGGCCATGACTATGTAAATTACTACGAAAATATTGAAATGTTTCTATATATGTATCCTTCGCTTGGAAAAAAGGAACAACAACGAAGTTAGATGGATGAGGATTCCATCATAGAATTAGTTAAAATATGAAGTGTGGAATCTGATTGTGACCTTCCTAAGGAAAAACCATAAGCACTCCGTTTATTCCAGTAATTTGATTTTTCCCATTGTGCAATTTACTAGACTAGCAGCAAGCAATTAAATAGACAGAGGCATAATGCTGTTATGTTTGTAGTTTGAGTAGATTTTGAATTTTTGATGTGCTTTCTGATGAAATTATAAGTGTGCCACAATATGCTTTTATTTGTGTATATATTTACACTACTGGTAGAAATTTAAATGATCATGCAGCTATAAACTTTGTTGGAGGTGTCTGAATGGAATATGTTATAATTATTACAGTAACTGGTATCCTTCTCTTTTGCATTTAACGTTCTTTAAATTGCATCCTAATTCAGAATATGTTATAATTATTACAGTAACTGGTATCCTTCTCTTTTGCATTTGGCCTTCTTTAAATTGCATCCTTATTGCTAAGGTTGTACCTTAAAATTTCATCTACTGTTATGATCAAATTGTCTATTCCGCACCTTGTTTCTCCTTTAGTTTCTATGTTCTAAATTTGTGGACATTGCAGGTAGATCCTCATGGTAAACTGGATCCTGAAGTTGAGGACCTCCTCTTGCAGATAGCTGACGACTTCATTGACTCGGTAGGTAACATGCAAGGTTCTTGTTTCGTTAAAGTTTCCCAACACTAGATGGTAGCATGATGATGCGATGAATCTAGCTTCGCTCTTATACTTTAATTTGTCTATGCTAAAAGGTGAGATTGGTTTAGATGCTTTTATTTGATGAGCTTGTATATATAGTTGTTTTATGAAAACTAAAACCTGTGTGGTTCAGGACTCCAATTAACACCACTGCATTTTATCTCGCATGCATATTTAATAGTGGAATCACTTTGACTATTCACAAGTTGTCTTCTTTGGACAATATTTATCTGGTAACTTAGTTGTAAGGTGTTTTTTTAAATTTATGATGTCATGTCTGGTTAGTTTTACTAAAAGAAGCCTCTGTTATACACAATGTTTACCTCATCAAACCTGAGGTTTTCCTGTTTTTAGTAAGAAATGCATTAAAAATTTGGCATTAAAAAAATCAACCTCTTAAAATGTTTTTGTATTTTAAACAAACGGTTGATTGTTCTAATTTGTCCAATATCATGTGAACCAAGAATTTAAGTCAATCCAGTGAAAGTTTCTTTGTACATGATGGTGTACTGGAATATAATGCAAAATGTAATAAGTTTTGAGTATTAGTTGTGTAATTTTTGAAGAATTTGAGACAATCCCTAGTTTATGTGTGGAAGTTAAATCAGGAGACAACAAGAGGACTCAATTTCTACTAATATTTCTGTTCAACGAAATTAACTGTCACCTTCTAGGCATTCTAAACACCCCTATAAGGTTTATATGTTATTTGCATCCTGAAAAACTTGGTATGTGAATGCTATAAAGAATATTGTATACATCATGTGATGTGTACTAGTAATCGCTAATCAATGACCTATCATCAAATATTTGTGGTTAGCAAAATGTTTTGGTGGCTGGAATATGGAGGAGGTAAAGTTCTAATGACAGATGAAATTCTGCTCGAGTGCGATGACTCTGCAAACTGATGAGTAGCTGTGTTGCATATGTGGAAGTATCCATCAAGATATCCTCTTGTATACATATTGAAGTATGCCTTGGTATGTCACAGAAGGAATTTCTGGTTTTATTCTGTTTTTAATCACTAGGAGAAGCTTATTCCGTATAAATATTGAAGCTTTTATGTTAGCTGAATCAGTTGCACATTCATAAACTACTCATTAGCATACACCATTGTTTCTCTTGATTGATTATTCTGCATGCTTGTTGAATTTTGATGGTGTCAGCTCTGTGGTTTAGTATCTAGAAGGTTATATTTTTCCTGTAAATATGTATTAAATGTTTTGTCAGTCATCAAGTGATGTTCTTGTTTTCAATCACATTGATGCAACGACTACTGAAATGCAGGTTACTACATTTGCTTGCAGTCTAGCAAAACATCGCAAATCTTCCACCTTGGACACTAAGGATGTACTGCTTCACCTAGGTTTGTAACTTAGCAAGGCCTCCAAATATAAAATTCTTTTCATATTACACAATGAATTTTACAGAAATCCCAACTTGCAATTTCTATATCCCCACTGACTGCTTCTTTTGACGCTTATTTGTAAAAGATACCTATGTCATTAAAAAGTTCTTCATTTTCTGGGCTTAGCAAGTATGACCTGTGAAATAATCAATGAAAAGAATATCGATCTTGGATATTTATATGATCTAATATTCAATCAAAGGGAAGGTGAAGATGCTCTTCTGTCCTCATTCATGGTTTGGATTGCATTTCAATAATGTTGGCTTTTATTTATTTGACATGACTTATGGTTGATCTTTTGCAGAAAAAAACTGGAACTTGACTGTTCCAGGTTATTCAAGGGAGGAAAGGAAATACCCAAAAACATCAGTAAGTGTTGCTCTTAATCATCCATTGTCTGGTATTTGATCTGTGATAAGTCAATTAATCAATAAATAGTGAATAGACTTTGTAAGTTTCTGTCTTTACTTTGATAAAATGCAATGAGTAAAATGAAATTCCAAGATTAGAAAACTAATATTTTTATCAAACAGACTTCGAAGTTGTCAAAAGGCTATTTCATGTACCTATCTGGGGAATGTTTGAACTGATATTCACTTTTAAACTTTCATAGTCTGTTTACCCTATTGTGAAAAGCCCATTGTGACAAAATGCCTCTTGGATCTTTGAAACAATTCAAATCATTTCAATAAAATATCAATTTGATTTGTTTTTACTGAGGTCTAAATCTGTATAGCCCTATAATCCTAATATATTTTAAGTTTAGTTTAGTACTGCTTTCCTTTCCTCATTAGTAGTGGTTTATAGATTGGCCATTTGGTTGGTGATCTAGCCATATGCTAAGTCATAGTTTCTATATATATAACAGGCAAATTGCTGACCAAATGTTCAACGTAGTGCTTTGATTTGAACTTATTACTTTGACAGTGTTGGTTGATGTGAATGCTCAATGGTCCTAAATCACAAGATGCTGAGTGGTTTGGTAATGCATGAAAGCCTATTGTTACTGTCAGTGGCTAGAGCTTAACCTTTTTAGTGAACAAAGTTAAACCATGTTTTATTGGTTGGCGTGTTATATCGGATTCAGAGAGAATGGCTATTGTTGTTAGTCGTTGATATTGTTTGCTAATTATGATGGAAAATTAAATTCAATTGGATATAGTGAATCATCATAAAATCTACTTCGAAGACCAATACGAATTCCTTTCACTTATGCTTGATGGCTTTTTTTATTTAATTTTTAATTTTTTTTTACCTTGCTATACTTGCAGTTCCAGTTTGTAAGTTTCCTTATATCCATTCATTTCTGTAAAACCTACAACGTCTTGCAGGAACATAGTTCATAGTGATATATTTGCTGATATTTGATTGTTTAATCTTCTTCAGCTCACTTTGATGATTTCAGGTGTCTGATATTAATTCTTTTGAATTGTAGTTATCTTTGGATATCCACAAGAGGCGACGGAACGTGGTGATTATTGTTGTGTAGTTTTTTCGTTTATTTCTAGCGGTGACATGAAAATGCACCAGGCACTAAAAAAACTCACAAAATTTCATCAGGTACGAGAGTCAGCAGAAACACATCCATCCGGAGGAGATGTAGGTGGTTCTAAATTCACCAATAAGCAACAGGTAAACAATTCTGGGAGTGATCATCCAATAAATCCTTCACCGGTCGCAGAGCAGTTATCACTTCCTGTGGTTGGCTCACAAATTGTACACAAACCACAGAGATTTTAGTTGTGCAGCAGAATCAGTAAACTTACGGTCTTCCCTCCCCCACAATTAACTTGATTGTGAGTATTTCTACTTCCGTCTAGCTCAATATTTAACCGACATTTCTACTCATGGATTTTTCATGTTTATAGTTTGGATTGTACATTTATTCCAATCGAAAAGGTGATGCCAAGATTTCTAGCGAGTAATATCCAGTGATTCATGGAAAGGAAAGCCAGGCACAATTCTAAGAAATATGCAATTACTGTAGGACATTAAATAGTAGGGGCATCTGAGAATTAGCTTCTAGGATTTGTTTTCTTTTTCATTTGTAGGCTTAATTAGGGAGCAATTGAATCATTATTTGGAACAGGGAAGAATTCTTGGGCTGAGCTTGCTTTAAGTGGAATCGCATTTGTTCATAAATAAATTGAGGGACTGTAGTGGATCTTCATTCTTCAGCAAGGAAGCGCATGTACCTGTTGATGTTTTGATCTTTTGTATCAAAATTTATGGTTTCAATTCAGTGACAATTTTTTTTTCTGATTTGAAAACACTTTTCTTTTTGAAAATAAAATTTTATTTCTTTAAAAAAGTCTTTGAATAATTCCTTTTTTCCCTCAAAATATCAAAATAAAAATAGTCAATCGACACCATAAATTTTGATATGAACATCAAAACATCAACAGGTACTTGAAAATGATACATAGTTTTGATAAAATGTTAATTGCAAAAATTTAGTAATATTAGTAATTTAAGACTTTAATATTTTTTAAAATGATATAATTATATTTTGTTGATTACATTTTAATAAAAATTAGTGGAATATTAAAATAGAAATAATAATATGTAAAATTTTAAAAGAAGGATGGAGAGGTAATAAATTATTTATATAGAAAAAATTGTTAAATTTTTACAACCATCCTTCAAAAATAAAAATTTAACATTTAAAACTAAATAATCATAAAATCTATTATTTTTAAGATCTTACTTACCTTCCCCTAATTTTCAATTTCGAAAACCGTAAGGCCTCAAAGTCAAAATTTTATTCATAATCATTTAATAGTACAAATTTAATAAAAAAAATTAATGAACTTTGATTTTAACATTAGTGGACAAGCTTACGAAGGCATGTCTGCTAAAAGCGTAACAACACACGATCACAATTGTATTTAGCTGGCGAGAACTGATAATTCCACGTGTAATAGTACAAAACAAAATATATTAGCGGCCTGGTTGGCTTCATTATTCACGAACATGCATCACCGTCACAAAATCAACACCCATGTTTCTACCACTCGGCTCTTTTCTTTTCCCCAAATAGCGTGGCTTTTCCTCGTTCACATATCAACTCGCGTCTCTCAACCGCACGCTGTCTTTTGGTAATTAGAAGCCTGCGCATCCTTCCCATCTCTTTGCCACAAGTAGTAGAAGCCTACACGTTTCGCTCCTACAGAACCCACGATGTGACTTGCCCTTCCACATTTTCACACTGGAGTCCGCGGTCGTGGTCAAGGTCGCGTAGGTTCTCTTGGCCCACCGTATGAACAAGTAATATGAAGGGTAGAAAAAATGAGTGAGAAGATCTTGTGTGCTTTTATGAAAACATCTTTACGAGAGGAAAGAGCCAAACAGTGGGCGGGAGCGACAGGCTGGCCTTTGTTGTAACTCAGTTCGCTCGACGGGCTTTTTGAGTTTCGCCTTCGCACGTTCAGCCGATCGGATTCGGAGCGGAATCCTCCGGTCGGTCGATCTCTCGCGTCGGTGATTTTCTCCGCTCCGCCATGGCGTCTCTCCTCGAATCGTGCTGGCTGGTATGGATTTCGCTCTTGATGTGCATTGAATCTATCGGTTATTTAACAATGGAGATCGGTGCTGGCGAGGGTTTCCTTGGAAATGTCCTAAAGGGCTATGTGTTTAATTTGTTCTCATTAGCGTTGCTTTATGGCTTCGGTTCTTCTTTGGTTTTTACTCTTGTTGTTATGGAGGGCTCCGTTTGAGTCGATATTGTTTGTTCTCCAGCGTTATAGGCTGAGTAGGTGAAGACTGGTATACGCTAGTTATACGGGTACTTGTTTTATGATAGATTACGTTTTTATCTATTTGTTTGGGGTTTCTTCGATCTATGGTTCAAAAGGTTCAGATTTCCAAGTTTGTTGAGAAGTGGTGATAGGATCCCCAAATAAACGTATTCAAATAGCCCCTTTCAAAATATTATCCCTTAGATCGACTATTAGATTTGTTAATAATTTTATTTCTTTCTAAACATTATAATTTAGAATAAGTCATTAGATTTATTATTATTTATCATTTCAAAATATTAGAATAGGTAATTAGATTTATTAATAATTTTTATCTCGACAAAGTATTATTGTATACCCATACATAGAAATATTATATGCAAACAACATGCATATACAAATAATATCATATGCAGACAACATGCACCACGATACTGTATCTTGGATGTGTCCATGAGTTTGTTCACGATTAGTGTAAAAAGATAGAGACTTAATCTTTATGGGAAACACTTTGGTTAATTCGTTTGAAATCTTCACTCTTGCCATTACATCCTTATACATATCATTAATTAATTCAATATACGTTATGTTAGCACCTCTTTTTATTAGAATTCCTCATATAATTTCCCTTAGAACTCTATTATAAGCTTTTTCTTAAATTGACGAAGATTATATGTAAGTCTTACTTTTGTTCTCGATACTTTTCAATTAGTTGTCTGAGAAGATGTATAACTTTGTCGATCTTTCAAACATAAATCCAAATTGATTTTTGATCACCATGATCTCGTTCCTTAGTCTTTTTTCTATGACTCTTTCTCAAAATTTCATGGTATTTAATACTCCTATAGCTTGTATAATTTTATATGTCTTCTTTGTCGTATATAAGGAAATTAGAGTACTTACTCTATTGATTTGATATTTTTTTTTTGTTTTCAATATCAGGTTGAATGGCTTTGTAAGCCATTCAATACCTTATTTCCCTAGACACTTTTATACCTCTATCGGATGTTATCTGGTCTAATAATTTTTTCATTTTACATCCCATTTAAAGTTTATTTTACTTCTAAAGTTTGAATTTTACGATAAAAATTTAAATTTCTATATTCATTTGACCTACTTAAATTAACTAAGTTAAACTGTTCATTTAAACCCTCATTAAAAAGTTGATGAAAATATCTCTTCCATAACTTTTTTATTTCCTCATCATTTAATAGTACCTTATTACATTCATCTTTAATATATCTTATTTGAATAAGATCTCTTGTCTTTCTCTTTCGTTTTAGCTACTCTGTAAATGTCCTTTCCTCTTTTTTTTTATTCAATTTTCGAAAAAAAAGAAACAATTAAAGAAAATAAATTAAATATTTATTCAAGGTGGGTGCATCCATGAGAAAGGGAAAGAAACTAAAAATAAAACATTTGAGATTTGCATGCTTGCATCAATTTTTATTTTCATTTTTATCATTTGATAATATATTGTCAATTAATATTTTATATTTTTGTTATAAATATGCAAACATTATAATCCATATTAAGATCAACATATATTTTTTTCTTAAAATATTTATTTTGTATTGTTATCAGTCTAAATCTTCTAATTAATATTTTTGAATTGATAATATTTTTAATTTGACTTTAATATACGACAATTTTTTCTTTGAATGAGGTTATTATCTTCACTTCATCAATTTCATTCTAAGTTCCTAGGTGAGTCATCAATTTGATTTTGGTGCTATGTCAATTGGTATTAAAGCCTAAGCTTTGTGATTGTTTAATTAACATTCTAACTTATTTAAATATAAGTTCAATTTTTAAATTGGAGGATAAGCTAATTTGTTAGAGAAATTCGAGCATCTGTATATTAATTTTGTTATAGGTTTTGCGAATCATCCTCATCATTACCGCCTTCATGTGACATGATTTCAATGAAGGTTTGGATATCATTCTCGTAGTATAACAAACTCATATGTTTCATTACTTGTTGGAAAGGACAACCAAAAAGGAATTCATAAAGTTAAAATGAAAATACATAAAAAAAGTGCATCATTCTCATTAGAACAGTTGTCTAAACAACACAAACAATGAAGAAGGATACTAAACAAAATTAGCAAAATAATTATTCCCTATGCTTAGAAATGACATCCAAAGAAGAGAAGCGGACAACTTGTTTAGAGTTGAGCTCTTCTCAGTGGGGAAGAATAATACACACAAGGAGACAAGAAGTTCAAAATTGTCTTAGTTGATATATTTTTATAATTTGTTATGTTTTTTAGAAAATAGTAGAAGAATTTTTAAAGGATGTTTAGTTTTTAAAAAAAAGTCAATTAGAGTCTTGAACTCTTGATTGGGATAAATTGAGTCTTTATTTTATAAAAAATGTCTTATTGCCAATTATAAAAGAGGGGTTAGGATCCCAAATACTCTGGTTTTGGAAAAGTTTTTGGAATTAAGACAATTTCTCTTTTAATTCTCATGGTGAGAATTCTGTTTATGGGAGATTTTCCTCTACTTCACGTTTATTTTCTCTTCAAAATATTTGTCTCCTTCGCTTCATCAATTTTGTCCCTAGTTGGTGGAAGGTTTGACAATTTGATTTTGATGTTGCATGAAAAGCCTTCTTTTAATGGGGTTTGTGGCCTTCCAAAATTGATCTCATTGCATGATTTGGTCATTGGACAACCCAGTCTCCTGTAGAAGGCAAATCAGTTTCACATAGGAAATGCAATTTTCTCAGTATGACCATGGATGGAGAGCACTTGGGTCGAACAACATAACTCTGTCATTGTCTCACATTTAATTTTTTTTCAGTTTGTTTTTCTAGTTTTTTTTTCCTTTCTTCTTCATGTTGTTTATGTTTCTTCCTTTGGCCCTGCACAAACAGGGGGTTGTATTCTTAGCAATCAGTGATAGAGAAGTATCTCGTCCTAGAAATTGATATGCAAATGGTACTAGAACTCTTGCATTCCTTGTGAAAGTGACTAATTCGTACATTATTTTTGATTGGCGCTTTTGAAACACTAGATCTGCCATTTAGATTTTTGGTTTGTATTCTCTCTGCAAATTAGTACAAAGGGATCAAAATTCAGACTATCGAGAGATAGTACTGTTTGGTAGTGACTAATTTGATAAAAAATTTACAGGAACTAGTGTTGATTAATTATGTAAGAGGTAGGAGCAATATTGTATGTGTTACAGTGTAGTGTTCAACTGTGATTAAGTGACTTAATGGTACCATGTGCCATCACATGTATTTTAGCTGGAGGTGCTTTATTTACATTCCAGTTGAAATTTTTAAAATTTCTGTTCATTACTTTTTCATTAAGCTCAATTGATTTTGTTACTATAGAACTTTAGTATCGGCATTACGTGATCATAGGAATTGTTATACTGAATGGTTTTCAAGCTTATAATCTAAATCTAGGTAAAATAGGATCTTGTCATTGTTACTGCCTGAACCACAAACCATCCTCTAATACAATGCAGGAAAAAAATGAATAACCAAAAAAGGAAATAAAATTGGAGAAACGAACTGGAGAATAACCTGATATCTGCAAATAAATTTTAAATTTAATTTTATCATTTGGTAATCTAGGGATTGTTAGTATTTTCTCTTTCGGTAGATAAGATAATTGTATTCCCAATTAGCGTCTAGCGTGTTTTTCTAATTTGGGTTATTTATTTCTCCATTTATTTTAGAGTTGAGTATATTGAAAAAGTTCAGATTGCCATCTTCTAGTCAATATTGATTTTCCACTTGCATTTTCTTTGTGTGAGTTTGTTGTTATTCATCTGTCGTGCTACACCAAGTGGTATCAGTGCTAAAACCTTAACATAGTTTGGTTCTATACCTCCTCCGATTGATGTTTTGTCCCTTTCTCATCCACAACACCCTGCTTCCTACCACCTCCTCCTCCTAGTACATTTGTTTGCCATCTGTAGATTCCCTCTCTCCCCCAATATTGTTCTCGCTTCTTGTGTGCATCCTGTTCACTACAACCATCTCCTTCTGGTACATCTGCTGTTAAATCACCTTCGTTGGCCAGCCAAATTCACTGCCAGTGTCTCCTCTTGCCAGCCTATGTACTCATCCCTCGCCATCAATTGGGTCCAAGCTGCTGCTCTCTAGCACGGATCATTCGCTTTGAATAGCTGTGAGATTTGTATGTGTTAATTGACTGATGTGCTACATTATATAGTTTTAAGAATGATCTCTACAACGCCCCCACGGGCGGGGTCAGCTGGTCAGGGCATGGGTGCTTGCAGCATGAGGTGGGCGGTTCGAGGGCTCATGGTTGCATTTGCGATAACATCAATTTGTGCCATGTTTCCAAATCCCTCGGCCACCATGCCCTGGTCAGTCCCGCATTCACCGTGATTTACCTCTCCACAGATGGTCGGGGGGCCGATCGTGTGGGGCCGCTAGGTTGGCGGATTCCAACCTTTTGCAGCAAGAATGATCTCTACAACAGGTTTTCACTAGTTGCTCTGATGCTTATCTAGGATTGCATACCTTCTAAATTCAACAGATAATATTAATTATTAAATGACTCATATCAACTTTCAAGAATATGACTTGGAATTTGCATTGTTGGTCTTCATGTGGTTCAGGTTTGGTTCATGTTCAATGTTGTCGCTTGATGTTTCTAGTTGGATACATTTCCTGTTTTAACCTGTTAGTCACATGCCTTTCTTAATAGAGTGCTCTCTTCTTTTTATGACCAAGAAGGTTTTACCTTTCTAATGTAAAGCTCAGTCCCTCGTTTTGCTGATAAAAATAAAAGAGCTTCTATTAGATTCATTCTAGTATCTAAACTATTATTTCCCCAATTGTACAATTTTTACCTTATAAGATTTGCTTGGTGGTATGCAGTATCTTATTACACATTTCAGTGAGTTCCAGTTGGCAACTATTGGATCCTTCTTAATTCATGAAAGCGTCTTCTTCTTGTCTGGTCTTCCATCTATATATTTTGAAAGGTCAGGGATTTTCAGCAAATACAAAATTCAGGTTTGTCATCTTGAACTGCTAAAATGTGCATCATAGAGTTCATTTAATGTTAATGGATAATTAGATACCTTTAAGCATGGACCTCATTTAATTCTTTTATTTACTCTGACATTATTTTATGATATAAAATTTGTGTCATATAAATGACATTGAGGTATATGCCACTGCCAAACGTTTTGTTCATAAAGATACTCTTTACTTGGACTCTAATATATTTCTGTTTTTCTATCTCAAAAGAATGTCATCCTAGGTTTATTCTGCTCTTGTCCATTCTTTGTTCAGGTTATTAGATGAGTTTGAAAGTAGTATTTATTTATTTTACTATTTATTCTCATATTTCTGCTTGATTTTACATATTAATTGACTCTATATATTACTCCTCAGAAAAAGGTCAACACTCCAGAAGCACAAAGGAGATGTATTTTGCGCCTAATTTTGTATCATTTATGCGTCAACTTACCTGTCATGCTCCTTTCCTATCCTACTTTCAGACTCATGGGTCTAAGAAGTAGTCTTCCATTACCACACTGGTAAATTGCATCTTCCCATTACCAATTTACAAGGCTACATAAATACAATTGAGTCCTAATATCCCTGTGAATGACAACTCAGCTTGTTATTGAATTTCTTTTACACTCTTACCTGACACCTGTACGTGGCCACAGGGTATCATGCTTATAAATCTTTTACACTCAGCTTAATTGACTCCATATATGTCGGCTCATTTTTGTGCTTTCATTTTGAGAAGCTTTTCATTATACTTGATTTCCTTTTCGTTATACTTGATTTCCTTGTAGGAGTGTTATTGTCTCTCAAATTATTTTCTACTTCATCTTGGAGGATTTTGTGTTCTATTGGGGGCACAGAATACTGCACACCAAATGGCTATATAAGCATGTCCACAGTGTGCATCATGAGTAAGTCAAATGGCTTCATCTAAGATTTGCTTGAGTGGCTTGTCTAACATGTATTGTCTTTGCAGGCATGCTACACCTTTTGGGCTCACATCCGAGTATGCTCATCCTGCCGAAATCTTATTCCTTGGCTTTGCCACAATCCTGGGTCCAGCCCTAACTGGCCCTCACCTCTTCACATTGTGGTTATGGATGATAGTGAGAGTCATCGAAACTGTTGAGGCGCACAGTGGATATGATTTTCCATGGAGCCCTTCAAATTTCTTGCCCTTGTATGGAGGGTGAGTTGCATGTTGTCAGCTTGCTCCTGAGAAATTCTTGGATACTATGCATTGTTAATTCATATCTATTGATTGTTCTTTTGCAGTGCTGATTTCCATGACTATCATCACCGTGTGCTTTATACAAAGTCAGGCAATTATGCGTCGACTTTCGTTTACATGGACTGGTGGGTACAATTTCCTCTCGTACGCATGTTTGATTAATTGGATAAAGCAGCAAATCAAACAGCTTTGTCAAAACTTCCCATAGTAAAATAACTGAACAAATTAACATGCCTAATTAATTAGCTATATATATTGGATTCAATCAGCTATCAAAAGAACATACTTTGTTTGTTATCATCAAGTATTGTAGTATTGGTTACTGATTTCATCCAGTATTTGATTTGATGGGGCATCTTAACTGATGCAATCATTTCTTTTTCCTTTGATTAATGTGGTCACAATTGGACAGCGCCATGAACATATCCTTTAGAAACTTCTGCGAAAATAAATTCTTTTTGTTTGTTGCTATAATTTAGGCATCTCTGCATCACCAGTAAAATATTCATTTTTTTGTTATTTTTTTCCTTTGTAGGCTGTTTGGTACCGATAGAGACTATCGGAAGATGAAGGCTCTCGATGAAGGAAAGAAATATTGAGTGCAGTAGTATATTCTAAACGCCCAAAGTCTGTCTGGTAGGCATCACCTGAAATCTGGAAGGCGCAGAGACATCTTCACATTGTAATAAGCACTTAGAGTATTTGACGAAACCAAATCGTTACGATTGTATGCCTTGTCTCCAGTGATTCTCCTTTTATCGCTTGAATTAGCTCAGCTGACTAGAATTGGTTGTGACTAGAATTGGCTCGACTTTGGAATGCCGTCGATGCATTTTTTTTTTACCTGTAAATCGCCAAGTTACATTTTAGAATATTAGCAGTGGACAAATTCTATTTGAGATGCACATGCTTAAATTGTTTGTTTGGGAGCCAACAGATCCTTAACATGGACAGCCAAGATGAACTTGCAACTGGGATAGCTCAACCTCAAGGACAGCCATCTTATTCATTTGGTTTGTATTGATTCAAATCGCTTTCATTTTATCCAAATACCAGAACACATGAATCATTTATTTAGTATTAAATCTTAATCTCATTTTTTTTTAAAAAACATAATAGTTATTCTCAGTGCATTTTGTGGATTGGACGAATGCCGATCAAAAGTTTTAGGATGCAAAACTTAATATATTAAATACGTATTCAAAATAAATTACTAGATATATGTTTTAAATAGAATCTAAGAGTTATTATGTTGGTGGTACAAGATAGTAAGAGGTGAGATGAGTTTTATAATTTTTGGGATATGATTGAGTTGGTTATTGCAGAGTAAATTTATTATAGTGGGTAAAGATCAAATCTTGATGAAATTGAGATAATATCTTCTTTTATAGTGACCAATTGTATGGGATCGTTAGGGTAATAAATTTTATTTTTTATTGCAGGGATGATCTCTATACATAATAAAAATTTAAATTTCATCAAGGTATATTATATTCAAGGAGTTTAAAAATTTTATTATTTGTAAGAGTTGAATATTAAAACAAATCGCTCACCATTTAGACAATTTGTTGAAGGTTTTAACTAATCTACGTTGCTGAATAAGTATCATGCGAGAAATGTATAATAACTGTTTGAATAATTAAAAATTAATGGTTTATTTACCATAATCATATCTATATAAAATGTTATGAATCTCCATCAAATTGAAAGTTTAGTTAGACATCCATTAAAGTATTCTTTGCCACATGAAATTGAGCATCTTCACAATTAACTCTTAACCAAAGATTAGTTAGACATCCATTAAATGTTCTTGAGCTTCACAATTTACTGCCAAGATACCTTTTTTTTTAGCTACCTATTTATCTATTAAAAAATAATAAATTTTAAATCCTAAATTAATTTTGATTTATTTACTCGTCCACCTAAAATTGGGCTAAATGAACTTTCCGCCGTGAAAAAAAAATCAATTAGCCATAAATTCACGTGTTGCCGTGAGGCTGATGAACTTACGGTCGAGACAGCTACGAATTCACGGTGTTGCTACGAGGCCGTGAACTCATGGTTGTAGCAGTAGTGACCTCACGATGAGATCGCAAACTTGTGGTTGTAATAGTCATGATCTATTCTTTTTCTTATACTTTGTGTTATTTTTTTTCTTTCTTCATTCTCTGTCTCTGTATAATATATATTTGTCACCATCTAAAATATAGCGACGATGAACGCATAATATTTTTGATATAACATCGGAGGTCAAATTTTATAAGAACCCCACATCGGATGAACATTTTGAAAGTCCACATCTAAAAAAAATGATAAATCTCAATCAATCGCATTGACTCAATCCCTGAGGTGATCATTTCCCATAAATCGGAAAACGCTGATACAGCGGCCAACCCAGATGTCCAACATCTTTTGATTGCATGTCATAAATGGAGATCGAACCATAGGATACCTGAGTGACAACTTGGATGTCCTACTGTGGTACCATAGCCCCGGGGACTGATAGTCCACGTCTAAATATATATATATAAGTTGTGTTACAAATTTATTCGAATTAAAAAGAAAATCATCTAAATTAATCATGCATCTCTTATCCTGCACATTTCATAAGCTCTTAAAAAATTTTTAATTTTTTTTAAAAAAATTAAATTTAATATTATACAACATCTAAATTCTAAAAATTAAATTTTGAATGATTAATCGTAAATAAAAAAATTTAAAAAAATTGGGTGATGCACAGATGTGCACAGTCATGCACCGTGCGATCGTGCAGTATAATTTTATTTTATATACAGACACACAGTAAGGAAAACGGCTTCATCAAGCCACCGCTAGGAACACAAGGGGGGAAAACAATCAAACTTCTTCTTCTCATCCAAATCGAAATTTGCAAACTTTGTAAATCTTTCTTTTACCGGATCTTCGCGTTTACTTTACAAAGCACAAGAAATCTCCAGATCAAAAAACAAAAGAAGAAAAAACTTCTTTTTTTTCCCACTGTTTGTCCTCCTAAATCTAACTCTTCCTCCTCTTCCTTGGACGGCGCCGCCGCCGGCGACCGTCTCCTAGAAAACCAAGGACGAAGCAGCCGCCGTCAGCATCAGCTAGCGCTGCAATGAATCAAGCGTCTCTCCAGCAGACGAGCATGGTGACGCAGCGGCGCATGATGTAGAACCTCGCCCTCTGCTCCTTCACCAGTCTCGCGCACCGCCTCGGGAACGACCCGGCTGCTGCTGCGGCGGCGGCGCTGCTTCTCCTCCGGCTTCTTCCGTCACTGCTCCCCTTCTTCGTCCACTTCTCCCCCATGTACACGTCCATATAATATAATATATCTCTGCTCTCACAAAGAAAGAAAGAAAGAAAGAAAGAGAAATCGATCGAGGAATTGGATTGACAGAGTAGGAATTGTGCAGGGTCATTTATAATATAATGAAATGAAGATGAAGATGAAGATGACGACGAAGATGAAGAGGCAGAGGAGGCAGGGAGAGACCCACCAGCACGGAGCACCTTTCTTTCTTTGTCCTTGTGATTTTTGACTGCCATCGACGGGTGGTCCTTGCCCTCGCCCTCGGTGATGAGATACAACAATTTCACAGGGACCAATTTAGATCACTCCACTCCATAGAATCGAATGGAGATCGAATGTACAGAATCTTGCCCCCGAGGCATAGGTGAGTTGGTTACGACGCAGCAGACTTGCAGAAGAGGACAAGGGTTCGAATCCTGGCGAAGCCAGGCAATACCTTCCTGCGTCGTAACCAACTGCACTTTCTCGATTTACCTCCTCACGGATGGTCGTGGGGCCGACCGTGTGGGGCCGCTAAGGTGGCTGATCCACCTTTTTGCAGAAAAGAATGGAGATCGAAAGTCCCTGGGCATAGGTGAGTTGGTTACGACGCATTTGCAGAAGAGGACAAGGGTTCGAATCCTGACGAAGTCAGACAATACCCTCCTGCGTCGTAACCAACTGCACTTTCTCGATTTACCTCCTCACAGATGATCGTAGGGCCGACCGTGTGAAGCCGCTAAGGTGGCGGATCCATCTTTTTGCAGAAAAGAATGGAGATCGAAAGGTTGCTTCCCATGAATCTCACTTTGGATATTCCCAAACACCCGTGCAGTTGAACCGTGGTTGGATTGTCAATCAGATTCACCTTCAATTTCTGAATTTACCGCCGTTCATCTTCCAAATTTATTAAATTTGTTGGATTATAAAAATTAGATATCTAAATTAATAAAAATAAAAAAAAATAAAAATTGAAGGTGACTGTTGATTGCAATCGGGAATTATAATCTATCCGAGTTAAATACTTTTTAATGAAAAATAAATAATCAAGTGAACAAAAATAATCATCAAAATTTATCTCATTAAATGAGATCGTGAACAATTACATGGTTGGTTGGTCTGCAGTCGAAAAGGCAAAGTCTTTTTTTTTTTTTAACAAATTCGCCGTATCACAGTTTGGTATTTTCCAAGAGGCGTACTTATTATTTTCGATTATACCCTCCCATCTTTTTAGACTTAAATTAAAGGAAAAATTAATGTTCTTTATTTAAATTGAATCAAATGAAAAATAAAATAAAAACTTAATTATTTCATAGAGGAATTTCATATACAAGTCATATGTAAAAAACTTTATTTTTTCTAAAAATAAATTAATTTGGTATTGTTTTGATTAAATCATTATTACTTTGGTGTTGATTTCGTTAAAGTATCACCACCTTAATCCACCTTGATGTTGATTTTTGAGGATCAATACGACTATAGTGTTGTTATTTAAAGATCAAAACCAATGAAATTTGTTGATCTCACAAACAGTGATATTGATTTCTAAGGATCAACACTATTGTAGTGTTGTTATTCGAATATGAGAACCAATATGAATTATTGATCTCATAAAACGGTAGTGTTGGTTTCTAAAGATCAACATCATTGTAGTGTTGTAATTTTAATATCAAAACTAAAGTTTAAAACTTTAAAAACCTTTTAAGTACTACTGAGAATGCCTTTAAATTAATAATTCAAGACATATTTGAACTCCGAGACACTAAAAAAACATACTGGACTTAGAATGAGTTCAATTAGAGGTTGCTAGGTGTATCAATGAGTTTTGACCGAAATTCATTGATGAACCTAGGAGATTTAGATTTTGAAAAATTGATATGCACGAGAAGATGGTAGTATAAGGAAAATATTTATGGTGTGGAATCCTGGTTTCTATAAGAGCTTATGGGTCTATGTAAATTGCTTTAAAGTTTAAAACTTTAAAAACATTTTGAGCACCACTAGGAATGCTTTCAAGCTAATAACTCAGGTTACATTTAGACTTCAAGGCACTGCAGAAATCTACTAGACTAGGAATGAGTCCAATAAGAGCTTGCTAGATCCATCAATGAGTTTTGATTGAAACTCATTGATGGACCAATTTAAATGTCTGAAAAATTGACATGTGTTGGAAGAGAGTAGTGTAGGGAAGATATTTATGATGTGGAATTCTAGTTCTGAGACTCCTACAAGAAGTTATGGGTTTGTGCTATTTGCTTCAAAATCTGAAATTTTAAAAACCATTTAAGCATTGTTGGGAGTGCCTTTAAGTTGATAATTCAGGACACATTTGGATTCCGGGGTATTGTAGAAATCTACTGGATTTAAAATGAGTTTAATCATAATTTGTTAGGTCAATCAATGAGTTTTAATTAAAATTTATTGATAGACCTAAAAAATTTGAATGTCTGAAAAATTGATATGTACTAGAAGAGGGTAGTATAACAAAAGTATTTATGGTATGAAATCCTAATTCTGAGACCCCTACAAGAAATTATGGGTCTGTACTAGTTGCCTTAAAGTCTGAAACTTTAAAAACCTTTTGAACACTACTAAGAATGCCTTCAAACTAACTCAGGGTACATTTTGACTTCGGGGTACTATAAAAATCTGTCAAATTTGGAATGAGTCTAATCAGAGCTTGGTAAGTCCATCCATGAGTTTCGGTCAAAACTGTTGATAGATCTAAAAGATTTGGATTTCTAAAATCTGAGCATATACTAGAAGAGGGTAATATAGGGAATGCATTTATGGTGTGGAATTATGGTTCTAAGACCCCTCAAGAAGTTTTGGATCTGTGTTAATTGCCTCAAATTCTGATTAAAAATCTTTTCAACACCGTTGGGAATGTCTTCAAGTAGATAACTCAGGACACATCTGGATTGTAGAGCACTGTAGAAACCCATCGAGCATGGATTGAGTCTAATCAGAAATTATTAGGTCCATCAATAGATTTTAATCCAAATCCATTGATGGACAGGGAATTTGAATTTTTGAAAAACTGACATATACTGGAAGATGATAGTATAAGAAAGATATTTATGACGTGAAATTCTGATTCTAAGATCCCCTACAAGAAGTTATGGGTTCATGCCAATTCTATTGATTCGAATCATGACTTACAGTGTTATGTTGATATCACAAAGAGGTGATATTGATTTTAAAGGATCAACACCACTATGGTGCTATATTCGAAAAAACAATACTACCACAATGTACTGTTGATATCACAAAACGATGGTATTGTTTTACAATAATTAACACTACTGTGATGTTGTTATTCGAAGAATAAAACCACAGTGTTATATTGATATCACAACAACGTGGTGTTGAATTTCAACGATCAACACTATTGTAGTATTGGTATTCAAAGATCAGCATCATAGTATTTTGTTGATATCACAAAAGGATGATGTTGATTTCTAAGGATCAGCACCACTATGATTTTGTTATGAGAAAAATAAAATCACAATGTAATGTTGATATCACAAAGTGATGGTGTTAGTTTCCAAGGATCAACACCACTTTGGTGATGTTATTTGAAGAACATAACCACGATGGTATGAGTTTCAAAAATCAGAACCTATATAGTGTTGTTGTTTAAATATCAGAATCATAGTGGTGTTGATGGTGAGAAATTAACATCAATGTGCTGATATTTTGAAGAAATCAACATCAAATTAATTTGTTAACATAAAACTGAAAGGCAAACAAGTGTCATTTGAAAAATATCAAATTAGGATGCGTCCTATGATCATTACTTAACTTCGATCATAGTGCGTTGTCTGATAAAAAACCGATTTTATTGACAAACTTCAATCGATTCCATTTGTTTCAAAAAAAAAATTTAATTAATTCAATTTTAATTAATTGAGTTCGATTCGATTTTAATCAAATGACCATGCAACCCTTTTAATGCACCGCACCTTACGGGAACAACCACTCCTTGAAGTCAAGCCTGTTGCATCATCTTCATTAGCCTTGTCCACTGGACCACCGCCCTGTTCCATCACTCCACCGTGCATCAGCTGGATTCTCATCGACACGACAGAGACACCAGCAGATGCATTGCTGGTTACTGGAGGCCCATCGCCATCAGCTCCGCTCGCTCACAAACCCATTCCCTCCCTTCCCACGGGCTGATGCGACGTGATCTCTCTCACAGAGGATGAACCTGAACCGATGGAAAGGATCGATCAGCTTCTGTTTGTTCTCTTTGACGGCCTCCTCCATCGCCCCATTAATTATATTATAAATTGCTGGCCTCGCCAGGCTGATGGAAATGGACATGTCGACCAAGGACGGCACTCTTTGGTGGGGAGGCTCGTCGAGCCCCGGCATATTGCTTGTCATCCGTTAGGTGCACTTAAAGCTGATATGGATGCTTGTTTACTCATTTTTCTAAACCCTAAAGAAAAAAAAACTAACAAATAATAATAATAAAACAAAAAAAAGGGCATGACATTCATTTATTCATGTCATATTGATAACACTGTAACCATTAAATGTGCCCATGCCCATGGGTTTATTATCATGAGTCCTACTACTCAATTGGGAATAATTTTCAGCATCAGCTCTAGACGAGTTCTTGTTCGGCCGAAAGATTCTACCACTTCCCATTTCAAGGGGTGGTTTAACAACAATTAATGCCCAAATCTTGCGCCGATGATTTGGATAACTTTGGTGCAAGATACAAAATCCACTTGCAATTTAAACAACGCCCGCACAGGGAAAATGAGAAACGTATGCAGTCCAATGTGTTTTGTACCACTTAAATACAGTGTGGGATCTAAGTGGAAAATAATATTTCCCGTATCCTTGCTGTCCAAACCTACAGCGAAGAGAGAAAAAAAAAATGCAGTTACCACTCAAGAATGAGGGGGAAAACAAAAATGACTTCTTTTGTTATGATACTTTTTTGTTTAAATCTCAAGAATGCTGGATGACACTTCTAAATTTAAAAGAACTTACATGAATCTGGTGCGTTCGAACTTCTTTATATTTTTGCGCTTTTCAAATCCAATTAGATTCTCATTGTGTTCCCTCTTTTGTATGCTTGGGAGGATGCGTGGCCAAGCACAGGGGCTTGATATTACCGTTGCAATCATTTTCCTCGACTGTAAAATCAAGCTGCTTCCCCATAGATTTGATAATTGCAGTTCTTTTGGACCTCAATCTGTATGGAGGAGACCCATTGAAGCTGTTGTCATGGTATGAATTATTTCTTCTGTCAGAAGTTATTGGACCATTTTTTGTCATTGAAGACTCAACTGGCTCTGAGCTTTCTCCGCTCCTTCCAGTAGTAGCAATAGTTGCAAAATTATCAGAAAACTTCACGCTATCTGTATGTGACAAACTTATTTCAGAAGCAAGAGTCGTCTCTGTTTCCCTTTTTGTCCTCCTGATAATAGAGGGAGTGTTCGGGAAACTTCTAGCTGCATCTTTTAATATTGATTCGATACTTTGGGTTGGTTCCTTCACCTTTGAAGAGGGAGGCGTCTGATATTCTTTTGGTGACGATACAATTGCTGAGCAGTGAAATTGCTTTTCAATGAGATCATATGATAGAGTAGAAACAGCTGAAAGGCAAACATCTTGAAGCTGAGGTGGCTTATAAAAGAGTGAACAACCATGACCAAGAGGAGATTCTTCATGTTGTGTTAGTTGAGATGCATCATTCGGTTGGCCAGTCTCCATTATGTTTTCATGATCTGCAAGCTCTTTTCCACGTTCATATCCATTGCAGATCTCAGAAACTGGAGTGTGCATGTTGGACTGGGAATTTGGATCAAGAACTTGGTTTGCCATTATAGTTGTTGAAGTATCTGCTTTAGGATTATGAGCTAATGATAGTTGCAACCAATTCTTTTGACCATCCAATCTAAATGCTTCGGAATGCAGACCAGAATCTGAGGAACTGGCTGATCCAGACAAAGCTCTAGTACCATTCTCTGTTCTGTCTCTCGGAGTTAGAAGTGTATTTCCACTACCTATGTTTGATATGTCCTTCGGGCCATCAAGAATTTCAGCTTTGGGAACTGGTGGAAGCTTACCAGTTGCCAAGAAGAAATCTGACTTTTTCTTCAATGAACTATTCCAGTGGTTCTTTATTGAATTGTCAGTTCTAAATACAAAAAGAGAAGCAAATTACAGCAAGTGAAAAAGGATGTAAATTTACAAGGTTCAACTTAAAAGAGATGTTATGTTTGTTGGAAGTCACAGTACAATCCTAACCTAGCACTACCTAAGCATAGTCAGAAACTTTGTTAGAATAACAAATATTATGGTCACTGGCTGTCATATAAGCATGCAATATCAAACAATATTTGTTACAAATAACAAGTATAATGAATTTGGGGCCACATAAGTTAAGCAAGAGTTTTTACAAGTAAAATAGTTTGCTTGGAGAGCATGACAAAATAATAAGAGAAATACTATTTTCTTGCATGAGTGGAAAGAATTCTGCTTTTGAACAACAAAGATTTACTATCGAGTGCAAAAATATTTCAGAGAATAGTCAAATACCTTCCAGGTAAGACCTTTGCAATTTCTGCCCATCTATTTCCGTACATGCAATGGGCATTCATGAGAGCAAGCTCCTCCTGTGAAGTCCATGCGTCTTTTCTTATGGTTGGATCCAAATGATTATGCCATCTAAGAAAGTTCAAAATCACGCAAGTCATACTTGAGCCATATTCAGGGAACAGAGGAAGGAGTCAGATTGATCCTGAAGGCAAGGCTTAAGTAGCTAAATTCAGATGTTTAATCCATATGGATGATGCTCTTTGGATAATATAGATTTTGGCCAAAATGGAATAGAAAGCCTAGCTGAACCATAAAATAAAGATTGTCTTCAAAATTCAACTACAAAGACACCAGATCCATAACTAGAAGCCAAGAATTGAGATTGTAAGTTCATAGATTTTTTTAGATATTTAATCCATCTGGATGATGCTCTATGGATAATATAGTTTTTTAACACAAAAGTGTAATAGAAGGCATAGCATAACCATCAAATGTAAATTCGTATTTGACATTTGCCTATAAATATACCCTAACCCATCACCAGAAGCCAAGTATTGATATAAGATATACAAAATATATATATATATATATAAGTTCTTAGATTTGTTTTTGCAGATTGAGTGAAAACAATTATCTCAACAGATGGAGCCATCTGAATGTGTCACAGACTCGTCCTTTATAAAAACATAGAATCCTGCATCTGCACGCATTATCATTGTTTTGAGGGGCTTTATGTCATAATTAGCCTGGTAGATGTCAATACATGTTATCAGGCTTCTATAAACCATAACCAACTAGTAAAAGGAGTTAACACTTAACAGTACAACTGACACACTAGCAAATTGCTTGTTTAGCTTCCAGGATACCATGAAAGTGAGCTACTTGATGATTGCGACACTAACCAACTTTTTCTAAAGCTCGAGCTAGCAAAAGGCACAACACCTTGTTATTCATGGCAATGCAAGACTCATATCATAAATACTTTAGAGAAGCATGAGGGACTTCAAAGAGCGCCTTAAAACAATCCTTAGACAAGTGGGCTAGACTTCCATAACACACCCATAACCAGTTTCCTTGGGTGAATCCATGGCAAAAGGAAGTGCTCCTGGGTAAGTAAATCCTTAGGCAGCCTAAAGTTTATCTTCCATAAGGCAAATTGTTCCACGAAATCAATATCAACAAAAAAAAAATTACAGAGAATTTCACTAACAGAAGTTGATACTAAAAGTTGCTCAATATTTTAACTAATATATTGTTTGAGCAAGTAGTCCATAAAAGAAGTTCATAAAACATGTGAGCCAGGAGTTCACCAATATCATAAGCATAATTCAGGAGTGATATGATGAAACTGCATTTTCCCAACAAGGGCATATTTAAAAATATATCATTTCAATGCTTATAGAACTATAAATTTACCTCTCCCTACATTGTTTCCCAATTCGTCCAGGAAGACTCTTTGCAATGGTAGACCATTTTGATGGCCCATACTTTGCTACAAGACTAATTATTTGCTCATCTTCCTGTAACCAAAAAGAGCAAAAAAAAAATGTCATGGAGTACTCTATTTTCTGTTCAAAGATACAACATATTAGAAGATGAAATTACCTCTTGAGTCCATGGACCTTTAATAAGTTCAGGATTGAGAACTTTTTGCCACCGATGAAGACATTGAACTTCTGTTCTATTTGGAAAAGATTCAGCTGCAAAGTAAAAGATTAACATGCAAGATCAATAATAAAGTAAACACGTAGTAATCTTAGGACTCTACTTATTTTACACATTTTTGAATTTTTTAATTAGATTAATACAAATTATTAAAAAAGAAATAACTTGGATCACCAAAGTAGAATATTGTATAGCCCCAAACCCAAGTTTGACCAACAGAGGAAAAAAAGACACCCTGTTTGGAAATATGCAAGAAAAGAGGCTTGAAAATTGAACATATTTTATTTAGGTTGATATTTCACAAATTGACAGACACACTTTGATAATTTTACCCAACTAGGACTTTCCCTACTCATTTCTTTTCCTCTTCTATCAAAGAGGATAATAATTCAAAGCCTTGCAAAAATGTGACTGAATTATATCCAGGCTATCATAACAATTGGGGAATAGGTTTTCAGAAGATTATGGTGAAGAGTGGAAATAGTACTGTGACCTCAATACCCAGACCAAAGAAGAAACTTGTGCAAGAACAACTAGATATTGGTATAGGTAAACAACAAATCATTTATTCTGTCTTTTAATTTATGAAAAAAATATCTATTACCTTCAGCACAGGGAATCTGTCTTATCATTTAAATACATGATTGTCTCCTTCAGTGAAAAAAAGACTGAATCATACTTGTTTTGTTGAAACATGATTGTTAGTTTAGTAAAAATTCAGAAGCACTAGTTCTACCTTTTTATTGAAAAGACATTAAAGGAGGTCCTTTGTAGCTAGAGAATTATACAAATAATTATAACAATTTTAACCCATGTATAAAAATTGCATATTAGTATTAAATATTTACAAACACTAGTTCTTCCTTCATTCTCATAGTTAGGTTTCAAGTTCAATTGAAGCCCCAACGAATAACCATCCATGTAACTCAAAGGGTACAAGAAATTACACAAACAGATACCATTCCTGCCTTAGATGTGTTACATAATTCTGTAACCCTTCACATCAGCTATCAACAAGAAGATACAACTAAGAACTTTATTTCTATAACATCCACCCACCACTTGCCAATGTAAGATCAGATGGAAAATTGAGATTCTTCGCTGTGTGCTTGAAATAGAAATAATATAAAAGATGCATATCTTTCTTGTAGGCAAGAGATTTTTTAAGCTTTTTCAAAACTAAAGGAAGCCGACCCAACTTAGTGGGATATGGCTTGGAGGTTGTTGTTTCAAAACTAAAGGAAAGAGCGAGTTACCCAATTTATGCATGTATATGTATAATTTTCCTTATTTCTTAAATTCCTATATAATTTTCCATGTTCTAGAGTGTCTGGTTACATTTTATAGAAATTCAGTTTTGCATTTGTCATATGCTAAAAGATCCATCTATATGATGCTTTTCAACAAACTTCATTAGGCTTGAACTAGAAGTTGGTATTGCTAGTGATACTAAATGAGATAAGAAAAAGGAGTCAGTCTTTATATTCTTTTACATCGCTCCGTTCATTTGTCCAGTTGCTACCCTATTTCACTGTCCCATTTTGTGATAGTTGCCATCTTCAGAAGCTTACATTTCCCTACTATTCAAAGTTAATTCATAATATGCAAAGAAATGTGAAAGCAAATCGAATAGATCTTTTGAAGAAAACATAGGAACAACTGAATAAGTAGGATGAATCATCTTAGTGTATCATTCATAATAGAATAAGCAAGAAGAACATAGCATGCCCTACCTATTTTTTTCCAACACCTTCCTTTGTAGACTTCAACAGCTCTCCTTAATGTCTCATCCTATGACGTATAAAGTAGTAGTCAGCAGCTCAGCAGGATGAAATAGAAATAGCATGGAGAATATCCGAAAGAATTATATTTGTTATAATGCAAAATACTTTGCCTAAAGTTGAGAAGACATCCTAGAAAACATTAAGAAATCACTAAACAAATTGATGGAGTTCTCGGCTTCTTTAGTATGCAAGTCAGAATAAATGGAAACTTTGCCCTCCCAAGCTCATTATTTTTAGGTCAAATCTTTTTTCAGCTTTAGTAAAATATTAGGGGGAGTTAAGGAAGATTACTATGAAGCTAGATATTATTATCTCAAAGTGAACAGGCTAAAGATTTGACTGGGTGAGCACTAAACATAAGTTGTTAGGAAAGGATCAACTGATGATAAATGATATTTATCAGTAAAACCATTAAAAGACATTGAAGTAGTAGCAAAATCACTGAAGAATCCATTCAATTGGAATGATGATAATGCCAATGTTGGAGCATAGTAGACGTTGTGGAACTTAGTACCATGGAAATGCTTAAGAGCAAATCAGATGAAAAATATAAGTTATTTATCTCAAATTAGAGATATCTAAGAACAAAAAAGATGGCAATTTTAAGTATTTAGTTGAAAATGCTAGATGGACTATGTACTGACCTAAAAAAAAGTTAAGACTAATCAAAAGCCAGTTACCTCTTGTGGTGTCCAGCCACCCTTAGCTCGCCTTATTGGACCACTAGTTCTCCTACATTAATAGAGGAGGGGGAAAAACTAAAAGTCAGTACACAACACTAACCAAAAAAGTACTCATAACTAGTGAAACAAGGAATATGAACAAAATTCTTCGAGATTCAGTCACCAATAAAAGACTACTACAGAAAACAAGTTATTTAATGTAAGAAAAGTATTTTAAACCAAAAAAGAAAATTTTCAGAAAAATCCACTACTATTGCAGAAACCTAATTAATAGGTCACTGGATGCAATCATCTATGGAAACTTCAACTTGTATGCCTCCTTTCCCACAAAGACTAAATGGTAATCAAGAACTTAAACTCTAGAGGCAAACCATATTGATTCTATTGTTCTGCAATTAGATGTTTTCTTGAAAGAGTACTTTGCAAAATGCTACAATAGCTTATGAAAGTCACCACGAGATGCATCTGGCAAGAAAACCAATCATGGATTCAAATACGCAACAATCTCTTGGGAGTTTACCTTTCTGCAAATATCTCCTTCCATAGCCCTCCTGTTCTCTGGAGCTCAACCCCTCATCAAGCTCCAGATGAACAGTCATTCTATCTCTTGGCTCTCATCTCCAAAGATGATGAGTAAGGTGATTAACACTAAGACCCTATGTAATGAATTCTTAAACCTAAGCCACCTCTTAATCCTAGTTAAACTCAAGCTTTCATTCTGGTATAAATAACACAAGATCTCTGATCGGCTCATTAGAGAAGCACACAAAGCCAGGACCTTTAGCTGACAGAAAGGGCATAACTTTGATTTATCAGTAACCTGTCTGATTCCTTTTCTTGTTGATTGTTTAGGTGTAAATATCACCAACATAATATTATTTAAATCTCTTCGTGCAGCAGGCTTATATCGAACCATATTGCATTGTTGTTAAGTTTTCCTGAGCATATTTACTTATCATCTAGATGTGTTGGAGGAGAATAATCTCGGTTACACACAAGGTATTTGACTTGTTGCTTCTTCCATAAAAAAATAAAGATTCTAGGCTTCACTGTGGAGGTGATTTTGCATTCTAAGACCACCTATTTTATCTACTAAGGGCATTTCTAAGGAGCAAATTTGAGCGTCCACCTTATTGGGATTGATCTTTTCACTGTTCTTTCAGTAGCATCAGGAAAAACAAGTGGTGATAAAGCAGACTTGACTCGATCCCTACAGTAAGAACTCATGCATATAGGCTAACAAAAAATCAAACTTAACACCGATTAGTTAACTCAGACAAAGATTCTCTGCATCTTATAGAAATTGAACAGTCAAAACTATAGAAAAAAAATATACAGATTGCAATATTTCAAGTAAATTAAACTGTAAAAACTCAACAGGAAACCAATGGTTAGTAGTAAGATTGCATACTAAGCATCTAAATCATAATACAACAAACTAAGCAGTACCTATTGGATGGGGAAGACCTTGAGGAGCTACAAACAGAAGGAGACATCCCAGAAAACCCATAACTTCCTTCGGACATGGACGAGCTCGAAGCAGCCCCCGGTTGCTTGTTCTCTACACAACTCTGCTCAATCTTCATTACTCCGACAGCCATGGCGCCACCATCTCCCATGCAAGCGGCAACCAGGTTCTAAACCCTACAACGCCAGATCAAATCGTCACATCAAACCCAACTCCAACGGGCGAACGTAAACGCCGCTATGTTTGGAACCGGAACCAAAAACTACTGCACGAGGCTCAAACAGCAAGAGGGGGAAAAAAACAGAAGCAAACCAGAACGGATGGCAAATCCCCAGAAAAGGATCGATCCGAACAGGTTCAGAAGGGATCCAGAAGCTGAGATCTAAATTCTAAAACAAATTCAGGACGAAAAAAATTAGAGATCCCTCTATCAGGACCACGAAAGGATCCAGAGGGCTTCAGATATCGAGTACCTCGAGAGCACGAAGGCCCGAACCCGGAGATCGGACTGGAAACCCTCGAATCGAAGCAACGCTCTCGCGGGAAGCTCGCGTTCCGCCGGAGAGTTCAAAAGGAAACCCCTTCGCCTTCGCCCGTTGAAGCAAAAGGGAACTTGCTCGATATCGGACGGGTAAAGGAAGGCGGCGTGACGGCGACGTGACGGAAGCGTTAGCGGTGCGCGTTGGAGAGGGGGCAGATGCGGCAACGGTTGTTGACGGGCGGCGTCGTTACCGTTGCGAGAGCACGAGAGAGTTTGAACCTTAAACGGCCCTTTCTATCAGTTAATGGAATGGTAGGGTTTGGGCGGTTGCGGACCGTCCGATTTGGCGAGAGGGCGTCGATGGGTGTTACTTTGTAGGGAGGTTGTAAATTGAAGAATTAGGGATGTTTTATTAATTATTATAACGGCATATAATTTCATTTAACGTACTTTTTTTTTCATTCTTAAAATAAGAATCTTATTAGATCTTCATCCCTAAATGCATTAAATTCTCAACTCGTTTTGATACCCGATGGGACCGCTTAGGTCTGTCAGCCAATCAACGTACAGACATCCCAAGAGAAAACATTCTCTGTGGGCTTCGTTCGGATGAACTCTTTCGAAAGAAACCCACTCCAATGCTCGTCCAAAGAAACCCACTAAGACATTTATGGAAGAATCTTGACTGAGTTGTTTTCTTCGACCTCAATCTCTGACCATCTTGATAACTATGATCGTCGTATCTCTTTCAACTCCAATGAAAATTATGACCGATATGGTCTTCTTCTTCTTCTACCTTTTGAGTCTCTCTATGTCTTATGGTCTTTATGTTAACACTCAAATCAAAATGTATTTTGAAAAAAATAAATACGTCCTTTGATAAATACAAATTCAGACACTTTTAGGTACATATTGATAAATTATCGATATATTATATTATTAACCCAACTTTCATTTCAATTCATCTTCCTAATGAAGGGAATAATTAAATCAAACTTGATCTCATCGAATCGAGCATTAGACTTATCAAATATGCTTATGAATATGCTTATAAGATTGAACCGATTAATCTATTTAGGTGTAGGTGTGTACTAGAAGATTGAACCGATTTGTTTAATTTTTAAAATAAAATTCAGTAAATTTAAGGACATTTATAATAAAATACTTAATAGAAAATTACAAGACACCTTTTATTATCATTATTATTAGCACCACTTTAAAAATATTAAAATAATATTTTACCTATAAATTTTTATTCAAAATACATCTTTAAGTCGAAACGACTCCAAAAGTAAGTAGAGTTGTTTGAGTAAAAACAGCTCCAAAATAAAACGCAGATATATTTTATTATCAATAGATTGATAATATATATATATATATATATATATATCCGAATTGATAGAATAAATAATAAATTAAAATAGGACTAAAATGATTAAACATATTTAGAAATTCTTAAATATACAAAATTCTTCTCTAAATTTCAAAAATGAGTCCTCCGACTAAAGTCCAAAGCTCACCTTTCCTGTCTCTTCGTCTAAAAAAAATGATAAATTTTAGTCAGTCGTATTGACTCAATCACTGGGGTGATCGATCCGGTCCCACGGAAGTTTCCTAACGACCATCAGGATAAATCGGGAAGCGCACACAATGGCCAATCCAGATGCCCAGCATCATTTGATTGCGATCCTCATTTAAAGAAAAATTTCTACAAATACGCCATAGCTGGGGATCGAATCACGGATTCCTAAGTGACAATTTGAATGTCCTATCATTGCACCATAGCCTCGAGACTTCCTGTCTCTTCTTCTAGCTTACTCTGCATCCTGCTCACCTTTCCGATCTCTTCTTCTAGCTTACTCTCATTTATTTATTTTTAGTTTATCAGTCTTTCCGTTTCCTTCCTCAGCTTCACTTGTCACTTCACTTGGGATATATTATATATTTCCACGGTAGAGCGTGTTGAAAATGTCTTGCCGCCTATTTTAAGTTGTCGTCGACGACTCGACGCGGATGTTGGCTTGTAGAACTGGAAAAGCTGCGACCTTCTTCTCCGCAATTGCATTGCTCTTTCTTGGAAATTCCGGGATCAGTCAAGTCAACCAAGTCTACTTAAGAGAGGCAACTCCACTTCCTCCTCCGTAGCCGCTAATTCATCGATTTTGATCCGATCCTGCTCAGCCTTTGCGTAATGTCTCAGCCGCCGGCGGTCAGCATAGAGATGAACGGACTCGACAAAAGCACACCGGCGACAGAACCATCACACGAGCAGCAGCAGCAGCAGCAACTACAACAAGAGCAGAGGCATTTCGCCGGCTGGGAGAGAAACGATTGCAACGTCCTCCTCGTCGTGGCCACGCTCATCACAGCTCTCACCTACCAAATGGGCACCAACCTCCCCGGAGGCTACTACCAGGACGGAGACCACGCCGGCGACTCCATCCTGCGCGACAAGCACCGCCGCCGTTACTGGCTCTTCATGGCCGCCAGCTGGGCTGGGTTCGGAAACTCCATGCTCATGACGCTGGCGTTGCTCACCGGAGTCCGCGTGGAGTCGCGCCTCATCCGGTGGCCCTTCGCAGTTGCCTACTCCAGCCTCGTCCTCGCCTTCATCTCGTCGCAGCCCAAGACCAGTCTCATCTTCGACATCCTCCTCTGGGTGTTCGTCCTCTTCATCTTGTGGGCCGCCATCAGTTTCAAACGGTTGGAAGTCACCGATCGAGCGGCGCCGGCTCCGCTGAAGGACTTCGTCCGCCGCCTTTTCCGCTGTTAATCTCTTTGTTTCCAGTTCATCATTGGCCAATCAATTATCACGAGCTTGTTTGCTGTTTGATTCCGTTTCCCCAAAAGAGTAGCTAGCATGGAGTCTTTTTTCCATAGAAAATCATAGATCGATAGAAAAAAACACATTGCAAATTGCCTTGCATTTGGCATGCATCTGAACTGCTAAATGATCAATCTTCATCTTGAAATTGTTCATCTAATTTTTCAATGAGATTTTGCAATAAATCTTTTGCATTCAGGGCTTTACCATTAGCCATGAATTTTCTCATCTGCTCAGTAATATTTCTGCTAGAATCAAGCAATGCTTCAAAGCTTTCTTTGTTTCAAGAACATGTGGAAGAAGGGAGTCAAGAAAGTTTCCATTCTCAATTTACAGTATGAGAAATCAAGCAGATGATGAACTTACGAGCTCACCACTCGAGGGAATGAAGCTCCAATTGATAGCAAAATCAAAACACAAAACAAAGAAGTTTGCAAAATGCCTCTTAAAGTTGGAACCAATCCTATCGTCTGACCGGTAAGAGAAACTTTGATAACCCTAGCCAAATTCAAACAAGGATGAGAATTGGGAGAGGGAATAGGTTACCTCAGTGCATTAGACTCGTTTGATTATGTCAATCGAAATTTCTGAGCAAGGCATTTTCTCCAATAAAATCAATATCTTATTCTAAGAAGGAGAAGGCGTGTTTGAGGCTTTTCGGGAAGAGCTCGGCTTCTTTCTGTGCGTACAGATCAAGCATGGCGACGAAGTAGATACGGTTATGAGTCGATGGCATCGTCCTCGTACTCCCACAACCCCACGGCCCGGATGACGCAGGTCGAGCCGCCAACGACCAAGGCGGCGAGTGGCAGCACCTACAGGTCCATTGTCGACTGCCGCACCGCAGGGAAGCAGATCACCTCCCGCGCCGGCCCCTCCATCGGCACCCTCACGGCAGGGGCTGGCCGGGCGGGCATGACTGCCTGGACGAATGCCAGCAATGGGGCGAAGGACGCGACGGCGACCATGGCGTTGAGGGGGGAAGCCCATTCAGAGAAATAATTCATTTTGAAGTGGAGGCACACTAAAATTTTGTTAAGAAAAATAACAGCAAACACACATTCTTCTTGCAGAAACCAACACGGATAAAAGATGAAACTGGAACTGAAACTCAATCACACATTCAGCATTGCTTCAGAAGAAGATTCAGAAAGATCTTGAACACTTAATTCAACAATTAAGATGTAAACTCAGATGGTTTTGCAAAAATAGTACATAAGACATTGAAGCAAATCAATCAGACTCATCAGAAAAATGGAAGTAGGGAAGCCAAAAATGGATCTAGTAGAAGAAGCCGAGTACTTTGCCACCGGCATTCTTTCTTCTTGCCTCTTCATGATCCATGATTCCGGCAGATGTTGTCAACACAATGTAACCGAACTGCGTAATTCAGTAAAGAAAAATAGACCAGTTTAGTATCATCCAACATTAATGAGAACAAATGAAAAGGAATATAGAAACAAAAAACAAAACATTCTAGCAAATTTACCTGACGAGATGGAAGCAGTCTGGCAGTCCAAGACTCTATCTCTTTGACACCCACATCGAAGCGGGGACTGATAACACCACACTTATTCAACCTGCCATTCAACTCGACAACTATTTTACCAGCACGGTGGTCATCCACGTACTCAAACTCACCAATGTAACCTGCAAACCCACAACCATAAAACTCATCAAAATGAAATGGCTGCGGCAACAGAACAAAGATGTTGTCAAAAGCACAAACCATGTTTCTGCATGACAAGGAGAAACTTGATTATCACTTTTGAGGAAGGTCTAATCATGACCTGCCTTTTTCCGCGCTTCTCAGCATTGTACATGCTCTTGAGAGCATCATTCAGTACACTGACTCTCACCATCCTGATCAAGTCTGCGGAAACAAGAAAGAATCAAATTTATATGAAGATTTATCTACAAATTGTAATCACGAATCAAGTGTTGACCATATGCTATAACTTAAGAATAGGTCAAGTGTTAAGGTGTTCAAATCTAAACAACGTAAATTATAAGTTGTTCCAAAAGTAATCTGCAATGTAGATCAAAACCTCCTACATATATTTCTAATCCAAACATAATCACAGAAAGAATCAGCTGATTCATGGTTAGACCCAAGCCAGCGAAGGCTTGGAGAATCATCCAAAAAAAGGAGCTCTAACAACATTATTGCTTGAAGATCCAGGTTTATATGGACAAACTATACTAGAATAAACCAAATAGGTAATATTCAATTAAATCAAGGTCAATTTTTCATGTTTTTCTTCAATTAAACGAAAAAACTTTCAGCCATTGTTTGCCTAGTTTAGATTGTGTTCAGCGAACGAAATACAGGGAATTACAATTTGTAGATTGAATGAATTACAACCATATAATTTTTAAGCTTTTACAGATAAATAGTGAAACTTTTCGCTATACTAAAAAAAAATTGCACTTTTTACCACATAGTTTGAAATTTGAATTAAAAAAGCAGGCATTGTTGAGAGAACGAGGACTTGGCCAAGGCTTTAGTTATCAACATACTACAGAAGCTTCAGAAATCCAGTATACAAATCGAAGAACTATATTCCGCAGGCGAACGAAAACCTTGATCGACGCTAAAAGCAGAATATAAAGCATACACAAAGATATGGAGATCAAACAACAACCGAAAGCTATTCCACAAACATTAAAACACCGGATCGATCTACAAGCAAAGATCCTTCACATCGACAGAAGAAAATTTTGAGCACAGCAGAAGACAAAGACCACACCTTGTTATAGGATGAAGTCGCCGACGGGAGCACGGCGCAAAACCCTAGACGAAGATGGAATCAAACGAGAGGCGTGAGCTTGGGTTGGCGTTTTCTATATATAGGGATTACTAATGCCCTAGAATTCATATATGGGCCGGACAGGACCAGGTCGGCCCGATCCATTCATTTGACTGCTCAAAATGGACCGGAACATTATGCACGTGCGATGCTATAAAACCCTAACTCCTCGCCGGAATCCATACTGTTATCGAGGCTGATGGCTTCCAATCCGAACAAGGCCCCCGCCGCCGGCGGCGCCGCCTAGGATGAAGTGGCCGTCAACCCCTCCTCGCACGATCCATCTCAAGGGAATAAGCAATGGATATCATGAGTGAGTTTTTCTTCGAAATACTTGCTTTTACAATTAAGGGCAAGAAAGGAAGTGCTTCGATATCGGAATTGTATTTAGTATAGTGAGTCTGTGTGGAAGAAAAAGGCCTATGCTTGCGATGCATAAATACTATAGTTAAGAACGCAACCTTAAATTAACGAGTAAAGCAACCAAGGAAAACTCCGAATCAAGTGCTCTGTTGACCTTTCCCATTAACATTGAAATGGTCTATCAATAGTTGTTCGACAAAAGCAGTGCCGCCTATTGTATCGTTAGGTGTGAGAGGATCAAATTAAATCCACATGAGTGTTCCAATTTTACACTAGGACAGTGTGCTTCAGCCTACCTCCATTTCTGTTTCTCTAAATTTGTCAAATTAGTCTAGTATAATATCGTCATCAATAATTAAGAGAATTGATATTTATATCGTACAACACCAACATTAGGCATGTTGTGTTGCACATGTTGAGCGCACAAAGAGAACATCAGTCATGAGTTCTCAAGTTGTAAATTTAATTATAATGAGTTTACTATTTTAAACATGGCAATTCTTTTTTCCCCCCCAATATTTGATACTTGTCTTTCATTATCAAATGATTAAACACAGATACTTTAGCAGAACACACTGGAAACGAACCTAAAGCAAATAGATTGTCTTTTATATGGAATGATGTAATGGCTGTGAGGAATTTTGTTTTAGCTGGACGCAGATACAAGGTGGAAAATGAGGGCGAAGTCTTATTCTAGAGTGATAGGTGATCAAGGGAAGGCTCCTTTGCTATGAATTGGAAGATCTCTTTAAACACAACATGACCAAGAGGATCAATGTCTCTAGTATAGAGAAAGGGGTGTGGGATTGTTTGGAGAGATCAAGGTCAGAGTTGCTGTGGATTGAAATTAATACTAGAGATCAAGGAGTCAGAGTTGCTGTGGATTGAAATTAATAGTAGAGATCAAGGAGCCAGAAATGTTGAAGGATTATTCATCAAACTTCTAACATATGCTAGATACATGCCATTTTGGTTGTCTGAAAGAGGATATTTAAACAGTTGAGGTCACAAAAAGAAAATATTGAGAACTATATGTGGGAAAGGAATTGATGTATATGTGAAGGTGGAGATGTTGATAGTGGTGCTAATGGAGGAGGATATTCTGAGGTTGGATGCTGAGGATCCATTTGAAAGCCAAGTGTTACAAAGATAATTAATGAGAATTGCAGAAACTTCTCGCTCAGAGGAGTCCTCAAGACTAGACAACCTCTTTATGTTTAGATTTTTCAGTTAGTCAGGAGGCTTAGCTGCTAATATAATGTGGTTGTCTAACTATTTCAGATGTTTTTATCGCTGTGAAACTTTGTGTTAAACTGTGTCATGTAGTAGTATGGTAGTTTAATGTAGTAGTTGTAGCTGTAGAGGGTTAAGAGGGTATGCAGTCTCTACATTGGTAGGCAACTAGTCTGGTAAGCAATTTGTGTAGCGTCTCTCTTGTTATTTCCAAGGACCATTCGATCAAGACATGAAAAACTCTTAGAATATAAATGTATATATATGTCTCTTTCTTAACAAATAAGTAGTGAGCTAATCAACTTTTAAGAGTAACAGTTTAACTTAAGAGAAAACAGTTATATCCTTTATGTTAGGACTTAAGCTGCTTGTTAATCCTCTATTACTTTAGAAGTTTGGATTGCTTAGATAACTATTATTACCACATCGGCTATGGTCATATACACTTAGTTCATCCTGTTTAGTTGTGAAAATTAGAAGCTGATGTTATATTTGTTCAAGACCTATTTTCAGAATATATTTAGCTATATACTGCCTTTTTCATAGTTCAAGGACCATATTATCTGCTGGATCTTGTTCTTTGTTTGTGCTAAATTGCTGCATCCTTTTATTTTTTATCTATTGAAAGCAGCAGCCGACGATGAAATCAACAAAATTTATGACGTTTTCATGATCAACTGATTTCAGGTACAAAGGCATGATCTGATTAATCTTCAAAGTAGATGACAAAATTCAGTGGCACAAAGAACGTCTTTAAGCAAGCAAACATTCAACAAAAAGGTTTCAAAGTCTAAGCTGTGATGACATACTTCCTCAGCGTGAAGCATCTCACATTCTATCTTCGAAGACTCCTGCAAAGCGTCAATAAAGAACAGTTGAACAAGCAGAAGAAGGCAAAAATAAATGCCAGTCATCGTTCTCAAGACTCGAATGCTTCCATCCAAGGCATCAAATTGTTGTGGATTTGAGCATGAGATATGAACACTGTTTGACCAAATGGAAATATAGTTTAGCAGTGGGCATAACATAATACGTTGGAAAGACAGCAACAAAACTACATGGATGAGCGAGAAGGAAACAATGAATGATACATGGGAAATCAAACTAGAAAACTCTCATTCTTCACCAGCTGCTCCTGAACACATCTCCAACAGCTGATTCAAACTACTCTGGCACTAAAGCAGCTGTTCTGGTGTCACTGCACTACCTCTCAAATGGACTCCAAACACACTCATTGATGATTCATCTGAGACTGATATGACATGGTGCCGTGTCACCATCGAATAGGGTGACAATTGGTTCCAGGTTGACAAGAACAATGATGGGGGAGCTGCAAGACTGTGCGGCCGAAGAGTAGTCAAGAGTCAGCAGTGCAGCAGTCTGCTTGCGGACTGCACTAGGAGCTGAAGACAGACACTGGAGTTGAATTGAAGCAACGAGGTGGATTCTGTGAGGGGTCGACTTGAGGATGTTGAAATTTGTACAAATTGACTAAAATATGTCTCCATATTTAGCAAATGCTCCACAGCATCTCATGAAGTGGGCTGCTCTGCTTCTTTTGAGTTCAATCATGTCAATTATTTTAAAGACGCATTTGCATAGTTTAGGATTTATTTGTCTCCACCTCAAATAATTTTTCTCACCAGTTTTTGTTGTCAAGCTTGAATCTTTTCTTCAGTGGGTGTGTCCACTATGAAACATTTGCTGCTTTTGAACAAGTGGAGCTCTACTGTTATTACAATTGCCGTGGTCTTGGCTTTGTGTTCATTTAATAGATTTTTCCTTGGCTTCTAAGAACACTCAGACAGTTATAAACAAGTGGTTGTCTTTTTAGATAGTTTATTTTTATGCGAACGATTATCTACAAATTTTGTAGGAATTCTTTATTAATTAAGCAGTTTAACTAGGGGAGAAAAGTTCTTTTCATTAATATTCTTTCTGAAGATAATTGTATTCATGAATCTTTGTTTGCTTAAAACCATTTGGAGTTAGATTTTGAAGAGTCGAGAATGATTAATTTTGTGCAGAACTGAAGGTGCAAATCGATGTCAAGAATCTGGATGATCAACATTCATTGAGCTCGAAGATGATCTTTTGACTTTTTTTCGTACATGAAAACATCAAAAACAAAAGTCAAACTGCATCATCTCTGTTTTCTTGCTCTGTTCGCAGTCCAGAGCAATCTTGGAAACGGAGAGGAGGTAGAAGCCCACATTGCCCGCGCTCTTCCTGGCCGCCTCCGAGTCAACTGCCAGCTGGCTCTCCTTGCAGTGGGCAATCGCTCCTTGGATCGAGTTCTCCACGTCGGAGCTCACGCTGCTGCTCCTCTTCAGTGTCGACTTCCCGCCCGAGTTGGCGGCGCTCGAGAAGGACAACGACTTTGTCGCAGAAGCGGAGGAGGAGGAAACAGAGGACTTGTTCAAGTGCTCGTCGTCCGCCAAGATCTCATTTTGATCGCGTTTCATGCTCTTTGAAGTCTTCAAGTCCTCGTCGGAGGATCTGGATTTGTGGAAAAAGGACCTCAAGTAGGATTTCGGACCTTTGATCTTGAGGTTGAGGAGCTTCTTGGCCCATGATTTCTTAGGAAGCGAGTGGGAATGAAAATGAGCGCCGCTAGCGTTGCAGGAGTTGTAGGCGGTTCCTTCATCGTTGGCGGCTTCGGCGGCGTCGGCGGAGGGTGGTTTGTCCAGAAGCTGCTCGACCATTTGCAGGCGCGGGGGGAGGTGGAGAGGGAGAAGCTTCCCCTTGTAGAAGAGTTCATCGGCCGGAGAGAGCAAGGCTGGGTCGTCATCAGTGGTCATGTGAAATTCGAACTCCTCCGACCGGGGAGAATATCCGGCGAAGTCCATGCCAATGAAATCTTCTTCCGCCATGGACGAGCTCCGCTAAGAAGGCTGTGCTTTTATAGCAGCAGCATCATGAAGGCAATCTTTTCATTTCACCCCTTGATACTTCTCCTATTTTAACATGCCCTGGTAAGTAACATTATTTTGATAATTAGTCTGTCTAGTGTCTTCACATCATCCTCTATCTTATTTATACTGTTTGTCTCTGGGGCAATGGTGCAACGGTAGGATATCCGAGTTATGACCTAGGGACTCGCGGTTCGATCTCCAGCTACGGCGTATTTGTAGGAATTTTCCTCCAAATGAGGAACGCAATCAAAGGATGCTGGGCATCTGGATTGGCCGCCGTATGCGCTTCCCGATTTACCCTGGTGATCGGTGGGAAATTTCCGTGGGACCGGGATTTTTTTTTATTTATACTGTTTGTTTTTTAAAAATATTTTATTTTAGTTTATGAATGCAATTAAATAGGAAACCACACAATTAAGTACAACACTGATGATTTAATATGCTCACATAGGTCAAGTTTCATGCTTTTGGGGGCCTTGAAGATATGTTCTTTCATACAACTTGAAATATAAAACAAATTAGAAGCTAAACAAGTTTAAGGTTTGTTTAATTGGTAGTTGTTGATGCACCAAATGCAGATATTGACAGGACATCGTTGACCAATTTTGATCCATGTTTAAGTTATTAAGTTAATATTATTAGGACTAAAGAGTAGCCATTATCGATAAATTGTAATATAAACTTGCTAATCAGTATGAACACTTTGAATGAAGACAAGAGGCTACTTATTTTTATATCTAATGAATGATCGTGCATTGACTGCACGTTTAGAACTGGTTTTTATGATAAATAAAAGAACTAAAGTTCTGCTAGAGAATTCGGGAAGTCATATGTTTTTTTTTATTCAAAGTTTTTAAAAAAAAAAGGTAAACCAAGGAGTATTGCTTAGTTGTTAATTGTTATCTGCAGTTGGGATGTCTTGAACCTTCATTGTTTAAACTATTTTGGAGAATAAACTAAGTTTTAGGCATAAACTAATTTGTTAGTAATCTTGAACCTTCAAACTTAAAATTTTTAACCATTACGAGATCATCCTTCATTATTGAGACATTTGCACTACAAATTTCAGCAATAGAAGAGTCTAACATTACCTTGGCATATTGAGTGATGTTAGAAATTTAATTATTTGATAAAATTTTATTTATAATGCTTATGATATGAAGAATAAAAGAATTGCAATTCTTTGTCTTCAAATTTTTACTTGAAAGACGTGTTTAAAGATTTAAAATCGAGCAAATATGAAGGCTGATAGACTTTCCAAAAGCCTCATAATTTGGATAAACATCATCTAAAAAAAATATAGATGTCATCAAGAAGTGCTTAGAGGTTTAAGATCTAGAGGGCATTGCTTGGATTTAGTGGTTTATAATTTAAGGCACTACTTCATGTCCATAATCAACAACTTGGATTCCTATTGCTGTCCTTGTTTGGATAATTGCTCGCTCCCATCCCTCAATGATATTTGAAATTTTATAATGTAATTTATCAGTGCTTTCACTTGCCCCTGTGAATTCAGCTTTCAGCCTCTTCTTCACATACGTTCTGACCAACCATAATCTATAATTTTGAAAAACAATTATATAGTGATGTGTTCTCTTATCAGGCGATCTCACCTATTGGGATAAAAGTTGGTTGTTGTTCCTCTCTTATTACAACATCAATAACAATCCAGGTTTTATCCCACTAAGCGGGATCAACTATATGTATCCTCCTACAACATTGGACTCAATACTCTACTATATCTCCATCTATATTTAAATGAATTATATCATGTTTTATCATTGTCAATCAAATCTTCATAATCTTCCTTTTCATGATTAATGTGCGATCTATTGAAATTTTCTCTCAATAAGCGCAACCCTACTTTTTCTCTAATATTCTCATTTCGTATTATATCCATCATCATATGTACACATCCATCTTTTGGCTCTCATTTTCTATTTGTGTGCTCACTTCATAGTTCAATATTCAGTTCTATTTAACATAGCAAATCTAATCGTCGTTTTGTAAAACTTCTCTTTAAACTTTAGAAGTACATTACAATCACAAATAACACATGATGTGCTCTCTCATTATATGTTGGAAAACAATTTTGTTTATTTGTAATCATATTGCCTATACCCAAGCTTCTCTCCATGTTAGCTCAGTTTCCTTGAAAATTTTCAACATCCCCTTGCATAAAACTTATGTGTGCATTCCTCCAAATCTACTCCCAAGCTATTAGCCAAGCAATGCCAACCTATTTCTGAAAATTTACCTTGTCTAAATGTGAGGAAGCAAATCTTAGAGCTCCATTTCTATTGCTTCTTATCAGAATTCTATGAAGAATATCTGAAAAGATATTAAAAATTAAGGGAGTCTCAAGCCCTTCCTGTTTCTGATCCAAGTTCCAGGAGCTTCATTTACTAGGACACATACTATGAGATGTAGTTACAATTTGGTCGAGGATTCCCAATTTACATTGCTATTAAAAGTGTTTTTTTCTTTCAGTCTACTGATTAGTGCAATTTCAATTATCTTTTTGTGACACTAATTCCAGTCTTTGGCACCTTTGTTTTTCATGAATGCAAACTGATACTTACAATTGAGCTGATGTAGCTTTGTGATCTATTTTAAAGGGCTCTGGACCTCAGTTTAATGCTAATGGTTTCAAGAGTAATCGGCCTGAAGTCACTTAGTAAGTTAGCCTTCTTCCTTTTGGGGGATCAAAGTGATGCATATGTAGTTTAATCTGTGATTTTCTTGGTTTCCTTGGTAGAAACTCTGGAATAACTGCCATATATTTGTTGGAGAATCTTTGTTTTCTCTATTGCTATTAGTTTAATTACAGTATTAACTATTTAAGTGTTCCAAATCTTTGTTTTCTCTATTGCTATTAGTTTAATTACAGTATTAACTATTTAAGTGTTCCAATGTCATAGATCTGAAAACTTAAAGATTCCCAACAGCTGCTTATATTGATTTGAAAACACATTAACTATTCCATTCATGCTCCTTGATGTAGCTATTTTGTGATAGTATGTTGTTTTCAAGCTTTTCTTCCTGCTTTTATCGGCAATTGGTGTTTCTTCCTCAATTGTTGATTTGAGGTCTGCGGCCAGCCTAACAACATAAACATAGTTTCTGCAAAAGTATCGATCACATTCTGGTAAACCCTGATAAAAGCATACATTAGAACATGGCACTAGGACACTTGCTCTGTCCACAAAGATCTGCACATGCATTTCTGCTCAAGAATTTGCAGGTAACATCCAATTCTTTGTATTAACACAAATCACAAAATCTTATCTAGTTTCGGAGTATCACCTCACAATAATTGCCTTCCCACTCGGTTCTAGTGGCTTTACTATGCCATGAGTTGACCTTATGATAAAGTTCTACCAAGTGTAAAGCTGAAGACCAGATCTAGAAAGAGGATTACAGCATAGCCTAATCTTCTCCATTACTTGCCAGGAGGAACTATCTTATTCCTGTCTATTCTTGAACTCAATCAGTCAAGTCCCTTTCATGTCTAAGTGAGTTGTTTATATGTTTCCCTCTCTATCTCTATGATTGCTTAACCATGCCTTGAACTTTTGCATGTGAAGAGTCAACATGCCTTTGCAAATTGTGGTATGAAGATATGCTGCTGGCGTTTATCATGTTGGGTTGGCCATGGCCCCTTCAAGTTTGTTTGCTGTAGCTGCTGCTGTGCAATGTCAGTGGGGTGTTGCTGACTCTGTGTGGGCCTCCTGGAAGGGTTCTCTTCTGATTGGCTTCGAAGCTGCTGCTGATTCTTTCACGTGCACTGTCATGCTGTGCAATCAAAGTTTTGATTGAATTTCAATAGAGACGAATATTTTAGATTGTGCTACTATGATAATGTTTGCTTGGATCGATTTAACATTTGATGTGCATAGATCACGTTTACACAAACACGCGAGTCAATCGAACCTTAGATTTGCATCTCTTATGGGTGTACATGTAAGAGTACATATTCACATATATAAATTATGATTCAATATAAATTAATTTTATTTCATTTATATTCGATCAAATTTGATCTATATTATTTATTTTTCATTCATTTTTTTAGCAACAGTTAAATCCTTTTCGATGAAACTGCTTGAACCCTTGAAGTCAATCAAGTGGTTAACTGGTACACTTAGGTGAGGAGCGTGTGGGGTCAGGTTGAGGACAGGGACGTGGGATGGTCATGTGGAGAAATCTTTGCACCCTCTTTTTTCGTATGAGTTGACTAAGATATTTTTTGTCAAATCAAGACGACTTTAGGAAGTTGACTTTCTTCTGTTGATTAAATCTGCAGCAGGGCAATCTTTCAGTGCGGATTGCGATGCCCACTTTATCTCAGTGGAACTCCAATTCCATACAATCTGGAAGGCGGTTCCTTTCCCCCTCTCAAGTTGAATAACTTAAGTAGGCAAGTTTGTTCTTCTAGTATTGTACTACTACATCATGGTAATTAAATAGTTGATTTAAGATTTAAGATTTAAAATTTAAAATTTAGGGCTATGACAGAGACTAAACACTAGAGTTGAAGGAGAGGGATTAAGATAGGTTTATGAATAGCAATACCTTCAGATGATAAAAATAATCTAAACTATATATGATTTATTAGGTGTTTTTGTTAGCACCTCAAAGTCGGAGCCAGGACGAGGGCAGGTGGAGTCCTACAAAAACCTCTAAACACTATGAAATTAATAAAATATTTTAAATAATCATTACAGATTATGAAATTGATCATGGTTTTATAAAAAGATTATTTTGTTTTTTTTTTGTTTTCCTAAAGAGAGGGCCACAAAGGCAGCAGGTCAAGTTGAGGTGAGTGCCCTGTTAATGAAATATTTGATACAAAGACTTGTCAGCCGACTCAGCGGTCAGCAGTAACACACAGACATTAAAAACAAAACCCGACATGGTCCACACCCATTTTGCTGGGACCCAGCACGGTCAACGAACCACTGTCGTGGTTCCGATGCCCCCGCCGGGCCCACCCAGCGCCTCCTTCCTCACCCATAAATCAAGCTCCCTCCTCGGCGCAAAGCTTTCACAGGCGCAAGCACTCGAACGCCATGTTCGTTTCCTTCTCCTCCTCCTCCTCCTCCTACGGCGGCCTACGCCACCAACCGTTCATCTCATCCGCAGCCGATCCTCCTCCGGAGCACTTCCATGAAGCTCTCGACGGCCGCCTCCTCCCCTTCTCCTCCACCTTCTTCGCCGCCCAGTACTCCAACCTCCACCGGAGCAGCTGCTCCCTGTCGCTTCCCCTCCGCCACCACTACTACTACCACGGTACGACGTCAGGCGATCTCCACGACCAGCCTCCTCCTCTTCCTCCGTACTCGTCCTCGCCGTCCTCCTCCTCCTGCGACTGCCTCGACTTCCACGCTGCCCCGGTGCGGCTGGTGCTCAGCACCGGCGACCTCCAGGTGACTGAAATTCCCATATTTCCTGCTAAAAAAACTCATTTTGGATAGTTTCTAACGATCAAGCTCCGACCTTGCCTCTTGTTCCATGAATTGTGATTGCAGGGTACGCAATATGGTTCGCTGGAAGGATCAGCCCACCCTCCGGGAAGAGTCGGGCGATACAATGCCGAGGAGAGGAAAGAAAGGATCGAGCGATATAGGAGCAAACGCAATCAGAGGAACTTCCAAAAGAAGATCACCGTGCGTATTCCGAAGATCCGCCTAGATCGATCCGTCTCTCGCTTTAGATTTTACTCAATTTTAACGGATCGACTTGGCATGCCTTCCAGTACGCGTGCAGGAAGACACTCGCCGACAGCAGGCCGCGGGTGCGGGGCCGCTTCGCGAAGAACGGCGATGAGAAGGAGATGGCAGATATGGCGGCGGTCAACGGCTACGTGGGCTCGGGGGTAAACCAGAGCCACGCATTTGGCAGCAGCGGTGGCAGTGGCGACTGGTGGAGCCCGGAGGCGATGATGGCGGCGGAGGACGAGGACGAGCTCTACTGCGACGGCGGCTTCCTCAGTAGCTTCGCCGACCACGACGCCTTCGCTATGAACAGTCTGTCCTAATTAAAGAGAGAGGAATCGAGTGCTGGAAGCAGCAGTAGTCGAACTGTAGAAGTAGATTCTTTCGTAAATACAAGAACTCTCCGTGAGCTTGTCGGTTTCTGCGGTTTGACTTTTGACAAAATCTAGTGACGATTTGGTGCTAATTTAGGTAATGTTTAATGATTGCAAAAGTGATTCGGATTTATCATACCAAAATCTTAAATATTTTGACAACATTCCACGTGTCGTGAGACTGATTCTCCGGGCAACAAGTAAAGCGCTTCACTTATTATTATTATTTATCATTATTTATCAAAAGACAACTTTTCTTTTAAAAAAATATATCCAAATAGCATCTTAATATATTTCTCATTCAAAAATATTCTTATTTAATATTTTTTATAGCAATTATACTACGACAAAGTCTTCCAATTTAGTCAAAATTACTACGTATCGTACACTCAAGTTTGATCAAAATCATTTCAATTTTAGTAAAATTATTTTAAAATTATTATGACAGTTATATCATAGCTATACTCTTTACTTAATATAGTATTTCGAAAAATGATGAATCAATTTTGAATCATTATGCTAGCTTGACTTTAATAATATTGATGATTCCTTTACGACAAAGATTACTATCGAAAGAAGAATTTGACTACTTTGGTGATCAAAGTCTCTTTATGACTTGGTTGGTGATGTGTTGGACTTGTATTTTATAACTATAAACTTGATGTATAGCTATAAATGTTGTGTATATTTAATTTATGCTCTCATAGCAATTGATTCTTGTCCTCATCACGATGAGGCAATGGAGTGATATGAAATTAGTCAACCTAGTTAACAAATCATGACTCCTAAGATTTCCACCAAAACACTTGAGGCTTAGTGCATCGAAAGGAGAGAGTAGCCCTCGGGACATAGCTGAGTTGGTTACGACGGAGCAGACTTGCAGAAGAAGACAAAAATTTGAATCTCGGCGAAGTCGAGCAATACCCTCATCCATCGTGATCAACTGCAGTTTCTTAATTTATCTCCTCATAAATGATTGTAGGGTCGATCGTATGGAGCCGCTGAGGTGACAGATTCCACCTTATTGCAGAAGAAAGGAGAAAGTAATATTGAGGGAATGAGAAAAGAGAGTAAAATTAAATGCATTGAAGGTGCTTGATTAAAGAAATGAAATAAGCTAATCAAGGTGTGATGCTTGGATATATATATATATGTGTATATTTTTAAAAAAGTATTAATAATGAATATATAATTAAAAAATGTCATAGTGTACTAGTATATATATTTTTTCCTTTTTTTTATGCCATCTAATTATCTATTAATTTAAAAATAATTTATGAAAAAACTATGCAATGAACTGCACTCTACCACTTAATCAATATCAATGCAAGAATCACCATTTTTATTTAATCAAATCAACTACTTTATAAAATTATCCAAAAATTGGTTCTTATTGCATACGAAAAGCAACACAAAACAAAAGGTGTCAGCTTAGAAGCTATCATTAGAAATGAAGATTAGATTAGAATTTCATAAACTGTAGAGAATGTTAACTTTAAGTAAAGGCTACATGCCCTGTAGAGTTATTCCTTGTCGGCCTTTAATCAAGGGATATAGGTCTATTATATATTATAGTGTGCATGAACTTTTCTCTTCTTCTTCTAAAGAAAAAACAAAAGAAAAGAAAAACACTTAGCATATGGAGTCTTTCTTTGCGACATGGTTGGCATATCAAGTGCATGATTTGCTTATTCTTAGGACGGCTAAACGAGCCAAATCAATCTAAATTTAAAATGAATTAAATCATTAAAATAATTATTCAAACTTCACTTAATTTTTTTTATGAACTTTAATTTGATCCAAATTTGATATTATCAAATTCTTAATTAAAATTTATTAATTATTTGAAATTTTCATATTTTAAAACTCATTTGATTCGTTATTAAATTTGATAATAAAAATATATTTATTTATTTTAAAAAATATTTATTTTATATAAATAAATAATTCAAGAACAACTTACCATCTTGTTATTCTTGAATATTAATAAAAAATACACATATATATTCAAACTTATTCATTTAATTTAATACATTATTCCAATTTATTTAATTAATTAATTTTATCAATATTAAATAAATATAAATAAATTCTTTTTAAATCGATCACCCAACCTACTCACAATCATTTAATTAGTTTATAACCTACGTATTCTAATTTCACACCGACAAGTCTTTAATGCAACAAGTTGGCACCTTTACTTATTTTAACTTTGCATCATGATCGAATTCAAGTTCTTTGATTAACAATTCGAATGATCTAAATCTTACATCATCAACTCACAAAAATAGATTAACAAATCATGAAACATGCAAGGAAGCTACTCGACAAGGGCGAGGAGGAATGAGGAATGAGGCTTGCAAATAGCACATTCAACTAGCAATGCAATTCTTTTCCTTCTTGTGAACCATTTCAAGAAGAAAAACATGATTTACCCAATGCATATCCACCTTAAATCCGAATGAGAAACCGAGTTTTCCGTCACAAGCAGGGAGATACAGCAATCGGGAAAACTTACGACAAATGTGAACTCCATCTTTAGGCAATACTACTTGTCTAGGTACATCCACACGCAGATGAAACTTAGTAGATAGTAACTACACCTACCTGAAACAATGGATTTTTATATCCGCGTAAACTAGGAACTAAGTTGAGATCACTGTCCCTCTCCTGATTCTTTCTTTGAGGCTTCCTTGATCTCATCAGCTCCATCCTCCTGTCCAACAAAGGCCTTGTTAGGAGAATATCGCCAACATAACTGGTAATGCAGTTAATAAAATTTGTCAGGCTAACCGTAATGTCAGAGGTCCACAGTGTCAAGTTGTCTCGTATAAGTTGCATGATCAAGGTACTGTCCTTGTACGATTCTTCGCCCAACGTATCCAGTTCGGAGATGGCCTCATCAAATGCCTGAAAATGACACCAGCAGAAAAGGTTGTGTAAGATCGCATATATGGCTGAGCCAATGAACCCACTTGAATGGAATGTTTCAAAAGCCCATAGAATTAGGTGAACCCTATTTAGAAATCATAATAATTGGACACAATCGTTCCTAAGCTGATTTTTCGAAATGTGCCCACCAAGAAGACAAGTATATACAATCAACTCAAATAGGAGGCTCTCATGGACTCTTTGATTAGAGCTTATTGCTTACCAACTTTAATCGCAAAAAGAAGACTTTAAGGAAGTACAAAAAAAATCATGTAGTCTCAAAAATTAGCATTCGTTCATGTTCAATGAAACCCAAATATTAGTATTCTCAACAAGAACTTGCAAGACAAATGATCAAGGAAAATGAATGCATATAGCGCACTGAATGTTCCTTGTCCAAATATTTGAAGGTAAATTCTTGACTATATAGTTTTCACATGACAATGTTAAGCAACCAAACTAAATAAAGCTAGATCAAGTATAATGACCTATATAAATGTGAAACAGAAAAAAAAAAATCGGGTTTTAAAATATGGCTTTTTTAAGATGTTGAGTATATCTAAAAGATAGTATACTTTTTGAGGAGATAGGTTGTGATCCAAAACCATATCCATTTCATTATTTGAATATTTGAATTTGGAACAATGACAAACTAAACAAACACTACCCTTCCATTATCTCAAGCAACTAGTCATCATAACCTCGGACAGAGACCAGTTTCTGGCAGAATACAAGACACAACATTTGCAACAAGAGGCTAAAAGTGAGATGCATGTTGAGGCTCCACAAAAAACTTTTGGCGGAGAGTTTTGGTGATAAGTCAGTGGAGATTGAGACCAATTATGAAGCTAAAGAATCAGCAAACAAGTAGTCAGAAGCAGGAGCCGAAAGTTTCTCAAAGGCTCGAACTAGAAGTATTAAACTTCTCAGAAAATTGAAACTAGTGTTATACAATTATGTACTTCTATTTTAACTGTATAAAACTTAGAAGTAATAAGGTGATTATCAAATATTGATGAGATGAAATTTGCTCATAATATTAATTCTCTCTAAATTATTATTATATAATACAATTATCTATAATAGATGTTAATTTTACACATTAATAATCTGAAACATTTGAATAATTGCATTCGAATATTCTATAATAAAATGGTATAATTAGTGAATGATATATTTAAAATAATAAATTCATATTGCTAAGTTATGTATTAATTATACATTAAATATATGATATTATTTGAACTCTATTAAATCTGTGTTATGATATTATATATAATTGTGTCATTAGTTTACATAAGCAATATTTACAAACAATAGTCTGATATTAGCTTTTTAACTTCTTTTTTAGTATTTTAGTGATTATTCATAGATGATAGAATATAATAATTATAATATCATAGTTATTATCATCATATGTTAATGGGATGGAATTATATAATATTCATTAATTTTAATAAATAGATATTATAAAATAAAGCTATCGCACACTAATAAAAGTTATTGAAAGTATACTAATATTGCTTATGAATAACAATATTTATTAAATTAGCAAGCAAATTATTTAATATCATCTTTATAAAATGAGTTTTGAATTAATTAAAAAAACAGTACTTTCAATAATAGTAATTATGTACAATTTAATACAACATTGAAGCTAATAATTATTTTTTTAAAAGTAAATATTTACCTTTTCTCATCTTTTTAATCTTTAACATGAAATTATTTGTTCATCCTCCAAATCCAATCTGACAAATCCCATGGATCCCACAAATCCAACCAATCAAGTAAAGTTTGATACTGTAATTTATCCAAACATGTCAGAAATAGATATAGAAGTAGGAATTTGTCAAATGAACCACACTCCTTCATATACGTCAAGAGTCCATTGATGAAAAGGGGCTGGGGAAAGCTTGAACCAAATTCCTATAGTGATGGATATAAGCATATAGCCAAGAGAAACCAGAATAGAAGAGCTTGCACCACCCATGAGTAAATATTCACTGGACCAAATCCATAAGTAAATATAGATTTATTGGACCAAACCTAATACTGGTAATGGTTCCCCAGACCAGGGATATCCACATGGTACAGAGCTCTTCCACAACTAAGATAAATAATTAAAAGAATAGGTTAACTATGACATATGCTGGATAATTAAAGGAACAGGGAATATTGACTTTGCATATACTTCTTCAACAAATATGAATGTTATGATGAAACAATGAACACAATACTAATTTGAATAGAATATCACACTGGCCATTAGTTGCAAGCCAATCTTGTTTTGTAACACGTGTCTCAAAAGAATCACTCAATGTTAACTTCAATCTAATAAACAGATTTAATAACAGATACAATATTATGATTGTAAGATATCAACCCAATGACAAAGCAGAGAAACAAGCAAAGAGATGAAGGGGAGAGGAAATAGACAAACCTGCTTGGCGAGGCTGCAAGCACGATCTGGCGAATTAAGAATCTCATAGTAGAACACAGAGAAGTTAAGCGCCAGCCCAAGCCTTATAGGATGAGTTGGAGCAAGATCAGCTAAAGCAATATCCTGTTAATAAGTTTCTAATTGTCAAATTGTCGAAGAAAATGTACAAGACAATTAAATAATGTCATCTCGAGCCCACTAGTAGCCTGGTTTTGAAGGATCTGGTTTAAGCTAAAAATATGTGGATCAATTTTTGTAGCATTTATCAAGTAATGCGCCTGATGGTTTAGGCACAATATCAATATAGATATATTTTTTCAAGAGAGAATGATGTCAATAATTATTATTATTATGTCCATTAAATAGGTATCACACCATAAGAAAAAGGCATCTTAAAAATCTGAAGCTATGTCAAGGCACAGCCTGAGCCAGGTTATTGTTTGATCTTTCATGTGCAGCCCGGACAATTGCTTCCTTGACAAAATTCCTGATCCAGGTTGATAAAAAAAATCTATCCATTTACTAAAGACCACCCTTAATTTTATGAATGTGGGGTAGGCAAAACAACATCAACAAGCCATATTAATCCGAAGTCCCAATTATATAACGATCATGCTCAGATTTATGTGTGTAGGGTAGCATACACAACATCATCAACAACGAGCAGCATTAGTCCCAACTACTTGGTGTTGACTAATATGGATTTTATTCTCCATTAAGCTCTAAGAAGGCTATATAACTGATAAAATCTATATCTCTTTTAATTATATCAATAAAAGAAAGGCTATCCCTGACAAAATATAGATCTTTTATATCACTTTTAATTATGCCAGTCACATTTTTTGGTCTCCTGCTACCCAAACACCTTCAGCTCCAAACAATTAACGTGTCAAAGTATAAAAACTATTCTTCATCTTTAAACATCGACATACAAAAGCAACCCTCTCATATCATGTATTGGAGCTACACATAATTTCTCCTGAATAGTAATTTGTTTTTTTACTTTTTTTTTTTGATAACTCACCCATCCATCTTAGCATTCCCATCATTGTTATACTAATTTATGTTTCCTAATTTCCTAACACTCCAAGTCATAAGTTGTCAGATCATACTATTATAAATTTTTCTTACTCTAGGAATACACAATGATCAAAGCCCCACTCCACTTCAACCACACTCTCTTTCTAATGGTATCACCTTCAATATCTAATTCATATTGAATACTATATTTATCCACCTAAAACAATTCTGAGACTTCTTTTCTTGTTTAGATTAGCTTTGATGTGTTCAATTTAGTTCTAATTAATTCCAAGCATATAATTTCTGTAGTTTTACTCAATTCAAGCTTTGAATTTATTCTATTTACAGGTTTATCAGTTAGCAAAAAAGTGATACCCCTAATGAAGCATCACAATCTATTTATTGGGAAAAAAAAATAAATGTAAAAAAACTAATTTAAATACCAATCTCCCACCCAAAAGAAAATTATTCTTGTCTTGAAAAAAAAAAGAGTGATAAACTATATAATTTGTAATCCCGAACTTCAATATGATCAAAATTTGTTTTTTCTTACTTTCTCACCTTGATCTTTTACCAATTATGCCCACTAAAAAGTTGATGTTTTCTATCATTTCATGTTGTAATCTTGAAAGAAAGAAATGTGGACCAATGTGTAAAATACATAACTATGTTGCAAATACCTGTGCAGATTTGTAAGCTAACAGAGTGCTCTCAGCAGCTTCCTTCCTCTCGGCACCAGTCTTGAACTCCGCAAGGTACCTAGGCATCACAGTACAAAAGTATAGTTGTAAAAAATAAAGGAGAAAACGTTATGCCACATGCATGTTGTACAAATCTATCCTTTTCTATCCCAAAATATCTTGGACTGACCTGTGGTAATCACCCTTCATCTTGAGGTAAAACACTTTGGATTCAGCAGTACTGGCAGAGGGGACCAGGTGGGAATCAAGCAGCTTCAGGATGCCATCGCAGATCTTGCCGAGCTCAGCCTCCACCTTACTGCGGTACTCCTTGATCAGTGTCACATGATTCTCGTTACCACGGCCCTCCTCTTTCTGCTCAATTGAAGAGATGATGCGCCAGGACGCACGTCTAGCCCCAATCACGTTCTTATAGGCTACTGAGAGGAGGTTGCGCTCCTCCACAGTAAGCTCCTCCGTGTTGATTGTCTTCACCACGATTTCCATGTATTCCACCATCTCCTCGTACCGCTCTGCCTGCTCTGCCAGTTTCGCCAAGTACACATTGTCCTCGCGCGAGGATTCAACAGGAGACATTTTGCTAGATCTGGATCACAGAAATCTTCCTCTATCGAATTTCGGACACCAGATCGGCATTAAAATCCCAACTTACACAACAAATACACGATCAAGATTCAAAAGCAACAAAGAATATGGATTTTTGTAGAAAAAATAGCGTTTTAGGCACGATCAGAGGATGGCAAAACCAGACGCCACAAGATACTATTGCAGAGAAATAAATATTCAACAACCTAACCCTAAAAACACAAGCTAGACACCGAACCAAATATTCCGCAGAAATGGCCAACAAAATCCTTCCTTTTCCGTAAAAGATGAAACTTTTCGAACCGACAACCAGCAACATGATCTTACAAGAGCAAACCGATTCGAAGACAACCTAACCCTAAAAACGCAAGCTAGAAGCCGAACCCACTATTCGGCAGGAATGGACAACAAAATTCTTCCTTCCCCGTAAAAGATGAACTTTTCGATCGACGACCAACATGATCTTAGAAGAGCAAACCGATTCGAAGTCAACCTAACCCTAAAAACACAAGCTAGACGCCGAACCAAACATTCGGCAGGAATGGACAACAAAATTCTTCCGTTTCCGTAAATGATGAAACTTTTCGAATCGACAACCAACAGCATGATCTTACAGGAACAATCAACAGCGCGGGATGAAGAGAAACGAGAGCGGAGGAGAGGCGTACCCTTCGACGCAAAGGAAGCGAGACGCCCTAGCGTTTCTTTTTCCCAATCCCTTGCCTTCCCCTTTCCCTGCCCTTTTTGATCGTGCTTTCTATTTCTTTATTTTGGAGGGGGGAGAGAGAGAGAGAGAGAGAGAGAGAGAGAGAGAGAGAGCCGTGATGGGAGAAAATAGAGCAGCACCTTTTCTACCCAATCTCTCACCGGAATCGCCATAAGCGACGAGATTGGGAGGGCTCAGACGTGGCGATATGGGACCTACTGTCGGTTCTGGTGTAAAGAGGGATAGACTTAAGCGAGTTGGAATAGTTTTACCGTAGGTGGGACTCCCGTCGAAAATTACCAGACACGTGGTCGGTGCAGGATTCGCGGCATCGGCAATCACGAGCGATCACGTCTCCTTGATTGGCTGAACCGCGTGAAACACGGTCCAACTCTTCCCCTGACCAGGAGACAGCTAGACAGGCAAACATGTCACATTATAAACAGATCATATTATTCAAATTAAACTAATAAAAATTATTATATCAAATAATATATTTTAAAGAATAATTTTATGTTAGATTTACTCGTACTTGATAAAAAAAATAGTCTTCTTTTTTTAATTCTAAAGATTAATTAGGTTAGGTATGCTCATAATATTAAAAAAGGCATTTTAAAATATATTTTTTTAAATCTAAAAATTCTCTTATTATAATATTATTATAACATTTATATATTTTTTCATAAAAAGATAGAATCTGCCACTCTAGCGGTCCTATACGGTCGGTTACACGATCATCTGTAAGAAGGTAAATCGAGAAACTACAGTTGGTCACGACGGAGGAGGATATTGCTTAGTTTCATCGAGATTTGAACTCCCTTTTCTGCAACTCTGCTCCGTCATAACCAACTTAGCAATGTCCGAGAGCTTGTAGCGGAGTCGTAAGCAACTTAACGGTTATACCTTACGATCATTTATGAGGAATTGTAGCGGAGTATACTTACCACTACACGTTGTAACGGTTGCACTATAGCTACTATAGAATTTATAAAAATAAACGGATTCAATTGGATTTAAAAAATCTATCCATATAACACTTTTATATATACATTTTTTTACCAACTTAAATAAAATTATTTAAATTTAATCAAAATTATTTTAATTCAAAATGATCTTAATATATATTATTGATTGTGATCCTATTTTATATATAAATTTTTACTTGAGTTTAATTGATTTCTTTTCTACCTACCAACTACAACTACAATATATAATTGAAATAAAAATAATTTTAGTATGAAAAATATGATGGAACATCCTTTTTACTTTTCTTTTAATTTTTACCTAAATTACTTCAACTTAATCAAAATTGTTATAACAACCGTTATAGATAATAATGAGTGAACCGTCAATTCTGTAAAAATGAATAAATAATTACTATTAGACCATCAGATAAATCGACACCAATTCAGATGCCGAGTGAATTGGTTGTAATTTATTATAGTAATTTTGACGTTAATTGCTATAATAACATTAGAATAAAAATAGTTTAGAGATGAAAAATATAATATGACGTTCTTTTCATTTTTTTAATGGAGCATACTTTAATTATAATGAAAATAAAGGCTCTTTTTGAGTTTTGGTAAAAGATCTAATTCAATATTTTGCTCATTTAATTTCCATGTCAAAGGACAAAATAGTATTCAATTGAACTAAAAATAATAAAAGGGCCCTCAACGTATACTCTCATCGATTTCAGATTTTATTGCCCACAAAATGCAATGGAATGAAATCAAATAAAATGGAATATAAAAGAAAATATCGATTCTATTTTCTTTATTAGTCGTACAAAAATCATATGACAAAAAACTAGTGAAATGAATCACTTTATACTTAAACTATTTTGACCAATTTGATTATTTTCCAATCAACTTAATCTTAAGAAACCAAAAATATTTTCCTAAATGGATATTAAATATAAAAAAATAGTTTCTAAATTTTAATAACAATTGGGATCCAATATTAAAAATAATTTAATTTATTTAGAATTTATCAAAAAATAGAAATAAATTATTTTGTTGCACAAAGAATGAGCCTAATTTGAAGTATAAGTTCTTTGAGTTTGGTAGAAATGATTTATGTTATTAGGTCACAAATGAGCCTCCCATGAACATAACAAGGAACCAATGGTTGATGTAGAGCAAAGTAAGAATGATCCTGTCCTAGACCTAGCCCATGTATGACCCAAGCACGGCCAACCCAAACACGGGCCATCGGCACCTATAGCAACTCCTCTTCGAACTCTAGGTCAATAAGAGAACCAATCTCCATGGAGAAGTATCCATGGATCTCTCAAAGGCCACATTCATGGAGAAAGTCATTCATGTGTGTGTGTGTGTGTGTGATTATTTGTCAAGACAAGAAAGAAAGAAAAAAACCCTTCCAAATCTGAAAATGAAGAAGAAAAGATAGGAAAAGAAAGTGAGTTAATGAAAACTTCTTGAAAAGAGTAAGAATTAAAGACCCTTATTAGGTTAAGTCTGTCACCTACTTCAACTGCCCTTGCATCACTTGATGACCCTCCACCGCATCTCAGGCTGTCAAATGCCCCAATTCACCATCCTCCAAATTGAATCTATTGCATAGCTTAAAATTTGAAAACATGTAAACAAACTCACTAACAAAATAGGTGAAGAAGAAAGGTAATGTTCAACCACATTCTTCAAGTTAACACTTGCCTTTTTCCTTCTTCCTAAACTTTCCAAAGTTTCTATCTACCCATTCATATATATTGTGCTTATCCAGCTGTGGTCAATGATCAGCATCCCCAAATGATTCTTTTAATAATCTCAATGATCAGTATCCATTATTACGAAATCTTTATTGTATTATGATTTGGTAGTACTGCTCATAAATGATCTTTGTAGATTAAGAACTGTGACAATGATCTTATCAACTGACCTAGAGAGGATGCTGTTCCCTCGATAGCAATTCAAGGAAGCCACAAATTATAAAGGTAGTGATTTGTTCAGAAGTGTGATGATAGAAACAGATCATTCTTGCAAAGAAAGAGTTGAAGAGAACATATGAGATTCCCACGACAAGATAAGCAATACATTCATGGAGAAGGAATATGTTTGACTCTAAATTAAATTGCAATCAGCACAATAGAAAAGTTGGTCTTTTTTCAGTAGAAAAGGCATCGGAACAAGAACAATAAGTAGTGGAACAAATACAACACTAACCTTCCTGTCGAGTGAATCCTACTAGAAAACCACAGCCGAAGCTTTCCCATCGAGTTGATTCCAGCAGCAGAAGGCCAATTTGGGTCAAACAATTAGCTTTCTCACGTTGCGGGAGCGGAGCGGAGCTCACACGAACCCCACTTCGGTGAACTGTGGAGGCCTGGCCTTCAGCGGTCGCCCCCTCGGTCGCTTCCCAAGGCCGGCCTGCTCGGAGTCCCCATCTTGCTTCGGGGGGCGTCCGCGCGGGCGCGGGATCTTGGGCGGGGCCAGGGGGTCGACGCTCTTGGGCGGGCGGCCACGGCGCTTGGGGGCGGCATCGGCGGGGGCGGGGTGCCGGGGCTTGGGCGGTCGGCCGCGGCGCTTGGGGGGAGGAGCTTCAGGATCGGGGAGGAGGTAGACGTCATGGCCGACGAGGACCAGCTCGCCGGCGGAGGCCATGGTAGCGAGGTAAGCGGCGAGCAGTGAGGCGTGGGACGGCGGGAGGCGGTCGGAGTAAGTGGACTCGATGTGATCCGAGATCGAGGACTTGCTGGCGCCGCTCTGGCTGCCGGCGGCGGAGATCGCCGCCAAAATCATCTGAAAGCGAGAAGCAGGGGATCAAAAAATGGATTTTGAGGGCGAGAGAGGGCGGAGGAGTAGCAGTACCTGACGGTAGGGAGGGAGGGGCTGGGTCCGCGGGTCGTCTTCGGGTGTCGCCATGGGAGGAGACTGGAGAGCGACTTGCGCTGCTACAGGTCAAGGTCCGGTAATGGAGGGATTTGGGAGATTTGGGAATGAACACAAGCAGTAGAATTGGGAAAGTGAGAGGAAGAAGAGTCCACACTTTTTAATTTATTCAATTGCATTACCACACACAATATAATATATATATATATTATTTTCTAGTGAAAAAAATAATGGATGAATATATTAAATGTTAATTTTTTTACATTAAAGATTTTTTTAACCATGCATTCAATTTTTACCATCTCATTAATTTTAATGATAATTAATTCGATTTCATAAAAAAATTTCATCAACAACAAAGTCAATTCGAAAAGCATAGGTGGCTTTTGATATGCCGATCCAATATCATGAGTCATTTGAACACCACAAACATAAAATATTTAATGTAAAAATCGAACCCTCATTGCATCGTTTGTAGTAAAAAAAAAGTAGAATTCGTCATTCCAACGATTCCATATTATCAGTCTCATGATTATATATGAGGGAGTAAATCTAGAATGTATAGTTGATACATTAAAGCTTCTTAAACTATTGAAGTCGATAAGACAGAATGGTGTCAATCTCAATTATGTAATGGGATCTTTATTAGAAAGAGATTCGAAGGATTTTGAAGACAAAAAAGAATTGGATCTTGATGCCATTCGAGATTAAAAGGCAAATCATGGAAAGGCAACTTGACATGCTAAAGAGGGATCAAATTAGAGGTACAGAAGAATATAATCTAATTAAATGATATAAAAATATTAATATTTAAATATGAGTTCAAAAAATATATAAGATATTCAAATTTGATTTAAAATTAAAAAATATAAATAATTTCGGCTCAAACTCAATTTAAAATGAAATTTAAATTCAAATTTAGTTTAAATTATTTGAATCACTCGACTATGGTTCAAATTCAGTTCGAATTATTTGAATTTTAATTTGAACATATTCAAATCAAAACTATCTATAATAAAATTAATAATAAATAGAGTTCAATTCGAATTCTAATCGGATTTGAACAGCTCAAATTCAATAATTTTTATTAGTATATAATATAAATTAAATCTCAATTGACTGTTGGATCGAGGAGAGTGGAGCAAGTGGGCTTTGCCCATGTAAGGCTCTATGGCCTACTAGAGATAAAGAATGCTACAATGTAAAAAAGGTTTGGATAATTTAATGACAAGTAAGATATAATTTTTTTTTATTTGATCAATTTAGGTGTCATGAATCATTCAGAACATAATTTAAGCTAATTTAAAGAATATTCATTTTTAATGGAATTTAAAATCCTCTTAATTGTTCTTTTAAGTACTTTACCACTATACCACACCATATCCATGGAGGCAAAATAATATCTTTCTTGGTTGGCTTTGCATTAATGTGGGAGCCCTTATGCAAGCTTATTGTTGAGAACATATTCTACCATGTGTAAACAATTCTAAATCCTTGGACATCGAGTATTCATCCACCTTTGATGTCCATTAAGGACTACTTAGAAATCAATTGAAGAGCATATCATAGTTGATCCTAGTTAGAAACTCAAACATACAAGGTTAAATTTAAGAGTGAGTGTTTAGGGTTGACATTCTTGAAGTCGTAAAGTTCCATCTTTTTTTATGTACATAGAACTAAAACACTTCCCTCTAGCTCCAACCATGGATGTTGATGAATTTGACTAAAAATGGGAAGAAACCATGCACAAATACTCCTAATCTTTGATAATTCACCATGATCCAAGTATTTACAATAAGGAGATAGTCATCATAGACATGGATTGATTGTGAGAAGATATCCAACTGATATCATTCAACATGCAGATGTATAGCAAGAAATCTCAGATCATTTCGCTTTTGCTATTCAGCGGGAAACCTTGAGCTGTTCTTCCATGGAAGAAGAGAAGGTTTCATAAGGCACAGGTGAACCTGCCCTCTTACAGTAGATACTGATATATGCACAGTTAATCTACAGAAGATACCTATCGTCGGAGTTTCATCGGTAAAACAAGGAAGCAGCTGGTGCCCCGGCAGCCGGGAAGGCCGCCGCCCGCTTCACGAAGCGGCCCTTCATCCTCGGCCGCTTCTCCGCGTTCAGCTTCCGCACCTCGTAGCGGATCTTCTTGGAGAACAGCCTCGTCCGCCGCTTCTCCCGGTACCTCGACACCCGCGCCTCCCTCCCCTCGTCTACCGTCGCCGCCGCCACTCCCAACGGATAGTACATCACTTCCGCGCTTCCTCCGTCTCCCGCCGTCACCTAACGTGAAACAGATCGAGTTTGAGAAAGATGAGATTTTTGAGACCGTACGGAGGCTCGGTCAGTTTCTTACGTGGAGTTCCGGCCATAGTAATCTCTTGGGGTCGAGCTCCGCCGGTCGACCGCCGTCCATCCACGGCGAGCATCCGTTAGAAGACCAGGCCTCGACCACGGCCTCGTAGTCCAGTCTCAGCTTGATCCTCGCATTTTCCAACGCCATCTCCTCCTCCACTTCCGCAACCATCGCTGCCGAACCGAGCTCGGCGTCGACTCTGTAATCACAGGCCGCGTCGCCGCCGTCTAACTCCATCTCCTCCTTCACCTTCCGCTTCCCTTCCTCATCCTCTCCCAGCAATCCCAGCTCGGCCATGGAGAAGCAGTCATCGCCGAGACCCCGACCGAGCAAAGTCTCCATGTCGGAAGCGAACTCCGCGAGGTCCATCTCCGACTGGTGAAGCCCCGCGAAGGCGTCGGAGTAGGACCCAGGCAAGCACTGTTCGGCTGCTGCCTCAGGCGCCGGCTTCACCTCCTCGCCGGAAGCGTTGGCATCGTCTGCGAATAGGGGATGCAAGCAGAGCTCGGCGATAACAGGGTCCAGGATGGGCACGCAGTAGAGGAGCTGTTGCTGTTGCTGCTCGTCCAACTCCTCCTCATCCGCCACGGCCATCGCCTCGAGGTCCGGCACAAGGGGCTCGGCCTTGGTGATCCCCAGCGGCTTGCCACGCGGCGTCCGGGGCTTGCGGGTGAAGCCATGGAGCCACGCAGGGGGAGAAGAAGGGCGCTCGAGGGAGGAGGCTGTGTTGAGGCGGACGCGTTGGTGGCGGCGTGCGAGGGGATTAGCGGAGTGGACGGAGACGTCGCAGGCCTGGCAGAGGAAGGCCTCATCGGCCTCGCAGAACCACCGGGCGCGGCGGCGCAAGCACCCGTCGCATGCCCGCGCTGTTTTGGCACCCACGGCGGCGCTATGCCTCATCGCCGGCGACATGCTCTCGGAGCTCCACAAAATGCTACCTTTGCCCTCATAATTAGCTTAATATGATGATGGCCAGGGAGGGCAGCGGGCCCGGCGGATGCGCTTTTGAGGATGGCGTCGACGTCGATCGGGAGCCAGCGGCGGGAGGTATCTGGAAGGGGATTGGCTGAGAGGGTAAAGGCGATCCGGCTGTGAGGAATGGGATTGGGCGGCCGGTCAATTGCGCGGATTGCGGTGGTGGCCCGCCGAGATTGGGGCGGAAGGGGATCGTGGCGAACGTCGCCGTCGAGGTGGGGCATGAACAGGCGGCGATTCCACAATGGAATTCGCGTATGACTTTGTTATGTTGTGTTTATCGCTTGAGAATTATATAATATTTTATGTAATAGTCATTCAATAATAATATTAAGAAATTATATAATATTTTTAATTAAAAATATATTTGAGCTTCTGCTGATAAATTAACCGATAGCTATTTTAAAATATTATTATTGGCAATTTTCTCAGTACTTAACTTTTTAATATTATTTAGTAGTTAAACATCTTTGATTTCTACAACCATTAAAAACTTTTGGCCAAAGGTATTTGACTGTAATCAATCAATTTAGTCCATTGACAACACTTCCAATCGATCGATGGCTTGGGCAGTAATACATTTGTTGAAAATGGTTGAACTAAGATTATTTTTTTGAGAAGCCGATGTAAATTCTAATATAATGCACGATTTAAATAATTAATTTTGTTTTGTAGTATTGAGTCAATAAATTAAATTCTAATTATATTTGATGAATGATTGTATGTATCTAACCATATTTTGATGCTAATTTTTTTATTAAAACTTGATTATATATTATTTTCCATACTTAATATAAGACATTAGAGGTGTATTTAATAATTTTTTATATATGTCATGACTAAATCCTAGGTTGATATTCAAAATGATACTAATTTAATCGACAGAATACTTACTAGTCAATCAAAAGCTAATTCTTTTTCATCATATATATTCAACTCATAAGAAGAGAAAAACCGAGGAGCCTCTAGCACCTCAAGATAACTCTAACATTTGAATTAACCTCCAACCGGCCTCGTAGATTTAAAATCTCATCCCCCTCTAGCTAAATGGTAGAAATCAAACCCTATAGATATATGTTAACCCCTCATCCAAACACATCGAAATGCTACTAATAAATGAGAAGAATGTCACCAAGAGAGCTTTGAATTCAATATAATGACAAAAATTGACTTTTACTTCTCGATGATCTTTTGGTACTCGCATAATCATACACGGGAACAAGAGATGTTTTCAACCATTATTAAGTGGCTTAGCTAGGTTAACCCAACTCTTGCTCAATTTGGGCATTAAAACTAACCATATTCACATTAGGTTAACTTAGCAATTAACTAGTAGATTGTCGTATCCAACTTAGATTCAACCTTTTAAATCGTCAAGTGTAATCTATTAAGAATTACGACTTAAAATACGACAATTAATTATATTATACGTCATAAAAGTGTTGGGGTCTTATCCAAACAAAGCCAATCACAATGAAACTCGTTTCTTCACAATGAACCAGACAAACTAAATCCACGCATATATATATATACAAAATTGAGATCATATATATGTTATGAATGGCATGCGTGTGTCTATCTATATTTATATTATATAAAAATATAAAAAATATATTTTTAAATTTAAGAAACTTAGAAATGCATAGTAATTAATGACTTGTTTTAATTGGGGACACTCAAACTCTCAAAGTGTTTGTGGTAGGCTAGAAGAAAACAGTTTGGAACGTGACACTTGTATGATCCATGCACAAACACGTAGCTACTCAATTAACCCTGCATGCGTCCGTGCATGCATGGTGCAGTTAATTAACCCTAATCAAACTTGATGAATCTCAAAGTCAACAATTTTAAGTCTCGATAAAGTTGACTTTAGAATCTTTTACTGAATTTAATTTGTCGAGTCGGGGGCTAGCATGAGGTAGATCATTTGTGCATAGATATCGAGTGATAATAAGCAAAAAATATTGTTATGCATAAGTGCTTATGTGGGATTCTCTCTCTTTAACCAAGATGATATTATCATGTGTCATGTGTGCATAAATACTTATGGAATTATTAGACAATTATATCTATTTTTTTCATAATATAAGGAGTGCTATTTTCTAATTCTAATGATTAAAATAATAATACAACACTAATATAATATTATGCTACCTTAGTAAACAAGTTGCACGCACATATTCAATTATTTAAAGAAATTTACTTTTAAAATGTTAAAATCATATCTTTAAACTAAATTATATATACAACTTGCACTTGTTGCTAGCTGCTTGACAAATTTAAAGTATGCAATAATTAATTGAAAATTCTTTTGCATTTATGTGTGTGTGTTTGTGCAAATCCTCCATTGATGGAACCCTAATTTTGGAGTCAACCACACTTGCCTAAAAACTCCACTGAAAGATAGGGCTTGATGTTGTTCTTACTTGACATTTTGGATGCTCATTGAGAGGGATTTAATTGGCCTTGTTTTTTATTTTATTATTTTTTTGAAGAAAAACATAAATGTCCTTATCGATATATATTCCACAAGGTTCTAATTAATTCCTCTTTTTGTTTTTTCTTTAGGTATAACTCATGATTATTTATGTTCCCATGGCTAGTCGCTAGTTTTGCATCAGCATCATAAGATTCGAAATGTTTCGTGTGATAACAAATGCTTAAACAATAAATGGAACATAAGAGCATCCCCATCGACATTAACGTGTGAATATTATAATATTCAAATTGTATTATATTCAATATGAATGAGTGTTATAATTATAATACTTACACATACGTTAAGGTTCAATTCTTTGAATATAATTAATGAAACTAATGTTTAGATGACAAGCAAGAGGTAGGAGATGTTATCACTGGCAACACGACTATATATGGCAGCGGCAACATAGGCACATGCCCAAGAGAGAGAGAGAGAGCTAGTTTGTATCTTCTTTTCTTCTGCAAAAGGTGAAATTCGTCATCCCAGTGGCCTCACACAGTCAGTCTCATAACCATTTATAATGAAGTAAATCAAAAAATTATAATTGATCATGACGGAGATGGATGGCTAGGCCGTATCTTAATCATGCATGTGTGACTAAATCAAACACATAGGGTATAACTAAGTGAGAGGTCCTATCGTACATATCAATTTTAAAAATATATAATATTATTATATTAAAATAATATTTTGGGTAAAAATTAAGATGCCATCTCACTTCCCAATTTTAATCTGATGAACATCTCATTTTGTCAAATGGATGTTTCATCTAATATGAACTGTCTGAATTATCGTTATCCTTACTATTTTGTAATAGCTATATGAATGTATAGATATATGTTGTAGAAGTTATATGCTAGATTCTACACGTTAGATCATAATTAAATTATATTCATTTGAAATGTAATGAGTATCATAGCGTCTCCATCGTTTATTTTACTCGTTGAACTGTTATTTTAATCATGTTATCGCTCTCATAAAAAGTAAATTAAAATGATAGAAAATCATAATTGTAGAATCTAACAATTAGCTTCTATAAGAAATAACATGGTAACTTGTACATGGTTGATCGTGATTAAAAAATATTTATTTAAAATATAGTGAGTATTATGAACTTTTCATCGTTTGTTTTGTTTATTGAAATATTATTTTAATCAAATTATCACTAAAGTAAAATCAAAATGATAAAAAATCATTGTTGTAGAAGTTAGCAACTAACTCCTATAGTTATAGAAGCCGATTGTTAACTTCTACACGACTAAATGATCAATAATGTAAGGGCATTTCGATTAATTCAAGTTAAATGGAACGTCCATTTGATTTTAATTAGACATGGGACATCTGATAAAAATATAAATGATGGATGCCCTTTTAATTTTTGCCCTAATATTTGTTTACTAATTTAAGGAAAATCCTCGTACCACCTCCAAATTAGCTTGCTATAATACTATTTGAAGTAAGGAACAACGTTGTAGACTTGTAGTAGACTGGTATAATACCATTGAAAGTAATTAATAGTATTCTCGGAATAAAAAATTTGATGGAACGCCCTTTTAAATCTTGCCCAAAGTTATTTTTCTCGAGGTGATAATGATTCTTCATTTAAAGATCTCACATGTGAGAAAGATAACAATTAAGTGTTTTCATTGGCAATCATTGTCTAGATGAGTCAGCATTATCATACAAGGCTTAAAGATTAATCTAGATTGTGTCTATCCAAATTATGTTATATAAAATATTTTTAAAATTTAAATTAGAGAATTAATTTCTTTTTTCTAAATCACCAACACCATCCACTATTAATACTCTTTGATGAAGCCCAAGAGTCAGAGCCATGGCATTATCTGTGCAATGGAGGTTGAATAAATAGATCAGGTTGAAAATGATAGGGAAGTGTGGATCTATTCTATCCATTCGATATTCTTATATACGACAAGTTGATTAACTCGAGTTAGACAAGCGATCGAGTTGATCGGATTAAATGGTTTGACCAGGCAAGACGAGCCAATAGATGATTGAGTTGTCAAGATCAACACTACAAGAAATTGATTTATCATCATCTATCTATCACAAAAGGAAGGAAATTAAAATACTCGATTTCTTACCTTCGAGCTAGAGGACATGAATCTCTCAACTGACAATCGCAAGAATTTCACCTCGAATAGAATAGTTGATTACTTTCGCCAAAGATAATATGTTCAACGACAAGTCTCAAAGATAGCAATTCTCAAGAATGATCAAGTGGTATATATATATATAGATAGATAGATAAACAGATAAATAGATAACAAATAATTTAATTTGATATATAATGGAGCGAAGAAATTCAGAGAATGACGAACAATTTGATTGAAGCTCGATCGTATAAGACCATAGATTACCATTGATAGTATAAGTGATCAATCCTATTGCTAAGGCATATAACATCTAACTTGTTCTTTTTCTCTTGTACTACTTTATAGCAATTCTAGCCCCTTTAAACTTATATAATAGTTTAGGTCTGTTTAATTTTCTTAAAATGAGCAAATAAAGGTCTAATAATTAACTTGTTTAAATTTTAAATAGGACGAATAATTTAAAAGTTTATTTTTGAATCGTATAAATTATATTTAATTTGCATTTAAGACGAATTCAAAAAAATTATCTATCTATTAATCGGGTGATACACCCGAATTATCTTTTTAAAAAAAATATTTAATTTTTGTGTAAAAGAAATCCTCGACTGGGCTTTTTTGAAAAAGCCGGAAGTATTATCCTTAACATTGAAGCATCGAATTATTAAAATCTCGGCGAGGCGCACGCAGAGGAGCAGAGCAGGACGACGTCAACATCGATTCTAGATCATGGGCGGTGGTAGGCGATCCTCCGATCATCTTCCGGAAGGTTCGAGTTTTACGCTTTCCCTTTTCCTTTTTCCAATCGATCATTACCTTCTCCAAGTCGTCTCAGAACTGGCAGATGACGGCGTGATTTCCTCACAATCTTCCTCTGACCGTCATCCCGATGACTCACCACTCTCATACTCGCCCGAGATCACAGCGGCCATTGCTGCCGCCGCCGCTGAAGAGGAGGTCTGTGATAACCCGCCGCGACGCAAGACTTACAATGAACTCTTGGAGTTTTATAGCGATCCCCCGGCGCGCAAAGGGACCCTCAGAGAAACCAAAGATCTCATCTTGAGGCAAGTCCGATTTTTTTTAGTCGCTCCTCGTTTAGGGATTTTGCCTTTTTCGATTTCTTGACTTTGATATCGCTTAGGCATAAACCTGGAGATTGGATTGAAGAAGTGGGCGGCACCACGGCCGGAGACTACGAGGTCTCGGACTGTACGACGCTTCTCCTGATTGGGCCTAGGGGTTCTGGTAAGAGTACTCTTATCAATAGGATCACCAGGGTGTTTGAAGACGACCAATCGACACCTGATAGGGCGCAAGTTTCACGTGAGGACTTCTTAAATTCTCAAGTTCTTATTTATTAGCTTAATGCAGGAATTGTGATCACAATTGCAGAAGCTCTTTGATGTTTTGGTCATGGCTGTGATATTTATATGCTTGCAGATAATTTGTCAGCAACATTAGGAACTTGCTTCCTGCAAGAATACATGATACCGAGGAAATCGAAATCACTTTGCATTTATGATACTCGGAGTTTGTCCAGTAAACCATCAGATAATGTTGAATTGCTCCAGTGTTGGATGACCCGTGGTGTTAGTCATGGAGAGATGGCGATAAGGTAATACACAATTGACTTTCAATGCACCTGCTCTAATTGGTTGTATGATTATTATTTTTTAATTGAAGCAATTAGTTCTTGAAGAATATTTCAAACTGTTGTCATTAAGAAATGCCGTGTTGGCGCTGAAGTGTCTTATCTTTGACATGATAAGTATTTTTTTATCATTAAGTATTCTTTTTTATTCTAAAGTTCTTTTGACATGATCCAAATGGCTTCTTGCCTTTGTACAGGATGGTATTCATATGCCATCACGGCAATTCCATTAGCAATTAGACTTCACTTATGCCAGTCACTGGTCAATGTGACTGCTCATTAGCATAGAACTTATAAATGAATAGATAAACAACAAGTTTTATTTATAAATTTTTTAACTACACTAAAATTTTTTAAAACATCAACTAGCAAAAACACTAAAAGAAATTAAAATGTGAAAAAGGTAAACAAATGAGGTTTCTAAAGATCCACATGAAAAATCTCAATAAAATGCAGTAGCTAAATATGCCCTAGAGTAACATCTAATGTCTGGATCTGGTACCCCTATTATTTTCCCTAAGGTGAGATTAGAGGCAAATAAAAATGATGCCAGATAAAGAAATAGTTGGTAGAAATGTATAAGATATATGATAGGAACAAGGATTAGGCCTTGTTTGGATTTTTTTCTTAGAAATTAAAATTTGTAAGTTAAATAGATAAATGAAATAAATATTCAGAATTAGCTTCTTTGTCACAATTAAATTTATTAGAGGTAAATGGGATGATAAATGTTTGATTTTTTCAATTTTCAAACTTCATTTTATTATCAGATGAACTGAAAATAATTTTTTTTCACAAACCAAATAAGGCCCTTGCAACAAGGTAGTGGGTAATGGGCAAATATAACAAATTATGCATTAAATGATATCTTCTCACGATGCACCATGTTACATTATTTAGGTAGATTTATATTTTTAAGCAAGCTTAAGCAGAGTTGACTTAGACCATCCCATGACTCAGAAGCAATCGAAAGGTGCACTATGCATGCTTGACATGTGCATGATCGCTACTTTATAGCAGCCTAGACACTCATCACTCATTACAATATAGAGATGACATGATGCCAGTGGTTGCAAGTCATTGAGATAGTTTAGGTCGTAATTAAGCATTCATTTTTTTTTTGTTACACATATCACGCATGCAATGTGCCATAACATGTAATCATTTTATACGTTCCACTTAGCGTATTAAGCATGTTGTGTCATAGCATATAGTCATTTTATTGGTTCCATTTAACATAGCATGGTATGTGTCATAATATATAATCAATATCAACATAAAACAAAAATACTAATGAGTAATATTATTAATCATGATGTAATGTAATTAATAAGCATAAGGACCATGAAAGTTGAGAAATTCGTAAGCATAAGGAAAATATGCATAGTATATGACATGTATTTTAAAAGAGGAATAAGTAGAAAGAAATATGCATGCTGTACATGTCTAAGGGTGATATCACAAGTGCATGTTTATAATGAATAAAGCAAGCAATTAAGAGTAGAAAAAGGGGCCAAACTAGATTTTTCTTTGTTGAATTAGAATTTTGCTTATAATCCTCTAGTTTACCACTACTCACGCACCTACAACAATTAAAACTATCCTAACAAGGGGCATGCAGTTTAGCTTAACAATTGGATTTAACATGAGGGTATAAGTGGTGTAATATTCATCCTTTCAAAGCACGGACTCTATGAAACAAGGTAATACACTTGGACTGACAATAAACTAGCCAAAACCTTGTTGTCCCTTTGGACAGCAGCTAAAGTGTCAATCAAGCCACAAAAATCTTATTATGGCCCTAAATTATTAGACAAGCATAGATAGGTGATCCTTTTCATCTTGTAGAATTTTAGACAATACCAAGTTCCACCAATCTAGAACAACAATGATTAGGAAAACATGAAACTTCAATTCCCTACAGCAAAACTCCCAGATCCTCATAACTCACCATGTAATACCTTTATTCAATAGAGTAAGACGACAATTAGATATAAGGATCCTACCTCAAGAACAAGGTTGAGATTTTTTCCATTGTCTTAATTGGTCTCAAAAAACACCAAGTAACTCCAATTTGCAACTGCTGCCCGCAGGAAACACTAAACTCCTCTGATTTCTATATTCATTCGTTTCTAGCTCGTCACTAAAATCTCATTGCTTCCTTGCTCTCTTTGTTGAGAGGACAGTTGTTGAGGAGGTGAAACATGAGATTGAAAATGTCAAATATGACCTAGAACCTTGGGCAGGTGAAGAAATAGTGAGAAGAAATGAAGAATTTGTTTGAGGCCCTCGACGTGCAACATGGGTGTGCGAGGAGTGGTGGTAGCTGCACACTAGGAAAGTGTCCACAAACTCCACTTGTTGTATAAGGGTTCAGGCATGGAAGGGGAAAAAGTAAATTTGTGGGTTTAAGTTGCTTACCTGGGTGGGTTTAACTTACGATTTGATTTGGGTTTTAAATTTAACAAAATATAACAGCATTTTTAATAGGGTTAGTGAACATATAACTTTGAATCACTTAAAGAAGTCTTTTAGTTAGGATTTGGCTGTGTTAACGGGCAAAAACTAAACTTGCATTAAGTTATGAAGGAATTTGCTAAGACAACATACAAGTGGTTCATTTACTCATTTTTGGATGTGATATTTTAATTTGTTGTTTCAGGCAATCAGATGATATCATGACAAGGAATACAATAAAATCAATGGTCCGACAAGGTGTATTCAGCCCTTGCAAAAAGAGGGTAGTAAACTTTGTCATATTGGTCGTTAATGGAGTCACTATTTTGGAATCGATTCATGCAAAAGACAATGGTTATGTTGATATACTATTGGAGACCTTCAAATATCCATTCTTGTCGTTTAAAGGTATTGTTAGTTGATTAATTTTTCTTACATTAGAAAGGTTGTGAAAACAGTTCAGTTCCAGCTTTGTGATTTGATGGTTTTTTATAAACTGAATGCATCTCTTCTTTCAAAATGCATTGGTGAAACTCAAATTTCTAGTTAAACATAGAGATCATATACACATAGATCCTTGAACCTTTCTCAATCCGCATGTTATCCTAGGAGTGATATAGAAACATACGATCATGAAGCACACAATATACTAGTAGGTAATTCTTTTAATCGAAACAGTAAAATATACCATATGCAATTTTATAAATTAAAGGCAAAAATCAAAAGGGCGCCCCAATTTTTTCCAAATCATCAAAGAGGTGCCCTATTTTGATTTTTTTTATCAAAAGGGCACCCCACCCCACCAACAATCTATGTATAATTACCAAACTGCCCTTAGTACATTGTTCCCATTATTATCTCTCGCCTAAATCCTGATAGCAGCTACGGTTTCGTAGTTGTTACAGCATGAATGTTGGGTGAGCAGGTTGAATTCGTGATGTAGCAACTACGACATAGCTGCTATAACGTGCATGAATGGTAGGTGAACAGGATTGAATCCGTGTTGTAGCAACTAAGAAACGTCCGACCGATTCAAGATTTAGGCGGGAGATAATAATGAAAATATATATTGGAGGGCAGTTGGGTAATTGTACATGGATTGCTAGTGGAGTGGAGCATCCTTTTAATAAAAAATTAAAATGGGGCGCCCCTTGATGATTCTAAACAAATAAGGGTGCTTGGTTGACTTTTGACTTTTGCCTATAAATTAATTGTCATATCAATTCCGCATGACTTATGATCTAAGGATTACTGTAGTTGCAGTAGTTAGATCGGCAATGAGATCTTTCTGGTATACTCTCCAAGTAACCGAATATGGTAGCCTTATATCTCGTGCTTTCTAAGCATTGCCAGGCCAGATCATCTTCCTACATAGTGCAATTGACTAAAGGTTAGTGGACCACTGAATGAAGTGACTATAAGCAGAGATTGATAAATTAAATAAGTCTAGCAGTTTTATTCCTATATTACCAAAGCTTCACTATTTGTAGATTGATTGGAATTAAACTAAATATTCTTCTGTTTGTAATGCAAAATGTAATGTTACTAGCAAATAATCTACTTGAAATCCTCTTCAGCTAAGTCTTATTCCATTCTTGATCTATATTATCACACAACTATTTTTAGTGAAGTTTTTGTGATGATCAGTTGCCCATCTACATAACGGTAAACACATGCTGCATTGAATGGTCAAGATTACTGTGAGAACCAATATTCATAATTGCATCTAACGGTTTGACGCAGGAAGGAAACAAATGGATGACACTGGAAAAAAATGTTATTAATTAGATTATTGTTTGTTTAGATTTATGTTTGGTTGCCTATGGAATGCAATATTTGGCAGGCATGGAGGTTCCAAAATAATTAGGACTCAGTTCTTTTGCCTGACAAGTTTGATTAGTGATAGGCAAGTATACACAAACTTTACAAGCTTGATTAGTACAATTAAAAACACAGATGACATTCTCTTTCATACTTTGGGCATAGCCTGTTTGACCATGATCGTGGGTAAAATATTTTGTTGATGATGCTTCTATTATGGAGTTCTGCATTTTCCTTCTACTAGTGTTCATTACTTGAAAGGAAGTCTTGGTGCAATGGTAAAGTTGTTTGCCATATGATCTTGTGGTCACAAATTTGAGTCGCAGAAATAACCTCTTGCATTGTAGGGTAAGACTGCTCACAATAGATTCAATGTGGTCTAACCCTTCTCTGGAACCCCACATTAGTGGAAACTTTGTGCACTTGGCTATCTTTTTCTTTTTAGTGTTCATTAATTACTTCTATTTCCCATCACTTTAATTCGGAGTCTTTGTCATTTTTATTCATGCTTGCAAAATTTTCCTTCCAATATAATTTCTGTTAATTGCAAATGTTGTGATGTAGATAACAAACCAGCTTTGGTGATCACCCATGGTGATGAATTGTCAATATCACAGCGTGCTCGTGTCCGTCTCTACTTAGGAGATCTCTTGGGAATTCCTCCTCTGCAGCAAATTTTTGACATTGCAGGTGGTGCATCTAATCTTTTCTGCCTCTTCCTAGATAAACATGTGTATTCGATATGGTACAAATAAATAAAGTTCACGGTTGCAGACACGAAGGATGAAGATACTGAGTTGGCCATAGTGGGTATGTTGCGTTACTGCATTGAACATGCTGATAGGAACCTTCCTTTCAATCAGAACTACTTATTGCAGGTTGGTATTCTAGATTCTACGATTTTTGCTAGTCTTTATGCCAATTGTATGTTTCCTTTGCTGCTCCTGTCTCTGATGCTGCAATTCTTGAAGTTGTAAAAGCATTAGTGGTCACCTTTGAGAACTTGAAGCAGTTTATATGAATGATGTCGTAAGATTTGAGACCTATAATAATATATCACATCTTAATTTGTATCGTCTGGAATCTAGAGAAAAGAAGTTTATGGTTTAGTTAAACGGAATCACTTGCCGAGAAAACCCTTGACTTCAATTCTATTTTGGAATTCTCTCAACCTCTTCTTGGTCTATGATCTCGAGGTGTCCTAACAATAGGATGCAAAACATTTCTCATTCGGGACAAGGGCGACAAGATTAAACTCCTCTCAGTGATGCTATACGGATTTGAAGCCCAACTTTTGGCAGAAAATCTGTTGGTTTTTCTTAACCTCTTTTTATCTACAATCCGCTGTAACAAGGGTGAGTTGTAACTACGTTCATTTATTTGCTTCATTTCATCTACATACTTTTCTGCTTTTAGTTTTACTTTTCCGAAAAGCATTAAAACTCTCTCTTTGTCAACAGAAGCACAGAACTTTGATGCTCATTTTTATGGTTTTTTATTCCTTTTATCCGATTCCACTGTAGGGGCAGAGAATCTTCCACAGCATGATGGAGATGTTGCAGGGTTACGATACAATACTAGAAGTCACCGTCATCATTTTGTGCATCATCCTGCTACTTTTGCGTGGACTTGTGAATTTCATCCAGTGACAGAGCCCTTGTTGTCATTTTAAGACAGTGCCATTGCTCATGAATCTTGTAGATAGTTACTTTCTTATTGGAACATGAACAAGTGTGTTCTTAGAATTGAAGTTTCAATAAATTCTAGAACTGATCGACCGACCACTATGGGGAGGACAGTTTTCTCTTAAATTGCATTCTCTCTTAAATTGCATTATCATACACATTTATGAATGAGATTGTTGAGATCGATGACCAAGGCCAAAGATATCAACAAGTTAGATACGTACAAATCAGTGATGCAGAGGATTCGGCCCCGTCGGGTTCAGTCGCTCCTCCACGCCGTACCGGGGACTAATCTCGCCGGCGCCGACGCCCGGCGACCGCCCTCCACGTCGGTGACTGCCATGGCGACGGAGGTGCTGCTTCCCATAACTCACCGGCCGGAACCAGCATTCGCCGCCATGAGCAGAGGAGCAGCCGCCGGCAGTGCTCAGCAGCAACAGAAGGAAAGCGAGCCACAGGAGGACAAGACTCAGTAAAAGCGCCCTCCTCCCCGACGGATGGAAGAAGCAGAATTATTATTTTTTATATTTAAATAATTTTAAATAAATTGATAAAGAATTTTTAAGTAAAAACATAATATTTAGGACAAAAGTATAAATTGAAATGGTTAAAAAGAGATCTTTTTATTTGTTATCAAAAGTCTCATCTCCCCTCTACATATTTTATTTTTGAAAATTATTTTTTATTTTTTATATTATTATATTAATTACAAAATCATAATTACTCTCTAATTATAATAATTATGATACTGTAATTATAATTTAATAACTACTATAAATATACAATTATAATAGTTATGATCTAGTAATTATTATAATATAATATTAATTAAAATAAATTATCTATATTCTATAATACGACATTAATTTATGTTGATTAATTTTAATTAGTGTTGATCAACATTTATATATATTATAAGAGTTATAAAATATAATTATTATAATACAGTATTAGTATTGATTAAAATAGAAGTGTTCATAGCCATTATAATAATATATTAAAGTTAAAATATTAATATAGTAGTTATAAATCTGAAGTGTCAAAAATATGAATAGTATGACAAGTAAAAATATATTGATGATCCCTTTTTAATAATAAATAAAAAAGATACGTCCCACGAAGCCCTTTTAATTTTTACCCTAATATTTATGACAAGTTAAATTTAAAAAAGTATTTACTTTAATATATTATAACAACTAATAATAGGGCTGAATAAATAGCGACGGCAAAAACACATTCATTTTTTCGCTGCCATGCCAACAAATTAAGAGGCGAGGCAGCGCCTAAACGAAGCTTAATGATGGAGAATGAGATGGATCAAGGTCGGAAGAGGCTTTAGCCGCACCGGCACATCCAAGCCATCAGATAATAACTCTCATCCCCTGTTTCTTCCGGCGACGAGCTTCTTCCTCGCGGGAACGCCACCAGCGTCATCCTGCACGGCCTGCACCTCATGCACCTGTTCACCGACAGAAGGCGGCCTCGACCCCAGCGCCTTCACGGCTCCGTAGCCATCGTGCTCGCCCAACCCTGTTACAGAGAATAAGATAATTAATCAATTAATTAGCAAGTTTCAACACTGAATTTCGTATATCTTTCTTGCCTGCGCCGGCGAAGGAGAAGAAGAGCAGCAGCAGCAGCTGAAACAGTGTCGAAGCCATGGAGGGGAGAAGAGGAAGAGTGAATTAGTGACTGCAGAGCAGGGCATGGGATAAAGAAATGATCCCGAGTGAAGCGGCGACTGCTGCCATGGGAGAGCCATTTCCAGTTGGTGGAGGTGCAGTCGCAGTGGCGATTGACTGACGAGACGAGCTCTGAGTTTCTTGGATATAGTTTAACTTTGCATCAAAAACTTGTTAAGGTGAAGACCTCAACTATGACAAGAATAAAATGTAAACGACCCCTCCAACAATAGCAAATTTGTGAATATGATTTTAATAGTGTGATTTGTTCGGTAGGCAAATTAGAGGAAGAACTTGTATATATATAAAAAAACCAATCCAATCTGTATTAAGATTTTAAACCATGCTCTCAGCACAACCTTTGGTAAAACAAGCCAAAAGCGATTATTATATCTGTAGAAAGATTTTATGAGAATAACAGATTTTGCAGTAGCTAGTACCAGGGATTTACCAGCTTAATTCTATACAAAAGGGGTAACAAAAACAGGATAACAAGTAATTTGAGCTCTGCTTATCAGATGCAACAAGCAACCAAACAATTATCCTCCCAGGACACTATTGCAGAATTCACTGGAAAGAAAACACATCATTTTCGAACTCATATTAAACACATTGTATAAACCATGTCGACTCCATCGCAATGATACATCACAGGAACAACAAGCCATAGATAAGAGTTCAAGCAACACTCCCAACTGTATATAGTAATACAACATACAACAAACCCAAATCCTTATTATACCGTCCCCTCATCCAGACAAGTAACTATCTTTCCCTGACCAACTGCAAACTTTATTCTGAAAAAAGAAATACGCAAAGCACTAATTTGTCGAACCAATCATGTAGTGAGGATGGGTGGAAGATAGTCAGATTTGGTTCCGAGGACTCGGGCTTTGGTGTCAGGGAAGAACTCTGTCCCTGGCAACTCTGTGACAGTGCCTTCGCTGGAGACTGCTATGGGATAGCTAAGAAGGTGACCTGGCAGATCGCGGTCGAGGTTGTCACTTGAATATAGATCCCAGTATTTCTCAGCTATCTTGTTGACCTTCTGTACGCACTCCAATGTCTCTGGATGCTGGAAGACTTCATCAAGCATTCCCAGATGCTCATACCAAAGGGCCATTCTGAAACCATGGATCTGCCCCTTTGCTAGCTCCCTCGTTGACAGGTAGTGTGGTTGGTATGCTCCCATAGCAATCTCAGAATCCCTGCTTCCATCCATTGATCGCTGGTTGATGTTGGCCGATCCGATTATGATATACTCATCATCAACTGTATTCAAGAATTTTAAGAAAATGAAATGTCATTTACTCCAAATATGTGATTGCATTACAACAAGTTGGCAAGGTGATACAATGACAGACCTCCACAATCAGAACATGAATGAACAAAACACTTGGACCCAGAAGGGTAAATAGATGATATGACTGAACAAAAACAAGAATGCTGCATTTCTGAAGAATGATCAAAACCAGAATCCATCATATGAAAGTTAAGAGAAAATTGCATTTAAACCCTCCACAATTTTCTGGGGTTTTTTTTTGAAATGCTCATATAGTTTTCAAATTAACATTTTATCCCTATTTTCTGTTGCTAAAATACGCTTCACCCCGTTAAATCCTAAATTTTTTTCCATTATCTTTCCATGAATCATCTTGCATTCCATAAATTTATGACTTTTAATATTTTTGGAGTCACAATCTCAGGCGACCATTTGAGTTAAAGCTTAAACGAAGAAAAATCATTGTATCTCAAATTTTAATTGCAAGCTAATTTTCAAATCAACTTATGGTCAATCCATGCCAACATAGTGCTGAGTTCTAAAGCATAGTCTTTTCCAATTTAGCTTGTGCCCTACAACTTCAAGATTTCTAACATTTTTAGAGTCAAACCCCATGTTACAACTTGTGTTGAAGCTAACAATCTAAAACTGGCAATCTCTTGAAATTTGATCTTGAGTTGATTTGCTAATCAGCTTGTGGTCATTCTATTCCAACACAATGCCAAGTTCCAAGGTGCAAGCTGATTGTCAAATCAACTTGTAGCCAAATTTAAAGAGTGTGAGTGTTTTGGCTTTTAGCTTCGAAACAAGTTACAGCATGAGTTTATAACTCAAAATATTACAAATCTTGAACTTATAGTTTGCACACTTAGAAATTAACACTCTGCTGACAATGCATGATAGTAAGGTGATTTGCAAATGAACTTCCAAGAGACCATGAGATTTCTGAGTATTTAACTTCAACACAAATTGTAAATATCTTAGAAATTTTGAATTTTTAGGCGTAAGCTAATTTGTAAGGCTTGCACCTTATAACTTAGCATTGTACTTGCACAAAATGACCAAAAGCTTATTTGCAAATTAGCTTATGACTAAAATATGAGGCACCCTTAACTTTTCTAAATTCTTGGCTTTATCAAGTTGTAGAATGGATTTGTGACTCTAAAAATGTTTAAAATCTTCAAATTGAAGGATGGGGTATTTCAACAATAGATTAAAACTATGGGGGGAGAGGGTAAAATGATGATTCAACAAGTTTGGGAGGCATTTCAAAATGGCAATAATTATGCAGGTAAAATGAAATGTTCTCCATAGTTAGTTCATAAAATAACAACGAATTAGTTGAGCATACAGCGGAGTGCCTGCCCATCAAATTGTAAAAAATCCATAAAATACAAGCGAAGTGCCTAAAGAAAAATAATGTTGCTAATTTGAATAAATTGATTCAGTCATGCATTTTGCCAACCCCACTTAGTGGGATAAAGGCTTAGTTGTTGTTGTTGTTATTTCATTCAAGCATCTTGAGGCCTCTATACTATCAATTCCATGATTTTAGCCTACAAGGAACCTAGAAAAAAGTTTGTTTTGTTGGTTAACCTGAAAGCTTGAATTTCCTATCTGTTACTAGGTTTCCAAGAGGCATAAAATAGCATAATATGAAGCAAATAAACTCATTGCAAATGATAAATTTTGCAGTACAAAAATGCATATCCATTAGCTTATTCAAATCAATCAATTAGTAAATGTGGGCACTACAAGTCTCAATTTAGGTATAAATCAATCAGCGACGGAAGTGCATGTCTATTACAGAACTCTAAAACCATGTAGAAATAGAAATAATAATAAATGAAGGCTTACCAATCATCATTTTTGTATGAACATAGATCATAAATCGTCTGGCCTCTTGAGCCCTGCTGTAGTCAGTGTCTGGTGGTGGCTGCTCCTCAGGTTCATATTCCCCACTCTTCTTTACCTCTCGATTCGCTAAGCAAAAGAAGGTCAAGTAGTCCTTCGGATTATCTTCAAGTCCTTTTGCCCGAAGAGCTTGAACAATATCTGCATACATCATGTCCATTGTCCGCCGCTGCCAATCTAAGATTGCTTGGACTGATCCACTTTCTGGTATGCCCTCTGGCCACATTGGAACAACGATATAGACAGTAAACCTCTCCCCAGCTTCAATCTTACTAACAATCTTCAAAGACAACTCCTTAGGGATCAGATGCAATGCACCAATGTCCTCAGGCTTGATGTCATCAGCTTTCCATGCATAAGAACTGCCAAGGAAGTACTGATTTTCAATATAGATAAAATCTTTTGCCCTACGAATGGCATTTACGTAAGCATCTTGAATGCTTCTATCAATGATGTTATCCTTCCCACTAACAAGCCCGGCTCTAGCAGCATCCTCTGGGGCCTCAGGGAAGCCAAAAGCAGCACCTTCATCAATAGATCTGAACAGTTGAACATTCCAAGTATCTTGGTCCTCTGGAAACATGACAGGAGAAGGTGGAATTATGATATCAGATAGATCTCGAAGCTCTACAAGGATATCTTTTCTTCCCTGCTTTCTCCATCTCTGTTCAAAATTGTACAAAACATCCCAGGCAATAGGTCCTTCAAGCCGTGAATGGATATCATGCCAAGGCTCTCTTGGTCCACCTTTCTTGATTGAAGCCTCTCCAAAATTTGGTTGGTGGAAGTCATCATGATGAGCCGTGTCCAATGTCCTGAACAAAGAATGAAATTGTGTATCATATCTGCCATCACAAAGATCAATGCCCCCGACAAAGCTCACAATTCTTCGCTGCTGAGAACTCTTGTTAGGCATCTCGTGGTCAACAACAACAATCTTTTGATGATGAGTGAACATAGTGGCAATTTGTAGGTCTTGAACAAAGCTTCCACCATCATCAGGATTTCGAGGACACAAAACACAGTGTACATCCGAGTCCTTGAAATATTGTTCAGTTTCCTCATCATGGGTTGCCATAAGACCATCTTTCTTCAGTAAACCTACTGAGGTTCTGTCATCCCAAACTAGCATAAGGACTCGAACACCTTCACTAGCCTTCTTCTTAAGGAGCTCTCCAAGTGTAACATCTCCACCTGGTTTTGGCCTCTTGGTGTCTCTCACCAAAGTGATCTCCGTGTACACAGACCATCCAGTGATGTATATAAGATGTTGTGCATTACTAATTGCATCAAAAATATCTTCCCAGCACCTATGGGGCTCATAGATTTTCCCATCAGAAAGAGGGATTCGGGGAATGAAGTCGTCAGGGACATGTGCATCTTGGTAAAGTGTTACCTTGCAACCTTGTCTCTGAGGGAAAAATGTGTAGGGGACACCAGGATATTTTCCACTTCGAAGACCCCTTGCCCAGTTGCGGTCTTTTGAAACATCAAAGTATTGTAATTTCACATGAACCTTAGCTTCTCCAATAGGATTCCGATCTTGATCACATATCTCGAGCCACCTATCCACTTCCTCACCATCAAGAATCTCAGTGACGGGCAAATAAGCTCTTCCAATGAGTGATGCCCCGATAGGGTTGTCAACTTTGATGGTGATGATGACATCTGCTGCCATGTGAGCACAATATATATGAAAAGACTCGTACCAACGAGGATTGATAGGTTCCTTAAGTTTTCTTGTTCGGCCAACACGGGCCTTCTCTAGATCAATTGTGGCATAAATATTGGTGGAACCTTTGCCAAGACCCACAGTATCTTCAATACCTTCAACAATCTGTTCGAAGTATTTCAATGTGCATAAACTGATCAGAATAGAAGAAACAAAAAGGCATTCAATAAAAATATTAACTAAATCAAATGCCTACATAAATAATCTCAACCACAATACACAAGAATCAACAACAATTTTTTTTAAAAAATGTCTCGTACTAAATCGATCCTAACTGATTATCTTCTAATTTTCAATGATTTCTTATCACACTTTGATGAGTCTCCAATACACAGTACATTTGGCGTTGGGCTTGCCTATATATTGGCCTCGTATTTCTAGCTATAGCTCAAGTGTCAAATAAACTCTATTTAAGGGGCTTTTAGATGTTTTAAGTATAGTTATGAAAATCAAATTAGAAATTGAATTAAAATACTCCAAGGCACAAGTTCACCGGTCAAACTAGTGGGTCAATAGATTGAATTGCATATTGCACAAGGTACCTAGTTAGACTGGCACTGTTTAACCAATCCAACTGCATAACTACAACAATCTTAAATTTAGTTATAAAGAATATATTTATTCAGTAATCAATATAACTATATCTATTTGATTTTTTACCTGGTTTAAATGCGTATCCAAACCAAGTAAATTGCTCTTGTTTTCTTTGTGCAAGAGCAAGTTTAGCAAGGGAGATGAAGATTTTATTATATGGACTTGCGGTAAAATTATTCGTCATTCTAGATGCATCTGATTTTGATCTACGAGTCTATAGTTTGTCGGCAGTTTCTAGCAAGCGGTGCTAGAGTAATATCCAACCCATGGTATTTGAGACACTTTGCAAACACGACATTTGGGATCTCTTCTTTCTGTTAACAATAAATTCTACAAATCTACTTTCTACAGAACATTAGAGAAATAAAAGATGCTTGGAATATAAAACAACAATCACCAACAGAGACCTCGCAAAATCACACATGACTCACCAATCATTAGCTGACAACACACCGTGCAAATCTCATAAGCACAAAGATGGTACAGAGGAGATCGAGAAACCAGAGATGACTAAGTCAAGTGCTCATCACAATATAGGCGTTACCTTACGAAAGAAATGTGGAGCGCCACCAGAAGCTCTGTGAGGATTCGTCAGTGAGTCTGCTTCAAAAATCGAAGCATGGAGAGTTCCGTGCAACAAAATCTGGGCCATTTCTCACCTGCTATCTCAATTCCAAAAAGAGAAAAATATATACATCAGGGAAGAAACAGATCCGAACCGCAAGCGAGCTGATAAATAAAATCAAATCGCAAGATCGCATCTTCCAGAACTTAAATCACAAAAGCGACGGTCCTCCCCCAAAAGAAAAAGAAAAAGACTTCCACAAAGAATAGAATCTGACAAATTAGCAAACTTCATCAAAGACTAACCAAATCAACATGAGAAACAAAAGGAAAAAAACACAATTTGAAGTGCAAAAGCAAGTAAAAAAAGAGTCGTAGGCTCACTTTCCGCAGTCTAATTTAACTCAAAAAGTAGAAAAGCAAAAGCCATCAGACTGGCACTGCACCATACTCATTCAGCTGGAGTAGAAAAATCAAAACCCCTTTTTCCCCTTTTCAGAATCAAGATAGGTAAGTAAATCCCGCGTAAAACCCGCCGATCTTGCAGTAATCAAGATTGAAGAAGTACAATTTCAGTGTACTTACCCGGCGACGAATCCCGCGTCGAAGCGAGTGACCAAATCGTGACAAAGAAGAAGGACAGGGATGGAGGAACTGAGAGAGATGACGATCACTGCGGCCTCGGCGTTGAGGCGCGGATTTATATAGAGAAGATGGAGTGAACGGATCAGATCTGGAAGAAGTGGGAGGAAGAAGGTGAAGGGCCCCGTTGACGTTTTTTAATTTTAACAATAAAAAAAATGAAAAAAAAAAACAAACAAGCAAATATAACTAACAGTGGCAAGTGGCAGTGCAATTACTTCGAACTAAAGAAATAGAAAACAGAGAAGAAAAATATAAAATTTAAAAATAAATAAATAAATTTAAAGAAAATTAATCAAAAATAAATTTCTACATTCATCAAACTCTTTTATTCGTTTAAAGATGGAATCCACCACCCAACTATCCTACATAATCAATCTCAAGATCATCTATAAAGAAATAAATCGAGAAATTGTAGTTGATCACGACTGAATAAGGCATTACATTCATCAAATCCTCTTAAGCACTTCAATAAAAAAAGTGGAATTCGCCATCCTAGCGATCCCACACAGTCGATCTTATCACCATATGTGAAGAGATAATCGAGAAGTTGTAGTTGATCACGACAAAGAATGATATTATTTCGACTTCGCTGAGATATCAAACTCTCAATCAGTGATTAAATTGATATGAAAAGGCTATTATTACGAACATGGTAATGATAATGTTTTCTATTATCATATCAAAGAAGTAAAATATTGTTGAGATGAAAAATTATAATCTTGAGATATAATTGAATTGGTTATGACAGAATAGAATTATTAAAGTGTATAAGGATCAAATCTCAAATCTTGACTAAGTTGAAATAATATCCTTCTCTATTGTAATTAATTATAATTTTTTAATTTACTTTTGTTTAAGACGATCGTGAAGCCATCAGTTTCCGAATTAATTGTAATTTATAAGAATATAAATACCTAAACTATAAAAATAAAAGTAAAAAAAAATGTAACAAACATCAAGTTACAGATATACAATACAGGCCCGGCTCTGGGCATAGGCGGGTAAGGCCTATGCCTAGGGCCCAGGTTTAAAAGGGGCCCAAAAAAAAAATTTAAATTATTAAATTATTTAGAGATAATAAAGGGTTAAAATCGGATCCAAAAAATTTCGCCGCTTCCCAATACCGATATCCCCTTTATCTCCCTCGCCTCGTTCGACGCGTCTCCTTCTCCCGTTCTCTTTCTCCTCGCCTCGTTCTCCGCGTTCTCCTCCCGTTCTTTCGTTCTCGTTCTTTCGTTCTCGTTCAACGCCAACGCCCTCAGCCGACTGTCGACTCTTCATCTCCCTCGCCTCGTTCGCTTGAGGGTTTTCCTCACCGACGCCGGCGAACAGCGATCTCCTGCCGCCTCGCCCCTCTGGAGTGGACTGGCCGTCTTCCTCCGTTCCTCGCCGGCGAAACCGCGAGGCTTCAAGCTCGCGCTCTCGCCCCTCTTGCCGTCTTGGCGTCCCCAAGGTCACTCCCCCCAAGGAGTCCTCAACGATAAAGGCTTACGGCTTACCCTGGGATTAGCCCGCTGAACGTCGGCACGTTGAACTCGGGGAGGGAGGGGTCCTTTGGATCGAGGAATTCAGAAAAGGGGTGCTCGCCAGTTGCGGAGGTGTCGTGCGCCGAGAACAATATCGAGCCTGAATCGAGAGAAAGGTGGGATTTTGATCTACGTTTGCGATAAAGACTACGGCTACATATTTATGGTTAATGGTTTATAAAACGCAAGTTTCTTTACTTATTTTATCCATGACTCGCTTTCTGCTTATTCTTCTTCAGAAAATAGAAAACAACAACATCATCATCGAAATCTTCTTGCTGTTATATCTGTTTATTTGCTTTCCTTCTGCAAGGAGCTATTTGAGACCAAGTTTGAAATTTCAAGCGTTTTATCATCTGTGTCCGCGTTCTTCGTGAGTATTCAAAAATATTTTCCATTAGAGATTTAAGCTTTGGAGAGTTGTAGTTGTTCCTTCTGTTTCCTTGTTACTGGATGCTAGTGACTAAGTCACAAATTTTTTGTGGAAGTTTAACAGATTATCTTGAAGTTTAACAGATTGTTTGTTTTACTATTTCTAATATTATTGTTGTTAACAAATTTCGCCTAGGACCCTCCGTGGGCTTGAGCCGCCCCTGATACAATACCACTAAAAAAAAATGATGCATCTTTAAATAATATTAGTTATAGACATAAATGTCACAACAAAATCTACGACGATTTTTATATACCTTAAAAGATGGTGAAAAATAAAAGACCTATTCTAAAAGTTACAAGAATATTTTTATTTACAAATATTTTAATATAATTAGGGGGAAAATTAAAAGTGCGTCTCAAATTAAAAAAAACATCAAATAGATATTTTTCAAAAAATATATTTTAATATTTTATCTCTAAAAATACCTCTTATTTCAATATTATTATACCAGCTATTTAGTAATTTTTTATAATTATTTTAAAATAATTTTAATAAAATTTAAATAATTTCGATCAAGTTAAAAGAGTATTAAAATAGTATTTAAAATTTAAAATTTAAAATTTAAGATTTAACTATAACTATATTACAGGTACTACTGATAACTATTACAACATCAAAAATTATCCATTTCATTTTAATTAAATTAAATTTTAAATGTTAAATAGTAATTACAAAGTAATTATACACCGTTATAATAGATACTCCATAGCTACTATAATAACTTTAAAATAAAAGATATTTTCAAAATAAATACAAATGGACACCCTTTTGATTTTTTTTTTAATGCTCATCTGACTATTTGATAAATCTGATCTTCCTTCTAATTTTTGCCCATATAACTAACCACCTTATTCACTCATAAAATCACATGACTATAGTTATTGTTTAAGCAACATCATTCTTTATTAATAATTAAAAAATATTATTTTAATATCCCTAATATTATCTATATTCTACATAGCCATTATTAATGATTAAATATATAAAATTGTTATAATGTTACGAGTGAATACTATAAAAGTTTAAAATTAATCAATCTATATTTATCAAAAAGAGCATTTTGTACAAGTGAATTGCCTAAAATAGAAACAATTGAAATGGAAAAAATATTAATATGATGAAAAAATGTATTTAAAATTAAAAAAAATATATAAAATGATGATTAAATTTGTTATGTTATATGGAACTAAATATTAGACTATAACTCAATCACATAATAGAAAATGAGAGTCATATAGACGAAAATATTAAAGTGGATATGTGAACATACAAAGATGAGAAAATAAAAAATAAAAATATTAGAGAAAAAATTTTAATTTTTTTTCTCTAATATATAAAAAATAAAAATATTAAAGGAAAAAAATTAAAATTATATCTATTGAGAAAAATTTTCAAGAGGCATTTAAGATGATACAGATATATACTTAGATTATTAATAAATATTTCAATTAAATGATATAAAATTATGATAAATATACCTATTAAATGGAAAAAAATTTAAAGAAGACTTAATTAGTAATAATAAAATAAAATAAAATTTATTTAAATTTTATGATAATAAAATATAAAATATAATATAATGAAATAGACATATTTATATTATCGATCTCATCATATCTAATGAATAAGACTTAATTATTATTATTATTGTTATAAAATTTAGAACTACAACTAGTTCAACGGTACTTTGCCTTATCGCATGGTTTGAGTTGGAGTCTGAGGCTAACAAAAGGCTCAAAGTGGCAATAAAGGGTATTTTAGATAATTTAATTGACTAAAAATATTATCCTTTGACAAACTTCGTATATGAAATTCCACACGCTCGATTTGGTAGAATAATGAAAGGATCATCACGAAGACCTTTGGGGATTATCGACATTAAAGATCCACTTGGAGTAAATAAATAAATAAAATATAAAAAAAGTGGATTGAGTGCGACGGCATTTACGAAACGGGCCTTGCCGACGAGGCGTCCTCGTCTCGTGAGGAAAACGCGGAGAAGAAATCGCAGAAGACCGCCAAGGCAGCGCCATGTGATTAATGCACCGACTCACGTGACCCACTGCGATACCATCGCGGCACGTGGCAACACCTGTTGGATCAGGCAACAGGTGTTGCCTGTTGCATTAACTTCTCACTACTTTTGTGTTTTTTAATAAAAAAAACGACAGAAAGAAAAACACGCACACTGATTTTCTGCATATGCTTTTGTTCGCTTTTATTACTTTTTTTATTTTTAGAATTGAGCCCAAATAGTTAATTTAGCATTCATGTAGTTGGGCTACGACTATGAATTTTTGGGCTTCACTTAGGAATGATTTTTGTGCAATTTAGTCCTTTTGAATATCTGTTAGAGCAAAAATAAAAAGATGTATTTTTTCTCTAAATCATTAAAAGATGTTCCATTTTTTTTTATCAAAAATGCATTCCACCCCATCAAACTTAACTATTCTCCAATATTATTCCTATTATTATCTTCCATCTAAATCTTAAATCAATTAAGAGCGTTGTAACAACTATAAAATCGTAATTGCTACAATGTGAACATTAGATAATTAAGTCAAATCCGCATTTGTAATAGCTACGAAATCATAACAGCTATAATAATTATAGAAATTCGTAACTATTACAAAGTGAATGATAGATAAACATTGTTAAATTTGCATTGTAACGCGATTAGTTACTACAACGTGAATACTTTTGAATAAGGTAAGTATGTGTTGTAGTAGCCATGATTCTATAACTGTTACAACGCGCTTGACTGATTTAGAATTTAAATTAAAGATTCAGATGAGAGATAATAATGAAAATAATTGGGAATAATATTGAAAGGCAGTTCAATAATTATACATAAGTTTACTTATGGAATAGGACGTATTTTTTATTTTAAAAAAATAAAATAGAAAGTCATGATTCACTTTTGACTTTTGCCCTATGTTTTACTATACGTAAGATTTTTGTACAATAATCCATGAAAGGTATGTGATATATTCTTCTTTTAATTGGAGTAATATAATGTGCTTAGAGAGATAAGTTGTTTGTTGATAAACACTTCCCTTTATGGGGAGTGTATATCCAACCTCTTCAAGAGTTTAACATAGGCATGTCATAAGTCAACTACCTATATATTTATCTAAGTCTCACCAATAGAAACAATCTAAAAGCTGCATAATAATTTCAGTTGGCCTGTTAGGGGCCACATATAGTTTTACAATTTTTTAAAAATATTATATTATTTTAAGTATTTTATGTTGTAAATTAATTTCAATTGGCCTATTAGCTTAAGGTCGCAAGTTCGAAACCTGCATGGGCTACATATAGTTTAAAATGTTTATAAATTTAATATTATTTTAAGTATTTTATATTGCAAAATAATTTTAGTTGGCCTATTAGCTCAGTTGGTTAGAGCGTCGTGCTAATAATGCGAAGGTCGCAGGTTCGAAACCTGCTTGGGCCACATAAAGTTTTACAATTTTTTTTAATTATTATATTATTTTAAGTACTTTATATTGTAAACTAATTTCAGTTGGCCTATTAGCTCAGTTGGTTAGAGCGTCGTGCTAATAACGCGAAGGTCGCAGGTTCGAAACCTGCATGGGCCACATATATTTTACAATTTTTTATAAATATTATATTATTTTAAGTATTTTATGTTGTAAACTAATTTCACTTGGCCTATTAGCTCAGTTGGTTAGAGCGTGCTAATAACGCGAAGGTCGCAGGTTCGAAACCTGCATGGGCCATTTTTAGTTGATAATAAATATAATATATTTTAAGTAGTTATATTGCAAAATAATTTCGGTTGGTATTTTTGCTCAGTTGGCTGCAGCGGTGTGTTAATAACGCGAAGGTAGTTGGTTTCGAAACTCCAGGGCCACAAATTTAAAATTTTTTATAATAAATATAATGTATTTTTAAGTAGTGGTTGTTGCAAAATAATTTCAACTTTTTAACTCAGTTGGCTACACCGTTCTGTTAATAACGCAAAAGTCACATATTTGAAATTAAACCTGCCTGCGCCACATCTAGATATACAATTTTTCTCCGGGACATGGTGCCACGATTGGACATCCAGATTGTCATCCAAATATTTACGATTCGATCCCAGCTATAACATATTTGCAAAAAATTTATTCTAAATGGAGAGCGCAATCAAAGGGTGTTAGATATCTGGATTGACCGTTGCGTGGGATCGGATCAGTCACCCTTAAGAATAACTCCTAACTAAGATTTATTAGTTTTTTTAGATATATATATTTTTTATAATAAATATAATATTTTTTAAAGTAGCCTTTGTTGTAAAATATTTTAAGTTAACGTATTAGCTCAGTTGATTAGATCGTAAGGTTGCAATTTAGAAATCTGCATGGGTCACATTTAGATTTACAATTTTTGATAATAAATATAATATTTTTAAGTAGCCCATGTTGCAAAATAATTTAGGCTGACTTTTTAGCTGGTTGGTTAGAAGTTGATTAGAGCTATGTGCTAATAACTATTTGAGCCACATCTAGTTTTACAATTTGTGATAATAAATATAATATTTTTTAAAAGTAACCCATGTTGCGAAATAACTTCAGTTGGCCTATTTACATTTTGAATGGGCCATAATTAATTTTATAATTTTTTATTTAAAAGATAATAAATATAATAGTTTTTTAAATATGCCACGTTGCAAAATAATTTCTATTGGCTTATTAGCTCAGTTAATAATCGATCGTCTGTTCGAAACACTCATGAGCCAGTGAGCCACATCTAATTTTACCAGTTTTAATAATAAATATAATATTTTTTACGTAGCCCATGTTGCAAAAAGTTATTTATTAGCCTATTAACTCAATTTGTTAGAGTGTCGTGTTAAAAATGCGAAGATAGTAAATTCGAAATTTATAAGGATCACATCTAATTTTACAACTTTTTATTTAAAAGATAATAAACATAATATTTTTTTTAAAGTAGCTCACGTTGCAAGATGATTATAATCTTTTTTGCACTCGTATAAAGTTTATTTTTTCCCTCTCCATTTATACATTTTAATTTCCTTGTCATTTATATTCAAGAGAACTTTGTTTCAGGCCCCAAGATAATGGTGCATCAATTGAGCATCTTCTTATTTAAGTTTCAATTTCGATAAATTAACAGATAAATTTTTTTAATGGACATTTAACTTAAGAATACTAGACTAATGGGCTGTCCATTGTGAGGCTTCTCTAATTTATTTTGGTGGTCGTTAAAAAACTTACCTAATACCAATTTAAAAAAATTGATCTTTAGAATATTCATCTTTAATGGAATTATAAATTTTAATCCTCTTTATTATTTTTCTAAGCGTTTTATCATTGTATCACCCTCATCAGAGTAAAAATTCTTTTATTATTGACTATAGCATAATAAATAGAAATTTATTGTTGCCTAGTTGATTGGAATTTTCTATCTCAAACAATTGATCTAATGTAATCAAGATAGTCATTATTAAATTTTGAAAGAAAATACATTATCATATGTTATACAATTGTGATAAAAAATAAAATCATTACCTTAGCGGGCCTTATAAGATGATCCAACACACTCTAAAAGGGGATAAATCAAGAGGGCATTTCTTCTAACACAATGATCTTTTGCATGAAAAAGGTCAGACACTCAACTATCATATATTATGCAATGAACTATTATACGTTATACAATGAGTACAAGGTAATTGAAAATCTCTTTCTTAACTTAACATAGAGATTTAACCCTAGATGAAAAGAATATTACCAAAAGCAAGGACTATTCAACTCTTTGATGTTTGTCAATATTTTTCATTCTTTAAATTATGATCCCAACTATTCTATTCTAGCACTTATTTTACGAACTTGTATTGTTAGATATTAGAGTTTATCAAAAATTAGTTTAAATTTTTAGACAACCAAATGAAGCAAAGTAACTTATCGTCTTTCAAGGTTCATTTGAGAGTTAATTAGGGTTTGATCGAGTCTACTAGATAGGCGTGGAGATTAGGGTTGGGTGAGTCCGAATTTGAATAGTTTAGTCATGTAATAGCTAGCTGTACTTTTCTCATATGCACATGCATCCACCAGTTTTCATAATTGACAGAAATAAAGTTTGGAAAAATGGGACCCACCCCACTTGCATTCAACGTGTTGTAAAGCAAAATGAAACGTAAATTTGGAATCGTCGTTGGACATGGGCCGGCCCAATCGAGTCCGGTTCAAGAGCGGCCTAATTCGACCGGTTTGGTCTTTCGTGAGAAGATTTAAAAGGGAGCTTCTTCCCCGTTACTCTGTCGCGAAGAGATCGCCGTCTCCTGATCTCTCTCCTCAGGTCAAATCTTGACGGATCGCCGTCCTCAACTAGGTTTGCTCTTCGTCTTTGATCTGCTTGCTCTGGATCTGTTCTCATTAGGCTTTTTGGTTGCCATTTTTTTGGTCGCTGCTCGGATCTGCGAGCTGTCTGCGTAGTCCAGTGAATCTGAAGATACGGGATGCCATGTCTTGGCCTGATCTAGTAGGATAGTGACCTTTTAGTTCGGTTTCAGTGATTCCGCGCCGATGCTTTGTGTTTCGACCGCTGAAAGTTCTGGTTTTTCTTTTCCTTGCTAACTTTTGACTTAGATCGACTGATCTATGATGTCTCTTTAGTAGAGCAAAGTTACATGGAAGTGAAAGCTACTTCGATTCGAGTTGTTGTGAAACCATGGAAGAAAGTCTATGTAAAACCATGAGTATTGTTTCTCAGTTGTCGGAGCTCAGTCGAGTGCGGATTGTGTTAGTCGTACTATAAGGTTGGGTAGGCAACTTGCTTGGTTTTACGTTTTATCATATTTTCCCTTGAATTCTATCTTTGTTTTAGTTTGACAGTGCTTCTGTAGGATCCGATTTTGTGTTGCTTACATAAACCTTTGTTTGGATTGAACGCCTTGGGGTTAAAATTTATTTCTGATTACTTTCACAAATTCCCTCTAGAATTAACTTCCTTTCCTTTTCGATAGCAGATCCAGTATTTAGCTTGACATTTGTCTAAACCATGCCCATGGAGAATTGATCTTTTGGAATGAGAATTTTTATTGTGCTTTGATTTTCCTGTAGATAATTTGTCATGAGTTTTAAACATTTTCTTATTTATTCAACAATCACTGACTTTTGAATATATGATATTTGTTTAAGCAGTTAAGCAGGTACTGGCGTTAGTCTATTTTGATATTCTAATTTTTTTCTCAATTTATTTATTTTTATCATAAATGATTGCTTTCTGGTTCTATTTCTTTGAGTTGAACATTTGCAATGCGTTTACTAGGCAATGATGGTGTTATAATTTTTTTCTTTTGCATTTACCTTTGGAAATTAGCATGCTAGAGCCCAATTCCTCAAAGTTCTTATCCTGCCAATCAGTTTGAAGTGTTCCAGGTTGTACTAGTTTGTGGCAGAGGACACATAATTAAAATGGGAGGGGCAAATATTAATATCTTAAACTAAGAATGGCAAAATGTAACTTTTAAAGAATTTCAAGACTAAAATTTAAAATTATAAAGGGTTGGTAAAATATTAAGGGAGGAAGAGGCCACTGTCATCCACCTCTTGTATCTGCCACTAGTTTGTCGCATACTAAAGGATTTCCGGAATTAGATTATGAGATATTCTCCATATTGAAAGATCATTGCTGGTCGTGATCTCTTTGGGATTCAGTACTATTAGCCCCCTTCCACATCACTTGAATCTTTTGGTTATGTCTAATAATTTTAATAATTTCTTTTATATCTGTGTCTTCTCTGTATGTTTTATCTGTCAAGTCCCTCTAGAAATTATTATTCTGTTGCATCTTTCTATCTCAAGTTTCATATTAGTTATTTAGTTGTTCGTAGATTGTTACCAATTTAATCCCACGTGTTTCTTGAATTTTTCACAAATTCAATTTATTGCCACAACATTCTAATTATGCAAGAATCCTAAACATTCAGAAGATGAAAGAGAGCAATATGCATCATAATTTCTTTTTGATGGAAACTTTTTGGTCAGAGTTTTGTGAAGTGTTGCTACATAAGACATCAATGCATATGTTTCTCAGATAAATATGCAGATGCAGTCTGAGTACAATACTGATGCAAATAAAATAGATCTCTAAAGTTATCTATTGAATTGATAACCTGACAATGAGTGCTATTGTACAATCTAATTGCTGAGCATCTGCAAATGAACCCATAACACTTTATGTATACTTTTTTTTCTGTTCCAAACTTGTATGTAAATCTGTTTTTTAATCAAATATTTTATGCATCTTCTGAAGATGCATGTTCATGTACTTGGACATCCTATGACCATGACCATCAATTTGTAGTCATGTAAAATGTGCATGGTGAAACTATTTCCAGTAAAATCTTTTGTTTCTGGTTCCAATACTCCTTTTTTCACATGTTCCAACAGATATATTGAAAATGGCTGATGCCGAGGATATCCAGCCACTTGTGTGTGACAATGGAACTGGCATGGTCAAGGTAAGGTTTTGTACTTATTGCATCTAGTGAGCGTTCCATTCTTTCACTGGCTTTAGTATTTGATCTATAAATTGAATTGACTCTTTTAATTGTATACCAAAAGGCTGGATTTGCTGGTGATGATGCACCTAGGGCAGTTTTCCCAAGTATAGTAGGCCGGCCTCGCCACACAGGAGTTATGGTTGGGATGGGCCAGAAAGATGCTTATGTTGGTGATGAAGCACAGTCCAAGAGAGGTATTCTCACATTGAAATACCCTATTGAGCATGGAATTGTCAGCAACTGGGATGACATGGAAAAGATCTGGCATCACACCTTCTACAATGAGCTTCGTGTAGCTCCTGAGGAGCATCCTATATTGCTCACTGAAGCCCCTCTTAATCCAAAGGCAAACAGAGAAAAAATGACCCAGATTATGTTTGAGACCTTTAATGTACCTGCTATGTATGTTGCTATTCAGGCTGTCCTTTCACTTTATGCCAGTGGTCGTACAACTGGTTAGTATGTTCTCATTGTTATTTTCTTTTTTGGACATTTTTGTTTTTCAACTAAGATATGCACCTGCACACACATGTTCTCAGGTATTGTGCTTGATTCGGGTGATGGTGTGAGCCACACTGTGCCTATATATGAAGGATATGCTCTACCTCATGCCATTCTTCGATTGGATCTTGCTGGTCGTGATCTCACCGACTGCCTAATGAAGATCCTCACAGAGAGAGGTTATTCGTTCACCACCACTGCTGAGCGGGAAATTGTAAGGGACATCAAGGAGAAGCTTGCTTATGTCGCTCTTGACTATGAACAGGAGCTGGAAACTGCCAAGACCAGCTCAGCTGTGGAGAAAAGCTACGAACTTCCTGATGGACAGGTTATCACCATCGGTGCCGAGCGATTCAGATGCCCAGAGGTCCTCTTCCAGCCATCCTTGATTGGCATGGAAGCTGCTGGAATTCATGAGACAACATACAACTCCATCATGAAGTGCGATGTGGATATCAGGAAAGATCTATATGGCAACATTGTGCTCAGCGGTGGATCCACTATGTTCCCTGGTATCGCTGACCGCATGAGCAAGGAGATCACAGCACTTGCACCAAGCAGCATGAAGATTAAGGTAGTCGCTCCACCGGAACGAAAGTACAGTGTTTGGATTGGAGGCTCTATCCTTGCATCCCTCAGCACTTTCCAGCAGGTGAAGTTTCTATTACATTATCTCTATTACGAACAAAGAATTTATATTTACTCAGTCACTAATAAACTGCATCTTGTTAACCTGCAGATGTGGATTACCAAGGGCGAGTATGAAGAATCTGGTCCAGCAATTGTCCACCGGAAATGCTTCTAAGCTCATCACTTGCATCTGTGGGCAGTTTTTCTGGCTTGTTCTATCTAGTATTTGGCTTTGCTCGATCCATGGTTTGCCTGATAGTACCGTCCCTAGTGCTTGAGTCTCCCTTTTACTGTTGAGTTTGCTTGAAAACAGTTCTAATCTTTAGACGATTTCCTTGATGATGCTTTGCATTTGCAGTGGAAATGAAATTATGTATCGATATTGTAATATGATCGGCAGTTTTAGTGCCCATGCCCTGGCTCGGGGATTTATCCCTTGATGTATTCTTGCATGATGTATTACTTGGTTTATCTGCAGCCAATTCTTCCTTTTCTCTAAAAAGAAGTTTGTTTTCTGGTTTCATATATTTGATAAAATTTGACTGTATTTCTAGCAATGATTGTTCAAAGTTTGATGCCAAATATGCTCATTAACATTCCTGGAATTTGTGAGGTTATAGGTTTCTGCAAGAATTTATTGTACTGGAAGGCATTTTACTATGATTTAGAAGCTTATCATTGTTCATTCTATACCCTGTCATGCAGGCTGCAAGATTGGCTGAGAACCACATCAAATATTGAAGATTAATCAGGTGCATTTCGCCCCCTTCGCCCTACCTGCTTGCTGATTTTCTGTAAACTTAAGATATTTGTGATTTTGGGACCTTCATTGGTCTATTGGAGGATTAGGGTTTACTATTGGTTGTAGATATGCTGGTATAAAGGTTGTTGTTAGTAGGCATTGCTGTTTGGTTCACTTAGAGAAAAAAATTGCATGATGGTCGCTTTGAAAGTTCTAAACCATTCTCTCCGCACCGATAGAAATTGCATGATATATCTTGCACTTGCTGAGGGATTATTTAGTTGTGAAGAACATATGAGACTGACGTATGTGCCATAGGGACCGAGTGGCGGGTAGTTTTCTTAGTCACTTGCTGAAAAAACAAGGGTGTTTGATCAGAGTTCATGATAAAGCAAGGGCTGATATCTGTTTTTTTGATAAAAATTTGAAGTGCGTCCTTAATTATTAGAATTGTCAAAAAAAAAAAAGTCTCTTACTTCTATCATATTTTTAGTCTTGAAAATATTTTATTCCAGCACATGTAGCAGTTACACCGAAATTGTAATTACAATGTGTTAAATGAATTATTTTTTTAATTCAATTTATCAAAAGTGGTTATAGGAGCAATAGGATCGGAAAGGATCAATATCAGTTTGCAAATTGTTCATATCATTCGGCCTCTTCCGATGATCAATCGAATTGGTAGTAGGACTCGGGGTAATGATGCTCAATCCATTCATGGTAATATGAGATTACCATTGAGTGGCTATGTTTACTCCAAGATATGGATCGAGGAAGGGAAAAAATTTTAAGGTGAAAAAAAACTCTAAGAAAAAGAAAGGAAAAAAATCCTTGGAAAGGAAAAGAAAAATAAAGAAAAAAATAAAGGAAGAGAAAAAGGGAAAAAAAAGGCCACCCAAAGCTCATGGTCTTGTGAGACGACCGCACAAGACCAGGGACGCCCATTTATGGTATGCCACGCAGGGCAGTTGCTTGCGGCCGCACAAGGCGACTCTGAAATGCCACTCATGGCTCCAACCGCGAGAGGCGGGGATGCCCGCGGCTCATGGTCGTGTGAGGCGGCAATTGAAGGAGATTTGCTTGGGGAGGAATGAAAATTATTATGATTTAGACGGATAAAAAATTATTTTAAAAAATATTCATGCATTTATTATTTTATAATAAATAAATAGCAAATATAATAAATTATCTATTTTTTATGAAATAAATACAAAGAAACTTTTCACATATAAAACTTTTTTCAATTTTTATTTTCCTCCTGCCAAATAAACGAGAGTAAATGATAATTATCTTGGATGTTCAATTTGCAATGACCATCGATTAGTTCAAACGAATAGTCGTATATGTTCAATTGGATAGTCTCAGGTGTAATTTATTATGTTTGTCACTTTTAATAAAAAAAAAGAACGTATTTAATAAAGTTTTAAAACATGAGGAAAAACGATGAATATACTGACTTAGAAAAACCTCTGGAGTGCAACAATACCAATTGGAAACGTCATTGACAGCTTCTCTCTTCCACGTTTTCCCCTTGACTCGTTAATGCTTCCGCTGTGCTGTATTTGAGTTAGATGGAATGACGAATTAAACTGATGGATCGTGTTTGGACAGCAAAGGAATAATGGACGAAGCTACTAAAATCTAATCTACTTAAAACGCTCTATAAAGGCACTAGCAACAAAACAATATTGTGCTCAGGAAAAAGTGGATTGAAAGATTAAAAATATGATAAATTCAAGATGGCCGAGTTTACCATGACCATTCATTATTTGGGAATGAACTAAAAAAAAAAAAATAGGCCAAAAGAATTCCACAACTCAATAATTGTTAAGGGTGGTCACTTCTCTACTTGATTATAGCATAGCAAAGAAGACAACCAAAATCCACAAGCCAGAGGAAGAATGTAGCTACACAGCACAAGGAGATCTGCCTCCCAGGTTCGTTTGTTTTTATTTTCAGCACAATTCAGATCCACATTTTAGTGATCATCATCGTCGTCGCTAGGGGGATAAGGGTCGCCTCCTTCGCCGATCACTTCAAGCTGCAAAAGCAGATTAACCTTCAGTTGTAAAATTCAATCCTGATCAATTTCTTTTTGGCAAGTCTCAAAGAAGCATCTTAATTACCACAAAGTATTGAGAGCAAATGGGGCACACGTGAGGCTTGTCTTTCTTCAGCCAAAACCACAGGACTTCGTGTTCATCCTCTGGAAAAACAGTTGGAATGTTGTGAATCTAGCACAATGCATGGTCTTATACAACGAGTAGATGAAATGATAAAAAGTAGATTAACTTACCGCCCTCATCACCAACACAACCAACTATCCTCATGTTGTAGTGGGATTGGATGACAGCCGGAGCTTCCTACAATGTAGGAACCAAAGGATTAATTCAAGATATCCAAGGAAGAACAAACATCAGTATTGGAAGAGGGAAAAAAAAGCCTAAATAGAAGATCAACACTGATGGCATGCTAATTGTCCTACTAGGAAGAGTATCTAAACGAAAATTCATTTCCAAGTGCTTTCTTTCCAGAGATATTACGCTTATAATCAAAATATTAATATTAATCAAGTCAATTATGGTTGCTTACAATTATACAATAAACCTTTTACAGGAGCAACCCAAGCACAAGTGCAGTACGAGTACAAGATGGGACTTATCCTGAAAGTAAGAATCTAGTTCCCACATGAACTTTTCTTTAATGGTATCTGAACTCAACATATAAATTTAGTGTTGCATGGTAAACCTGTTCGTGTGAGAAAGGAGCAGTGATGGAATCAGGACATTGGTGTAGATGGCATAGGGAAATTCAAGGATGTTCGCAAGCAATTGATATCGGTTGGTTTATTGAAATAGAACCATGTCACATGTGTGTATTCACTTCTCATACTTTACCAGAAGCATAAGCATCTTAAACATATTTCAATCTGTATGGTGTTAAAGTTGATTTTTGCAAGCGTACAATGAGAATGACTCTCAAAATGAGTTTGAGTGCCCCTGATTTTTCACTCCTGAAATGTTAGCCAAAGGCAAATACCAAAACGTAGTACTACAATTCCACATCCCTCCTACCTCTTTTGTAAATGCACCTTTAGAGTGAGCCACATGCAACAATCATAAGCTTGCGAGATACAATGAGTCACATAAGAAGTTCACTCTCATCCACCATTGTTGTCTTGTTAACTATATTTGAAGATCCATGATAACAACTACATCAAATTTAGTCATAGAATAAAATAATATGCTAACTATTGTTTGCAAAATTGCCTTAATTTCAATCTTTAGCAAATGCTAAACCATAAGGTTCAGTGTCCTTTAGTCAACCAATAGCAGAATAAGTGTTATATCAGACCAATAGATATTTGAATTCCTTGAGAAGAAGTAGAAGGGGGAAAGCATGCTGTTTTAATGTTTGGTGAAAGTTTAAGATAGAACCATCTTAAGTTTATTTGGTGTGTTAAGTAGGTTAACATTGACGGCATACTTGACATTGGATTGAAGTCCAACAAGAGTTGGCATGGGATGAAGTCCAGCAGGTGTTGGCAATGGATGAAGACCAACCAGTGTTGACAATGGTATAAGCTCAACAAGGGCTGGTGGTGGAGAAGTCCAATAAATGTTGACATTAGAGAAGTACATGTTACAATGGAAGATATTCAATAGGTGGGAATGGAAGAAATCCAACAAGTGTTAGGGGTGTTAAGAATGGAAGAAATTCAACAGGTGTAGGGAACGAAAGAAATCCAATAGGTGTTGGAAATGGTAAGAGTGCAACGAGTGTTAGCAATGGTAAAAGTTCATTGGATGTTGGCAATGGTAAAAGTCCAAGTGTTGGCAATGGTAAAAGTCCAAGTGTTGGCAAGTGGAAGTTCAACATGTGTTGACAAATAAGAAGTCTCTATAGATGAAGATTAATTAGATGTTCGGTAAGTGAGAAGTCCCAACAGATCAAACCTGATTGGGCAAGTGAAAGTGTTGATAAGTTATGATTAACTAATACTCGATAGTTGATGAATCCCATAGAAAAAGTCTCTTGAAGAGTTAGTCCCCGAGATTAAGCCTCTTAGCAACTAAAAGTCTAATAGGTCAAGGTTAACCAATATTAGACATATGAGCGTGTCTCAGAGGCAAGGCATTTTGGCAAGCTGAGAGAGTGTCGAAACCTCTTGGTAGGGAAGTCTATGTGAGACGACAGCACCTATACTTTAGTTTTGGCTAGACCTGAATTAAGAAAGCACTGTCGTTGATCAGAGTCAATGATCCAATTGATTAAAGGTTACATTTAGTCTGGTGATTCAATCAACTAAGTAGTCGACTCAAGCTAATTTGCTAATGAACAAAATGTTTTGTCTGTAAGTCAATTGACTAGACAGTCGACTAGAGCAAGATGAGTCGACTAGGGAATAGTAGTAGTCCATTGATGACATAACAAAAAAGCTAGAAGTAGGTCGTTGACCTCACAAAAAAATTGCAAAGCTGTTAGATAGTCTACAAGGTAAATATATCAATTGAATGGCAGCGAGATCAATCTACTCAAGAATCCATTGAAAAGTTAAGTAATTGACTAGAAGCAAGGCAATTGACACATTTGTTGGCAGACAGAAGGCTAAAACAGCCACAAAATAATCAATTGAATAACCAATTAGACGACTAATCAAATGCATAAAGAAGGTAATTGTTAAGACAAAGACTATATAGAAGGAAAAAAGGGAGTTTTAGCAGCCAAGATAAAGCGAATAAAGCAAGTGAAATCATGTGAAAGTGAGACAAAAAAAGTTATTGTAGTATTTGTTTCATCATTGTATTCTTTATGCGAGAAAAAAAGGATAAAGGAATTTTGGGAGTGACTCACTGATAGGTCATAGGCTGTGGAGTAGGAACCAAAGGTTTCGAACTACATAAAAACTAAGTGTTAGCGTTTCCTAGGTTTCATATTTATGTTTTGATATATTTCGTTGCTCGAGAGAAAGGCTATTCACTTCCGCTCTAGCCTTGCATTTCAATCTGACGACAATATTTATTGTTCTATGAAACATTTAATGTTGCTAAAATTCCATCGGACGATACGCAACCATGAATCCAGCTGGGAACGCCGCCGGAGGCCCCGCCCGGGGCCGGCGAAAAAACAGCTAAAACTAGGTTTAATTAGAAAATCTCCTAGCTATAGTTCAAAATTATAATTTAGGATAGAAATAAATGAACAAAAATTATGAAGTATATAATGTGCAATTTCAATTAAAAGAACATAAACCATTAGTAGTAAAGCAACTACTCACTTGCATAATGTAGTAGATAAAGAAAAAGAGAAACAAAAATAGCCAAACAAGCATAAGACTGAAGAAATAAAACTCATAATAGACTATTACACATTTTCCTAAGGGATTATGTGAATGAAATCATGTCAGCCATGACATCTTTTAATTGCACATTCTGTTTAAAGAAATCATAATAATCAAGTTTATATGCATGTAAAAATCTAAGGAATTACAAAGTGGTTCTAAGCAATAGGCAATTGACTGATTGCCTATCTCTTTGCTGAGGACCTAAAGTGTCAACATCAACATAATATTAAAATAATAAAGAAAATATATAAAATTAAAGATAACTAATATTAACATATATATATATATATATATATAATTGTATTCTCAATCAATCAAAGCAAGTTCACAATTACAAATGAATATGTTATAATTGATAAGCACTAACAACACAACAATGACAATTTATATTTCACATTACAACCAAGAAAAACAGTCACAAAATCTGGGGAATAAATCATTCTAAGTGTGTTGAGATTAAGTGAAGAAAAATTTACCTATAAATGAGAAAATAGAGACAACACAAATGGGAGCACGCACCTAAAGAAAAGCAAGAAAATATAGCCCAAAATTAGTGTAGGCCAACGGCATCGAGTGGAGAGCAAAGTCATGTAGGGGGAGAGGTTTGAGTGAACAATGAGTGTTGGGTGAACTAATGGAGAGGATAAAAATTAGTTTTTAGTACAAATGAACCAACAACTTGTTAAAAGAATTAAAAAAATCTTTAGACCCACCTAGAACGCCTTGGTGAATCACTTGGATCACCTTGGTAAATCGTCTGGGCCACTTAGACATTTCATGTGCTTCTCTTTTTAAAAGTCACCTAAGACGGATCACCTAAGCCGAATCCATCTATTTAAAACAATGAAATAAACAATTGATTTCGATTTCTAAAATTGATCAGAATGAATTCATAGTTTACCAAGTTCCATAGATCCTCAAACACTTCAAAACTACAAAAAAGTAGGCATAATATAAATCCCATATCGATCCTTGAAAGAAAATTGTAAGAAGACAAGTAGCAACCAGCTCATTGTCTATTCTGATAACAAGGATTCAAATGTTTGCAAAATATTAGAATGAATAGATCTACAAAGGGGCAACAGTAAAGGAAATCTTACCTTAGTGCCAAAGGGACCAACGGGTGCATCCATATCAAACCGCTTCTTTCCCTAAACCAAATCAACGTGACACAGAAAAAAAGTGTATCTTTAATCGTACAAAGATACACTCCACATCAAACAACGCCAAAATGAAGAGATCTAAAAGAAGAACAGACCTGGAGCTCTGCTTCCAACTCCTCGCGCTCGAGCCCGGTGGCGATCGGCATCACATCCTCCACTTTCTTCCTCGACGATCCATCCTCTGAAGAAACCAAGATCTATCAGATTCAAATCGAATTCAAAGTCCGATCCGACGACCGGAAGAAAAAAAAACGCACTCGTATAGAAAAAAATTAAGGAAAGACGAACTAAAACAAAGGATTACCAGGGACGGAGCTGAAGCGATACCGCGTGTCGAGGAAGGATGAAGAAGCTGAAACCGGAGCAAGAATGGAGCCACTCAGGGAAGAGGCAGCGCCGGAGGAGGCACGGCGCTGACGGAGGGCAGAACGCAAAGGGGCGACGCAAACCCTTCTCCACATCGTCTCTGAGTCTGTGTTCTCTGGTCGACGGCCGCTACCCTTTCTTACATCCTTCCTCTTCTTTAAATAATAAAATGTTAGGTTTTCAGATGGGCCTTGCGTTGGCCCATTAAGACCGAACCCACAAATGTAGCTCTGTAAATCCTAAAAATAACTCCATGTTAATTTATTTGAGAATTATAAATATATAAATTTTAGAATGTGCTTAATTAATAAGAAAGAAATTCCACATATTTGCAAGGATAAATAGGTAAAAGTGATTTCATTACTAAACCGTAAATTTCTTTTTTTTTTAAGAAAAAACATAGTAGTTGTTATCGTTAAAACAACTATCTTGGCCATTGAGGTAGAGCCTTAGAAGGATAATGGTCCATAGTTTTTAGAAGACAGTTTTAGGGAGCTCAAATAGTCAATGGAGGTCGTCTACAGTTTCTAGAAGAAGTTTTGGAGAGTCCAAACAGTAAACTTGTTGCAAAGCATTCAACAATAGATCCAAGTCAACGCTATTCAGTCTCCATTTGTTTATCAAACAAATTGAAAACAAAAAGAAAAAAATAATGATGCATAAAGAATAGCATTGGTACCCTACAGTTGGCAACAACATGAACAAAGTAATATTAACACGAAAGCTCATAAGAATAACATAAACAAAGTAACGTAGAAAAACCAATAGCACAAAAGACACTCTTGATCTTCTTATCGAAATGATTAATCATTTTACCATATTCAGGCAAAGCATTAGCCACCTGTAGGAAAACTATGAACTGTGAGTGTGGAAATGAATGCACAGTATTGTGAATAAGTGTTTTTTAAAATAATGTTTTACTTGGAAATCAAACGAATTACCTGCTCGACTCACTATTCATTGAGGTGAATTTACATGGATGATGTTGCATAATTCAACCGATACAATTGGCATTTCGTGTTTAGTGAAAACAAAAAAGATATCTTGTAATCAAGACTTGAACATGAAAGTATAAATTTATTGCCATAACTAAATCCTCATATGTAAGTATAAAAAAGGTTTGAACATGAAATGCATTAAGCCACAAGCATCACGTAGTTCAGCACCTTCGACCGTGTCTTCATATTAGGATGGAGTTTGCAGGCTATGCAGAATTTAAAGCACTGCTCTGTGGACGATGTGATCAAACAAGCCTGAGTTTAAACATAGAATAAGTCGATGAATAAGAAACATCTACTTCCATAATTTTCGGAGGGACATGTTCTTCTCAGTGTCTTTTTTCATAACTTTAGCAACTGCCATCTCAAAATCCTCCTGTGTAACATGGACTCTTCGTTCCCTGAGTGCAAACATCCCTGCTTCTGTGCACACAGCCTGCAGAACAAATCATCAAATCAATCCTTCTGTTCGATTGCATTTAAATATATTTGTATATAACACCAATCATTTTCCAGATAGAAACGAGTAAGCAGATGGCTTGAGGATATAATATGCAATTTTGCAATTATTATTGAAAAATATACAATATAAGTTAAGCCACAGCATAAATTAAGGGTGCAATATGAAATCAAACTAAAAAGCAGAAATAATAATTACCTTAAGTTCTGCACCGGATGCTCCATTCATCTTTTCTGCAATCTTTTTAAGATCTATGCCACGCATCAAGTTCATCTTCCGCGAATGAATCTTTAATATATCAAAGCGGGACTGGAATGCAATTGATATTTTATATAAAATTGTATTCAGTCATATGTAAAAAATACAGAGTTAATGATATGTTTATCATTTATCTACCTCTTCGTTGGGATTTGGGAACTCGATTTTTCTATCAATTCTACCAGGTCTGAGGAGTGCTTGGTCTAGAATGTCGATCCTGTTAGTGGCCATTAGAACCTGAATGAAATGGGGAAAATAATGTCAATAAAGGTATAAAACAACGAACTAAGGAAATCTGTAACAATATACTCAAATGAAACTCATTCACATGCTCATATGAATGCACCTTAATTTTGTTTGATGCCTCAAACCCATCAAGCTGGTTAAGCAGCTCAAGCATTGTCCGCTGTACTTCACTGTCACCATTACCGGTGCCAGACTCCATTCTAGCGGATCCAATACTGTCTATTTCATCCATGAATATAATTGATGGAGCATGTTCCCTATAGCAAAAATATTTGTATCAAAAACCATATAAATTTCTATTGCCATGAACATTAATCTTTCCAATAACAATGGGGAACACCAAGCTCTCGGATTAGTAGATACAAACTCCTAGGCCAATAACACAATGCCAACTCCTATCTTCAACAAGTGTACAATTGCCAAAGATCATTCTAGGGGCAAAAAAATTCAAAAGACATTTTCATGGAATTATTAGTAAAAAAAGGGACATAACATACCTAGCCATAACAAACAATTCACGAACCATTCTAGAGCCTTCTCCAATGTATTTCTGGACCAACTCAGAACCAGAAACCCTAATGAAGGTGCAATCAGTATGATGAGCGACAGCCCTTGCCAATAAAGTTTTCCCTGTGCCAGGTGGGCCGTAAAGCAAGACACCCTGCAAATGGTTCATCATCCATATGGTATATATAATTTATGAAGATCTTTTGCAAAAGGAATGAACATTTAGCATCATCAAATCAGGCAAATGTTCTAATACTGCAAGGATAAGGTGATTATACCTTTGGTTGAGCAATTCCAAGGCTTTCAAACAGTTCAGGATGCTTGATTGGAAGCTCAATAACCTGAATTGAGATGCAGGCATTAAAGACAGGACCTCGATTCTTCAATAAACCAAGGTGATATCATAAATCTAAACAGGCCATGGGCACCTGGAACTTCAACTGACCTCCTTAATCTCTTTGATTTGCTGATCAAGACCACCAATCATGTCATAAGTTGAATCAGGAACCTTTTCAACTTTCATCAGATTTACTAGAGGGTCTACTTTGCTGGGTAGGATAAGATGAAGAACATAACTGTCATTGCGTAGAGCAACTCTGGTTGATGGTGTTAGCTTAGTGATATCAATGCTCTTATCAATATCAACAACATATTTTCCTTCTGGATGAACCTGAAGAGGCCAGAATGTTGTTTGCATTAGCAATCGCACTATTTGACTCGAACTATAGTAGCCAATTCTGATGTACAAAGAAATACATCAAGCAAATCAAGCATGGCCTAGTTATAAATTAAAGCTAATATTTCAAAAATCATTTAAGATTTTTAAAGTTCTATAGATCTCACCTAAGTCAATGCAAGAGATATAAGCATAAAAACTCATCCGACAACTTAGCTTACTTACACTAGGTTTCATGCCTCAACTACATACAAAAAAGAGCTTAAACTGGTGTAGTTGCTTTTTTTTCAAAGATGAAATTGAATCATTCAAGTTATCAAAAGATATCAGATATCCAAGTTTAAAGTTAAAATCCAGGGGATATAAGCAAATGATTCTCCAAATTGAGAGAAATATTGCTGACCAAAATAAAAGACAACAACAACAACTAAACTTTATTCCACTAAGTGGGATTGGCTATATGAATCCTCCTACGCCATTAGACTCTATCTCCTAATATATCATCATCTATATAAAAAGGACCAACTTTGTTGTTTTTTACAAATCAGGAAAAGTAATGTACAGGCTCTGCTTGAGGGGGCAGCGTCCAAGAACACACACACAGACAATTGAACAAGTTCAACCAGTGTTTGCAAACCTCTACTTCCATGGGTATCATGAGCATATGAAACAGACAATAAACAACAGAACACAGATATGATGTACATACATAGGTGTTCATTCAATCTGTACTGAAATAAAATGAAAATTTGTTGGCAACAATTGTCATAAACCAAACTCCTATGCAGACCAATTTAAACCAATCCAAATTTATGAGTTCAACACAGGTTTAACCAAATAAATTTAAATGTGACTAACCAGTTAAGGTTAATGGGGAAAATTATTTGGGTTATCTTTAAAGGTACCCCTATGCGTTTACATTATCTCATTGTCACTTTACATTTACACTGCTAAGTTCAGTATGTTCATAGAGAAGCTCAAATCTATTTACCACTAGGTCTAACACTCCTCAAGTTGGTTCAACAATATTATAAAATCCCAAATTGTTACAAATATGTTCGATTATATGATCCATAAGGATTTGGAGGTAATATGCATGACTACTTGATTATTTCAGTATAACTTCATTGGCTCAATGGGAGCATTAACCCATACCCAATTTAGTTGCAGCATTCGAGTCATATGCATGACTACTTGATTATTTCAGTATAATTTCATTGGCTCAATGGGAGCATTAACCCATTACCCAATTTAGTCACATACAGTAGGAGTCATAAGAGATCCTTTTTGGACAATTTTCAGATATTGGAAAAATCCTTAAGGCTATTTCCCAATGGCCATGCCACAAAAACTCAAGGAACTTGATAATCACACTAACAACAAATAAGATACTAATCCTGGATACTGTAAGGTAGTTCCACTTTCTAACTAGTCTTTTATTCTTCCTTGGATAGAATAACAACTCCAGTCTTTTCATTAATCTAAGGTTGGAATATATAAGAGTATAAAGTAAATTTGTTCCCGCATATATCATCCTCCTTAAGCATGGGCACATATTTCCATTGAGATATAAATCTCTCTTCCTCACCATGCAGGATCCCTAATTTGTAAGTGCTAGTGAAGGTAAGACTTCAGTGATAATATAGACAAGGAAAAAAACAAGACAGTTTGAAATTTGCCATGCAGTTGACTATGGCTCAACAATTATCCACTCCGAAAGCAAATTTCTATTGTGGAAATTAGATAGAAGATCTAAGCAATGATACAGTGTACAAAGAACATTTGTTCGGAACAGATGCCTTTACTTCTTGTAAGAAACTAACAAACCAATTTGCAACCAATCTTGTTAATTGGTAATAGAACGAATGAAGCAGATGACTTACCTTGACTAGGACCTTCGATTTCCCCATAACTTTCACCACCTCTCCAACATACGAGCCAGGCTCCTGAAGCAGCTGCAACTCTTCTCGGAGCATTCTGACTGCAACCACCAATCACTACATCAGATCGAAGCAGAAAGAAACAGCAGATCTGTCTTTTTTTTTCTTCTTTTTCCGTTCTAAAATGTGCGTTAAGAAACTGAAACTAAAATTTCCAGCAGCAAAAGAGTACAACTGCATTGGAAGCCACTACTATCGAGTAGCGAAAAGTAGGTTCCACCTCAGGATTAGGCCATCGTGGAAATGGTGCGAAGACATACATCGAGGGGTCGGGAATCCTAACCTCGAGAGTTTAGATCGTTCCTCTGGGCCTCGAGGCGCTGGAGATTGTTGGTCTTCTGCCTGAGATGGAGCTGGATATCATGGATGTGCTGCACGTAGTACTGCCGCAGCCCCTCGCCTCCGCCCCCTCTCACCTTCGCCACCGGCGCGCACATCTCTCCCTCCACCTGCACCTCGACCTCGGCCGATTGCTTTTTCTCCACCGCTGCACAAGCCATCGTCGTCCTCCTGTTTCTCCGCCCTGCCCTCCGTCTTGCGGGGCAAGGAAGCTTAGAATTGGCATTTTCTAGGGCCGGCTATTAAGTATTAAAGGGCTCCAGCCCAAGAAAGATCCAGAAACTTAATTCTTATAACTAACTAATTGTTGGGCGAAAAGGTGCTCTGTGCATCATTACCTGAATCAGTCAAACCCAGTATAAAAATATTAATATTGAAGATCAAATTAAAAAGAATATCATATTTGAATTTAATTTGAATTAACACCGAGTTCAAAAATATAAAATAATTTTAATTCAAATTCCATTGGAAGTAATTTGAGTTGAATTATTCAAATCTTAATTAGATTTGAACGTAATTGAATTATAATTTAAAATTACTAAATTTAAATTAATTAATTAGCTAGATTAGAGTTATTGAAATTTTAATTTGAATATATTTAAATTAAAATTATATAAAAATAAATAGAGTTTGATTTGAGTTTGACTTTGAAAATCAATCAAAATATTATGAGTTTGAATTTGATTAAAAAAAATATCAAACATATTCAAATTTGACTCAAATTTGATAATTTCATATGCAAATTAAATATTTTTTGAATAAGTTTGAAAAGCTCACAAGCATGCTAAATTTGTTTACACCCATAATTACTATAGTACACTATTGATCAATATTTATGCACATATTATAACATATCTATTATAATATACTATTAATCAATATTGATTTGAGCTAAATAGGAGTTTACTTGTACATATGTGTAGAGTAGTTATAAATAATAATATAATATTGATTAATATTGAGTTAAATTAAATAGTATTTCATATGTGCATATGTTATTGTAATTATAAATTATAATTGTCATAATATTCTAACTACCATTAATAACTGTTAAAATAAAGAAATATAATTCAGTAAAAAGAAGGACGTTATTTTGATAATTAAAAAAAAAGGAGCATCATCTCACAATTCTAATAATAAAAAGGAATAACGTGTTTTATGTGGAAATATGAGTATACATATATATATTTTTTTTCATCTGAAACATTATAATTATGCTTTGGTATTAATTGTTGTTAAATATCATCTTAATTTTTAGTATTTTTAATAATTATTTAACCTTTTTTTCAACAAATCTATTACAATATATTAAATTCCAAACAATACCCCTTAGTTAAACATATAATTCCTTTTTTCTTTAAATACAATAAAGGTTTGATTAAACTATTAGTTGCCAAATAATATATAGTTCTTTAATTACTTGAAAATATAGAAAGACTTTAATAGCTCATAAAATGCATCTATATGTCTACAAAATAATATTTAGTAATTTTGATGAAAAGAATTATTGGATTTTTTTTACTAAAATTGTTATATTTTGTATATTTAATTGAAAATAATGTGCTCTTAAATTTATATATATTATGTCATGATTGGTTTTCACTACCTTGAAAAAGTATTTTATGATAAATTTTAAATTATATATTTTTAAAATTTATACTTTTTGATATTTTAAAAATAAAAGATAAAGTGTAATAATTTTATAAAATCTCTAATTTGTGTAGTAATTTTAAAAATAAAAGGTAAAGAATTTTTTAAAATTTATAATTTGGGTAGTAATTTCAATTAAAAAATTATTTATAAAATCTCTATTTTTAATTAAAACCAGAATTAGAAGAAGTTATCCAATATTTTAGAGGATGAGAAAATAATCATATCTATTCCCTCTTTAAATACAATTATTTACCAAATGAATGAAAATGACGCTTCATTATGGTTTAGGAGAAATTTGAAAATTAACACGTAAACAAATCAAGTTGGTTATGGTTTACAAAAGACAAGATGTTATTTGCTGTCTTTGCCTCTTCGCAATGGAAAATGAATTGAAACAAAAACTAGCAAAGCAATGAATATGAACACCAAATGAGGGAAGATCTTATTTGAATCAGTCAAGAAGGCAAATGAAACAGCTCGACTTCACTTCACTTGTGCTTTGGCGCCCAACGATTGCATTTGTTATTCAGTCGACCATGCCGTCCTTCACTAGCTCCTCCAAACCTTTCTTCAGTCTGTAGGCAGCGACCTCGCAATCGGCCTCTCTCAGACCGCCGAACGCGATTCGAACGTAGCCTGGACTGCCGCAGGCACTCCCGGGAATGATGATCACATGGTGCTTCCTCACTAGCCATTTGACAACCTCATAGTCGTCTGAGAACTTCTCAGGAAGTTTTGCCCAAAGATAGATAGCACCCTGTCCGCCCTTAACATTTTCTTCCCCGAGTGGAGCCAAAGCTTTTACGAGCATGTCTCTGCTCCTCACCAGGAGCTGCACCCTTTCTCTAACCCATTCCGGTCCAACTTCAAGGGAGTGAAGAGCCAAATGCTGGCCTATGATGGAAGCACAGATGGGAATGTTGTCCTGAACTTTGAGTAGCTGAGCTGCAAACCCATCGACGGCATCTGGGTATGCTATCTGTAAGTTTGTATACGAGATTAAGACACAAAGATTCAAAAAGATGACCGAAAATCTATACGACAGTTCATAGAAGATGAGAATTATTGTTCCAACTAGCTCAGCTATATCTTGCTTATGCATACCTCTCATCTTTGCTCTATGAACAATGCAATTGGATCACAGTATTCTTAAACTTGCAGGTATAAGCTTGACGACTGAAGATAAAAAGTAAAGAAACCAATGCTTAACCTTATAAGCTATGATTGCCTAAAGTATTAGTTTGAGCAGAAATAGTTTGTTTTCTACCTAGCAGTCAACATGAATACTCAACAGACTGAAATCTATCTGAAACAAAAATTGCTCATCGAGATGCTTGCTAGAAAACAAAACAGGCTTCTGAGAATTTCACTTGTTAGCATGTATGTGGTATTGAACATCAGGTGCAAGATTGAGTTGGGAAGGAGTTATCTCAATGCAAAAGGGTGCAATAACCCAAAGGATTATAAGAACAAGGCAAGCAAGATGGACTGAAATGTCAGCTGAAAACAATTAAGGACAATAGAAGTGGTCGACTTACATATCCAATACGCCATCCCATAATTCCATAGGCCTTAGAAAACGAGAAGAGATTGATGATGTGGTTATCTTCTATGCAAGAATGCTTCAGACCATTGTACATGAAATACCTGCATCGTCGTAATATTTGACAACAACAAAAAAAAAAAAGCCATAAATGGAAAGGAATCTTGGTTGGATCAATGGGGCAGAGAGATAAACGAATAAACATGCTTATGATGTTGCATAATATTTATGTGCTAAAAACATATCTGCACAGCCTATAACCATCGAAAGAAAACAGAAACAAGTTCATATTGACATATCTCTGAGGCAAAAATAGTTCGACCTCTACTATTCAGTTGTATAAAGGCACAGGTCTGCTACATAATGTAAAGTGTCACCCGTAAAAGGAATTTGATTTGTTGTTGCACATCCTAATGACTTGATCAAATGAATGTCTCCTATACATTTGGCGAAAACTTCAATCCAAAAGTATATTCTAAACGCTAGGAGTCTGCAAAACATTCAATTTAAACCAAAAGTTTTGACTTGCCAGCCTTTTCTAATAGACTTGTATGAAAAATCCTAATTAAGTTAAACTAAAAAATTTATCACCCACTTGAAAACAACTATTGCAACAATTCTCATCTATAACAAGTAGATGATGATGATATCATATTTGTCATACTAGCATTGTCCAGCAATCATGGAATAAGGTTGCATCTTGCGGCAATGCACACTAATGGATTTGCAAGTATATGCTGCCATGTGCACATACAAACTGAGTTTAATGACGTTTCTTGATTATTTATCTCAATATTGACAATTTATAAGTTGAACCTAGCGAATGATATGATGTTGCTAGTAAGAAAAAGATAACCATCGTACTTACTCATATGTGTTATCTACAACGAACCATGCACCGGCTCTTTTACAAAGATCTGACATTTTCTGGTAAAAAAACTATATAGATTAGACAGAGGAAAAATTGGCAGCATATTTGTAGAGACATATAATTATATATCATGTAATTTACCAGGAGAAGAGGCTCCGGGATGTAGGCTCCTGAAGGGTTTCCTGGATTTACAACAGTCACTAGCTTGGGAATTGGATCTTGCGATAGAGTCTTCTCTAACCATTCTGCACCAATTATATATTTTAAGGAAAAAAAAACTATTATCATTTCACTGGTTCATTCATATATGATTAGTCTGAGAGATGTATGTTCTAAACAAAGGTGTATGATCCACACAGACAAACATCAAGAACATGGATCATAAGAGAAGGTGTAGGACTTAACATAGATTCTGAATCTAGAACATCCAATGGGGAATAAACACACTGTACATAACTAATGACTCATAATATCTCTAACACTCCCCTCGAGTAGAGCACGAATACAATTTATCTCCTGCTGGTTACATGAACTAGAAAAGGATTACAAAAAAAGGAAAATAAAATTGACTAAAGCAATACAAAGCAAGTGCTGATTACTTTGACGCCATATTAATGTGTCAGCCAATTTCTTGTTGATCTTCTTCTTGCGTTAGTGTTGACAACACACAGTGGACTAATGAAGCGAAGAAGCAAAACACACAACAAGAATTTTAGGACAATTTCAGTGGTCAGAATGGAGGACATGCATTAAAAGATAGAGGACAAGGCAACATTGTAGGAGATAATATATCGGGTGGGCTTGTGCTTGTGACGACATTGATATCATGTGATGAATAGATGAAATGGGAGAAGAAAGAATTCAACGAGAGTCTTTAAGGTGGCATTTGAAGGTCAGTAGACAAGTAGATATTGGAAGAATACAGGCACTTACCTTTTGAGGTAAGATGAAAGACTTTTACTGTTAGAGGACCCACCCCTTTTGAGGTAAGATGAAGAGCAAAAACTTAACTTTCAAGGTAAGAGGAAGACATTTTTTGATGTAAAAGAGTAATGATTTACCTTTCAAAGTAGTATGAGGAAGAATAAACTTACCTTTTGAGGTAAGAGGAAGAGCAACAACCTTCTGAGATAAGAGGAAGGACTTAGGACTTAACTACCAAGGTAAGAGGAAGACATACCTTCCAAGATAAGAGTAAGAGGAATGACTTTGCTTCCAAGGTAAGAGGAAGAGAGATGTCACACAACCCAAACATATAAGGACTAGCCTCAAGTGCTGGTTCGTATAATTATCAATTACTAATATTCAGATATATAAAATCTAATATTATTCAATAAAAAAATATCATTTTTAATAATATCTATTCTAATTATTTTATATTTTTTATTAATTTCTTTGTCATTTTAAAAATCTCCCCACAAGCTTGTATGGAAGAAGACTTTTCTACCGAGATACGAGAGACTTCTTTCCTAGGTAAGAGGAACACTAGCTTTCGAGGTAAGATGAAGAGGAAATTATCTTCCAAGGTAAGCAGAGGAAGAATTAGTTTCGAAAGGAAGAGGAAGACTTACTATCGAGATGTAGGAAGCAAACGAGTTAATTTCAAGTTAAGAGGAAGAGGTTTCTGATGCCTTAAACACCACCTAGAAATTCATGACCTTATCAAGGATCACTGTAGAAGGCCTAGGGCACTACTCTGGTACTATGTTGAATGGGAGGAAAGAAATATTGTATTGATGTACTATCAAAGACATCTATTACATAAAGTTATAGGAGTCAGAATAATCCCAAAACCTATATCATTCGGTGTGAGACTCAACCGACAACACATATCTAATCACTTATAATACCTCTAATAGTAATTTAACTTTGGCAAAACAAGTAAAAAAGAGACTTACCAACATCTGGTTGAAGTGTTTTAGGATCACTAGGGCCAACCAATATGTTGGTAATGCCTGTCATCTGGAATGCCATATGAGCATTGAAGTAATATGGCGCAAACATGACAACTGAATCCCCTGGATCGCAGAGGATAAGCACCACATTTACAAATGCCTATCAAACATACAAAGAGTAAATAAAAAAATTAAGCAATTTGTCTATGAAGGTAATCAAACACTATAGAATTACATACCCCAGCATGTGGAAAATCAGACTCCATCAGAACAAATCAAATCAACTTTACCTTCTAAGCACTCTAACATACTTGACTAACCAAAAGTACAAAAGCCTATACAAACAACATAAAAATGCTCATTGAACTAATCCATGTTAGTGATTATGGAATCCACTTAGTTGCCATGGAAATTCACTATATGCTTTAGAAAAACTGAGGATAAAGCCTTATGAAAGCTCCCATCAAAGACTTTTCTTATATGGATTATTTTATTAGGTTATGGTATCCGACATTCATTTACAAATTAGTCTTGCTCATCCAAGCATGAACTGGTAACCTTACTGTCTTGAAGTCATATGAAGAAAAGAGTTAAGCAAATGAGCGAGCTAGTAATATACAAACTGAACTTCCACATTCCAGACAAAATGAGATGAGCTTACATGTTGGATAAACTAAGAAATTTGAATGAAGATAATAAAGAAGATCAAATTGCGAATGAAAACAAATTGATCAGCAACTTCTCTTCAGTTTTCTTACAAAAGATAACAGAGAACTTGGAAGATGAAACTACCAAATACTGATGGAAACTTGATTACCTGGTTTGCACCAGCTGTGACCATAACTGCAGATTTATTCAGATTATTTTCCCTTTGTAACTGCAACCAATTCAAAATATTAGATTATTAGTAGCATTACATTCTATAGTGAATACAAAATGCATATGTGAATGTCTTCTTAATTTTCACAAGTTGCACATGCTAAGTTAGAGAGAGTCTTTATATAATGGAAGAAGGCAACTAAACATAATGGGTCCTTAAAACTAATTTGCTCCGATTTGTGTTTTCATGGCTACCTAGTAGAAGTTAGTTAAATAATCATCTTCAAAATTTTTGGCCGTTTCTACCTCTTATAAACTTCATTCCAATGAAGCATAAATTTCTAGATTCTACTGCAATTACCAGTTTGTACACTTCTTATAAAGAGGAGAAACAATTTATCAATTACTACTACAGACAATTAGTCTACAACTATTTAGAGCACTTGCAATCACCATTAAGAGTCCAAAAAAACTAAAGTTGATTTTTTTTAGAACTTAAGTAGATTAATCATTTCAGCTATTATGAATGTGAAGCCTGATCTTGCAATTTATGAGGAAATACCTTCTCAATCAGAGCCTGCCTTAGTTCTGGAAGACCTTCATCAGCACCATATTTACTAATTGAAGGGTCCCCAAGAAGTTGTTTGACTTTTTCTAGAGCTTGTTCAGGTGGTTGCCAATAGACCACACCCTGTATGAGATATTGAGAATGATTTCAAAAGTAGCAATGGCTATTATAACAAGTATTTACAAGGTTGTTCATTTGATTCATAGCGAACCAAACCAAACTGAATTGAGCCAAATCAATTTTTATATTAATTTTCTTGAAACTAAACCAAACTGATCGGAATTAGCATGCAAATTAAAGTAAATCTCAATCAAAATTATCGATTTGCTTCAATTGAGTTTGGGTTGAACGAAGATTTCAATAAAATGTCATAATTTTTTAACTATTGTATTAGATTGCAATTCTTTATAAACACCTTTTTTAAAAAATATTAAATTAAGTAGGCATGTTGTGAACTTTTGAATTTGGCATAAATTATGTATACCTTGAATTATTCCAAATAACCTTAATGTTAAATATGTTCAATCATAAACAAATAAACTAACATTTTTGGTTAGGTTGGGGTTACAATTACCAAACCAGAAACCAAAATCAAACCCAAAGTTTAGAAGATAATGGATCCAGGCAGCAAGACCGAAATGAAACCCAATTTTCAGAAGATAATGGATCGCATGCACCAACTTCAGAAACTGACTATTGTAATTAAGTTCCATTTTATAAAAATTAATTATAAAAACTAGATCACCTACTAAATTTTGAAGAAAGTGTTCTCGAGTTGCGTGAGCATGATAAACAAATGCATCAGAAAATCAAGCAAACAATCAGCACAAACTGAGTGGTATAGAGATTCCGCCAGACAAACCTGAGCTAGTGAGATCGCTTCCTTCGTTCCACGCATCAGTTCCTGAATCTGAAAAAGGCAAAAGAATCCAATTAATAAATTTAAAATGCAACTTGCGAATCCCAAAAAGAACCACAGTCCTCGAAGCACGTAGCCAACTATTACAAATGTCAAAAAGAAAACAACGGTCACTTTCCCACTTTTCACATAAAAAAAATGAAAGCGAGCAAAGATTCAATCTTTTTGCAGCAGCCTTGCAAAGATGGGAAGAAAAACAGACAGAGTAAAATAGATCTCTAACCTCGTTACCTGATCATCCAAAATCAAGAAGAAGAAGAAAAAAGAAAAGAAAATTCCTGTTTCACAAAGCAGAAAATGCGAGCCAACTTGCCTGGACCATGACAGGCGTATCCGTCTCGAGAGCTCTCTTCGCAAGCTTGGCCCTTGTCCCCATTCCGCCTCCTCTGCTCCAACAGTAGCTCCTACTGCGCCTATGATGATCGAGAAGTGCACAAGTGGAAGGTCAAACGGGCAGCGAGGGAGGCCTAATCCCTAGGAAAGACCCAGGCCGATTCACATAAATAGGGAGGCAAAAGCGGAAGCTTTGGCCACCAAACTTGACGTCACAAACCAGCAGCGTCCCTCTCCCCTTGCGCATATAAAGATCCAATCTTTATTGCTTCGCAAACTGACGAAATGAATGAGTCAGCAGCCTGAAAAGGAAAAGGCGGAGACGTGGGAAGATCAAACAGTGGAAAGGTGAAGAGATCTGATGGAGAACGAACGAGCAGGCGCGGTCGAACTTCGAAGGCGTCTCATGTTTTACTCGTTGACTTTCCTTTTTTTTCCTTTCCAATAGTAAAAGTCAGAATAATAATATAATTAGTCAAGTTTACAAATTGAGCAGAACACCAAAGAAACTTCCTACTTAAAAAATTCAATTAAAATATTGAAATAAATATTTAAATATTATTTTAAGAAAGGAATGGGTGAAAATTATATATTTATTAGCTATCGAAGGAAACTTCTCTTAAATTATTATTATTATTTATTTGACTACTTTGCTATCAATAGGAAACCAATTTGAGTTAATTCTAGTATAAAAATAAAAAAATTGTTAAATTCTTTATAAGGAAAAGTAGTTTAGGAAATATATAAATAAATTATTATTATTTAAAATAGATTGTTTTGGGAAGAGGAGTAGTAGCTAATTTTTTAATGTGAATGAGAATTAATATCTAAAATTTTATAAGTATTAAAAAATATATATAGTTGCATTAATTTTCATGGGCCTAATAAAGGATGTGAAACTTTTTTATAATTCAACTGAGAAAATTAAGATCGACCCATTTTAAATTCGTGGCTATTAAATTTAATTGGATTCAATTGGAAGCTCAATTAAATTAAGTATATAAGAAAATTTTAGTCATTCAACACCTAGCAATCATCGAGCAATTTATATTTGATTAAAATTATTATATTCTAAAATCATTGAGGATGTGAATAAAAAAAACTCCTACAAAATAATTATTCATTCAAATTAATCACATGAGCAAAACGGCTCTATTTAAAAATATAAGTGGAGAGAAAAGTTTTTTTTTTGTTGCCAAAGCTATGAAAGAAAAAACCTAAGAATACATCTATTTATTCAAATTTATTGATTGAACAAAAATACACTATATACTAATAATAATTTTGATCAAAATTATCCTCATATACTCAGAAGATCAATATTCAAATTCTATTAATGATAAATATTTTAAAATCTATTTTTGAATGTACATAAATTATACTCCAAATTTTCAAATTTATTGGATAAATCAACTAAAAAAAATCATCTACCTATTATTAAAAAAAATTAACTAAAACTTTTATATTTTTATTTTAGAATTGCAGAATACATCTCTACCCACTCAAGCAAAAAATACCCCTTAAAAGACATCACCAACTAATTAGCTATTTAGATCCACACACTTACATGGTGAGCACAAATCAAATTAATTATTATCTTTTATTAACAAATATTATATGCTCTATTTTTAAAATTTTAAAAATATTTTTTAGATTTTTAAAAATATTTTTAAATTTTAGAATAGACTTAGCACGCAGATCGAGCTCTTATTACCCGTTTGACTTGCAAACCAAGCACTCTAATATTTTTATTTTCAATAATTTAGGTATCCAACTCTTACAATTCGACTAATCTTGAAGATGATTGATCCTACCTATGAAAATTTTTTATTGATCATTAGAGTAAATCGAAAAGTATAGATGGCTCCTGACGAACAATCCAACATTATAAAATTTTCAAACTCCCTAGATATAATGTACCCTAAATGAGATTTGAATCCTTATTGTCTAAAAAGTCCGTTCCATTTCTTACCATCACACCATAGCTTTGGGGTAATTAAGCAACCCAACATGAGTTGAGTTGTTATTTATTAATGGGTTATACCAAACATAACCATGATTCATCAAGAAGGAAAATATAGGGAAAAAAAAGGGAAAAATGGAGTAATTGTCTGACTTAAAATTATAGCATATGTATAAATTGCCAGTAAAAGGTGAATGCCATAGCTTAAGCTAAATGAAAACTTCAAAATGATATACAGGCAATGAATATAATAGAGTTGTCGACCAAAAGATTCAACTACATACACATACTAAAGACAGCAAAAATACATGGCATCGATCATAAACCAAAAAAATGGTTGCAAAAACTAAAAAGCATGATACATGTATCAAGACGATGCTGTTCGAGGCAGATCAGAACTTCAGAAATTGGAAACAACAAACAAAGAAACCTAAACAAAGTCTTACAGAGCTGATGAACCTGATGAACAAGATAATCTTCAGGTTGAGTCCTTGAGGAGAAGGTACAATACAGGTGGCCGCTAACCTATAAAAGCTGCAGGGGAAAAAAAATATCAGACATCATAGGTTGTGTTTGTATCGAATGAAAAAGCTGTTATTCTCTCAATATTTCTTATGCTAATACTAACTCGGATAATTGGAAAATTCTAAACTTTATACATATAGAAAGCACCAGATATGTCAACTTGTCTTCTCTTGGCAATACTGAGAAACATACATCATGGCAAAACAAGTTAATGCATCAAACTAATCCTTTCTCTTACTTTCTGCTGATATTTTCAGCTATTTAACAGTTTCAACATCATGAAGCACAGCTTTGTTGTGCTATTCTAATCAATGCCAATTAGTGGATAACTTCACGTTAATCTTCCTCAAGTTGATCACCTGCACTAGTTTAGCAAGTTATCCAAAAAGAATCAGAAGGATTAATTTTTTAGGTTTCTGATACATACATGGGAGCTATACTGCAGAATGCAGATTAGTAGCAACCAAAAAGATCTATAATGCCTTAAAAAAAAATGCTGTTTCAAGCTACAGGGAGGCCTAATAAGTTAGTAGATAATTATGCCATAACTGAGAAGTGCATTCCCTATGTTCATTATTTTGGAACATTAGTTTAGTACTGTACCTGATATATCCATGAGGACTAGAGGAAGGCTTCACAAGTTGCCTTGTTGTGGCCTGCTATTTTGCACCTGCTGCAGAATCGAATAGCAGTGTTAATCTTGTTGGGATTAACTCTCTTTCTCCTTGGCCTTCCTGGAGGACGGCGAGTAGGAGGAGGGTATGAACTAGTGCCAGAAAAGAAATCTATGCTTTCAATATTTGGTACTGCACGGACAGACTCTGAATAGGTCAATTGGTAGCAGTCAATTCTGAAATATCTTGAACAATAATCATAAACATTTTTTTCAACCCGGATAAAGGCTGCAACAGCATGCAGACAAGGAAGACCAGAAATCTGCCACCTCTTGCAAGTGCATTCCCAACTTCCAATGTTAACGACAAATATAGCATTGCCACGAACCTCAAACACAGTGTCAGAGGAGCATAATACATTTAGCTTCCGAGCCTTTAACATCTCCTTCTGCAACTTTTGCTCCATAGCTGGTGTTAAGGGGCCTGCCCATGTATTGCATGCTGCACGTCTTTCTTCTATGACCTCTCCTAACTTGTTGATTATTGCATCAAACATATGAACTACTGATGATTCTCTCTTTGCAGGTATCCAATTCATAAATGAATCAACAATGTTTGATGAGAAATGATCATACCTAAAACCCTTGAAAATGGCATCTGACCAGTTTTCAGGCTTAGTCGCCAGAATCCACTCAGCAGCCTCTGCTGAAACATTTCTTATGCTCTCAATAGAAGCATTAAAATCTTCAATGCTGCAGGCTTGGGCAGCACGAGTAAAATCTCCAATCATTGCATCCTTCACTTGAGAAGACCATGGACCCTTCCTCAGTTCATTCTTAAATTCTTCTAAAAGGTGATGCAAACAATAACAGTGATGACTATTATCCTCAAATACTCGAAGTATGGCTCCATCCAAACCCTTCTGCCTGTTTGACACAAAGGTAATTGTGCGAGAGGTTGTTACAGCACACTTCAACTGGAATAGAAACCAAAACCAACTATCATAATTCTCATCCTCCACTACAGCAAAGGCAACAGGAAAGACTGCATCATTTCCATCAACTGTTGCAGCAACCAATAACTTGTGTTGATTGGTTGCTTTCAAGGGAATCCTATCAAGAAAAAGGAGAGGGCGACAACCATGCTCAAAGCCATGAAGGGAAGCGTGAAATGACACAAAAAAATGACGGAACTTTGTATCAAGTGAAGCAGATAGCAAGGCAACACTGCCTGGGTTGGTCTCCAATATTTTTTCAGCAAACCAAGGTAGTTGGTTGTATGTCTCTTTCATAGAATCGTAAAGCTCCTTCTGTGCTACTTCTCTACCTCGCCAAACCTGAGAGTAGGTTAAATTAACACCAAAATCTTCATATATCTCTCTTACGAGATCTTTGGGCTTGCACTGTGGGCTGCAATGCAATTTTTCCTTGATAATTTTGGTGAGCCACTGGCGTGTTGCCTTTCGTTGACCATTTCCTCCATCGCAAGTGTGGACATTCGTCATTTTTTTTATGACGAACTTCAACTTATTTGATGTTTCCGAAGCATGAATGCGCCATGGACAAGTTTCTTCAGCACATCTTACAGTAACTCTACTGGATTCATTCTTAACAAATTTATATGCAAACCCTTTACCAATAGCATAATTACACAATTGAGATCGAAAGTCCTTGGCATTATCAAATTCCTGTCCAACTCCACTTATGATAGTGTCCCAGTGGGAGCTTGAATTAATAGGTCTGACATCTTCAGTAGTGACTAGAGATGTAAAAAGAGGTGTATTTGGATCAACCAAGATGTTCCCAGTTGCCCTAGAAATCACAGTTCAGAAATAAAAATGATTTTCATTTATAATTCATTTACCTGTACTTTATATATTCACTCAGGGTAAGTACCTTTCATCAACCATATCACAATTCATGATCCTATGCCCCGAATCATCCAGAGAAGCAGTGGGGGTAACAAATGGAATTAGAAAGCCATCAGCATTTGCCCTAGTTGATTGTTGCCAATAAAAAAATAACAATACTTAAAGAGTATATCATCAGAAGTTGCACTTGCAATGAATCATATCAATTGCAGTAAAGAACACAAGGAAGATACAAAAAGAAGTACATACTTTGTAAAACTTACCAAGCAATATGCTGTTAGGCACTATTAACAAGAAGGTAAATAAAAGTTAAAGATGGAATTCAACAAATAATGTTGAGAATAGTTTCTGTGAACTAATCAATGAAATAAGTGGTGATGGATTTTAGATATAGTTGCTTCAGATGAAACATCTGTGGTCAATTCATCATCCTTTCCAATTTAATATACAAATGTATATATGTTAACTAGAATTTCTCACACAATAAGGCCCAATTTCAATCAAGTTAACATTTAATCACCTCGTTAAAAAACAACACAGTTGTACGTGTGTCAACTCCTAGAATTAAACACATTTTTTTATGGTTTTACCACGTTTTAAACTTTTAACATGTTCCTTTTGGTGTTTTCATTTTGAATTACTTGGCATAGATTCAAAAACAGGTAATAGAAGTGAAGGTAGGTTGATGAGAATGTAAGGTGATAACTTTATCAACCACAAACAAGTAATTGTGATAAATAAATAATTTAATTATTACTAGTGATATAGTTTTGCAAAGATCTCAATGGACGGAAAAGAATTATGTAGCCAACACCAAATAGTTGAGAGATACTGATTCACAGTTGGATGATGATGAGGCAAAATGATAAAAGAAACAAGGAGAGAAATGAAGATGCATATAATAACAAGAGAGTAAACCATAATTAATCCTAATTATAAATTGCAAGCATTAAATGGAGAAGATATGAAAAAAAAAATTCATAAAATCAAATAGCCAAACTTCTAAAACATACAAAGGTAAGTTTACCTGTGATCGTCATTTTCAGTTACAATTGGTTGCTTTTGGAGATTGTTGCCAATATTTCCAGCTGCACTGGGTAAAACATTTGGGTTACCGAGTTGAAAAACATTGACATGTGTTTTAGTTATCCTGAAGAAGCAAAAGCCTTTTATGTTATTCAATATATATTTAAACTGAAGAAGTCATGAGAAATTCATAATAGCATTATTTAACCTTTTTCGTTTTCCATCTTGAGCATTTTTAGCAGTGCCAATGTTTGAGGTTCCAGAATCAGCTACAATTATCCTACATGAAGACTATCTCTTGTGAATTCAAATCATGTATGAAGTGCTGACCAATTAGTCAGCATGGTATTCTCTTCAGCAAATTCTGTATATACCTGTTCTCAACCTTGTTTATGATATAAACCTCAGCAGTCAAAACATTAGAAGTAAAATCAATCATCCGAGCTAAATCCTTGTCATTAGACACTGTGATAAGTGTTTTAGTGTTGCCTGGGAGAAAATATTTGATGGACATACTGTTTACATCAACATTGAACACACTGGTAAGTTCAAACTTAAAAGCATCAAAACTCATGCCATGAGCTACTTCAAGTGCATGAGCTTCTCCACCAGAATATGTCATAGATCCATCACTATTATTGACAAATTCACCACCATATTGGCAAATAGCCACTATTCTTCGCTGCTCCTCCATGCTGTTCTCTATCCACCTACATGTTAACACACACCAAACATCAGACAAACAAAAAGCAATAAATAAATATACACTAAGCAAATAGCCATTGCTCTAGAAACCAACACATACAAACATAATACCGAAGGTTCCCATGTTCGATTCAGTTGATGTCAAAAATGAACCATGACTAGTAATAGCATGGAGAGCAGAAGAAATAGCTCAGTTCCAACATACTAATCTAGCATCCAGGACCAGTGTAGTCAAATCAAGGATCTTCAAATGAAACTCTAACAGAGTCACAACAATACTTGAGCAGTAAAATCAGCACCACCATAACAAAATAAATAATCGTGCCACTGAATTTAGCAGGCTATGCTGCAAGAGATGCATTTCAAAAATAGGCCTTGTTTGTTTCAGATTTTTTTTTTAAAAAAAAAATTAAGCATAAAACTTAAAAGCTAAAAAAATATAAAACAACTATTGAACACTGATATTTTGTGAAACATGTTTCATATCAGAGGTGAATGGTGTGAAAAATATTTTTCTCTCTCTAATCTTTCACCAACCAGACCTTAGATTTTGGCAACGTGCATGTGACATTTCAAAAAGTACCCTTTTGATTTTCTATAGTTACTTCAATGATAGATAAATAGGAATGGAAAGGTAGAGGGATCGAGAATGAAAAGCAAAGAAAAAATATTTTGTAAGGGTTATAAAAGAAAAGGCTAGGCTTTCAATATGGTGCACAATATTTTTATTATCTGACAACTCCAGTCACAAATCATTTTTCTGAAGTCATCCTCCAAACTAAGTCAAGCCCGAAAGGTCTTCCCAATCCAATAAATAGAAAACAAATAATACAAGTTTGCTGCAGAGCAGTGGATTTATCGATTTCGTGTTCACAAACAGCGAGCAGATAGTAATCAAGACGGAAGCCATTACTGTGAATCGATTACACGAAGAGAAACAGAGAGATAGAGAGAAACCTGGACGCGGAGGGAATCCGGCCGGAGAAGCAGCGGCGGCAGCGCAGCTTGGGTGGGGGGATTTGGAAGATGTCCGAAAGAAAGGGGGCTTAGGGCAAAGATCATCATCGGGGGCTATGTTTTTATTTCTTTTACATTAATCACCTCCTCATGGGCATATGTGTAAATACGCATCACGGAGAGGGTGAAAAGGCAATTTGCCGACGCCTCGTAAATAAATTACGAATTCGCAATTGAGCCCAACCAAACCGGTTTGCTATTCGTTTTCAAAAACCAACCCGATTTTATTTTAATTTCCCAAAATGGACTGTAATTAAAACTTTGCGTCGGAATACATTCTTCCATTTTATTTATTTTTCACAAACAATTTTTTTATCTTTTAAGAAACAAATTTTCAGTTGTATAAATTATTTATCTTTTAAGAAACAAATTCAGTGATACTTACAACTGCAATATTCAAAAGTTTCTGTATCTGTTTGATAAAAGGAATATGCAAAAAGTGGCATATTTGGAAGAACCCATTCAGTTTATTCATATTGAGAAATTAAGTCTTTTAACTTTTTATCATTTTCAGACGGGAAAAAAAATAAGTTTAATAAACAATAAAATTCTAATCTTGAAAGATGATGGGGAGAAAGGTAAAAAAGAGGGTTGCCCGAACTGGATCTCGCTTTCTTCGTCTCGTTTCTTCGCTTCGTCTCCCATCTCTCTGCTGCTTGCTCCGTCGTACTGAACCATGGCGCTCTCGCTGGGATCCACCTTCGCCCTCTCCCTCGCAAGCCCCTTTTCGGCTCTTCCTGGCCAAGCCGCTAAACGTCCCTCCATTAGTAGCAGGTCCGTTTTCTTTTCTCTTATCAGTAGTTGGCCAACTCCACCACAATCCCATTGTGTTTTCTTCCTTGTGCAGTGCAGCAGGCAAGATATTTCTCAACGCCAAGAACATTGAGGTAAAGCAAATGCGCATGTATGCTATGCGTTTTCAGATTGTGTGCATTTCAATCTGCATCCTAGGTTTTGAGTTCGCGTGCGAGGAAAGAATTGGTAAAAAAGTGAAAAGGAAGTAATTTACTTGCGTTGAGGATAGGGTGTTTTAAGCATTTAGTAGCCTTTGGGTATGATTGGTTATCTTCCTTTTGTTACTTCACTCTGATTCTATTCTCATGCAAATATGGATGAGTAGTGAACATTATCTAGAAGACTGCTAAAGTAATTCTGGATTTATCTGTTTAGATTTTGGATAGTGGCTAATTGTCAGTTCAAAAAGAAACTTTTAGTGGGGATAAACCTGACCTTTTTTCAACATTTTTTTTGAGACCAAATAACATTTTTAAGGATACTAATGCAGTTTTTAGGAGCAATACCAAGCTTAACTAATTGTCTCAAAGCTAAGTTTTTATCTTGACTGGTGATTCACCTGAAGGTGTATTAAGATGTGGTTTTACAATGCTGATCCTTTAGCCTACTGAAATTATAAGACATGCAAGAGCTCGACTGATCGATAGTTATCTAGACTGAAAAAATTACTGTCAGGAAACAGAATCACCTGCATGCTCATTGATCAACAGGGAAAACGGTTCAAAGGCATCTTGAGAGTCAAAATTCAGATCATAGAATTAAAGACTTTTTTTACAATACTTAACTGATGATTGGACTATTTGAATTGAGGCTTCATCTAACATCTCAATGATAAGTTGCAGAAAGATTGGTTTATTTGTCTGAACCTAGAATTAATTCCTGAAGCTGTTTAAATTGAGAATATTGTGTTCAAACAAGAATGATTCATTTGACTTGATTAAACGAAACCATTGCAAAAACATTTGTAATTCTTCTTTTCCATTCGCTTACATGGGAAGGCACTTTGTAAACCTTGATGTTGATTGCTCCCACAGAAGAAACATTTGCATCAGTTTCAAAAAGCTTCCAAGGTACTGGCATACTATGGCCTGACAAACCCTCCATACAAGCTGGTAAGATAGGAGTTTAGTATTAACATCCTCCAAAAATCACATTTAAACCATGCACTGCAAACTTAGCTTTCTTGTGTTGGTACTCTTGAGCCTATTGTGCTTTCTATTTGATGCTAGGATGCACTGGAACCATACATGAGCAGGAGGACCCTGGAACTGCATTGGGGCAGTATTCATCGAGGATATGTAGATAGCCTGAACAAGCAACTTGCCAAGAGCACCTTGTATGGCTGCACAATGGAGGAGTTGATCAAAACCACATTCAACAATGGCAACCCACTACCTGAGTATAATAATGCTGCTGAGGTAATTCTTGCAATTCTACTTGTTCAAATTTTATGTGATGTTTTATCATAGAAGATGATTTTGCTCTTCCATTTCATTATGTTTTAATATCTTTTGTTAAGAAACTATATATTCCACATCTTGCAAAAGGAATATTACATGTATTTATAGCATGGTTTTAATTATTGAGTTGTACTCGCTGGTATGCAAGAAGCCATGAAATGGTCAATACATGAGCGAATGTTGGAACTTCACATTACAAGTCTATTTCTCCCGTGAGAAGCTTTGAATCACATAGTGTCTTCCGCGAGAAACTCTGAATTGTTCGCATATCAAAAATAGTTTCAATCATGTCACAAGCGTTCTCCTCTAAATCCCATTGTGAGCACCCTCCTTTGTGCCAAAACTCTAGTTTACCCTTCCTCCTCTAATGTTGGCTCGCAGGAGTGATGCCAATACTAATCATGTCTTAATTTTTATAGTACTTTCAGGCTTCTTAAACCTTTCATTCCAGTCATTGTTCTTTCCCAGGAAACCTCATCTTGTTGCAATTTTTGGTCTACTAAATCCTATCCAATAACCACATAAGCTGTAGAGGCATCACTTAACAAATTACATTTGTTTGCAAGCCGGCATAATTCATTGTACTTTGGTTATGACCTTGGATCTTATATTATACAGATATGGAACCATGATTTCTTCTGGGAATCTATGCAACCTAATGGCGGGAAATTGCCTTGGGGAGGTTTACTCCAGCAGATTGAAAAGGACTTTGGCTCGTTTTCTAACTTCAGAGATGACTTTGTACAAACAGCAATAACATTTTTTGGATCTGGTTGGGTGTGGCTTGTCTGTGAGTTAATTCTTTATATTTAGCTCCTGTTTAATTCACCTCCCTTCTGTATGTTGTTAGTTCTTATGTGCAAACTATCTAGGAAAGTTAAAATGAAAGCTTGTATGTCATTGTCACTAACCTTTTCTGTTTAATTGCATGCTTAGCAACCTAAAATTGGGTGAAGAAAGAATTATTCGTCACTGAGAAGTGCCAGTTGTCATGCTTATCAAGTCTTTCTGATGAAGCAATACTAGTCTTTAAAATCAATGGTTGTGTTCCTTCTTTATCAAATCTTCATTTTGGTTATCTAATTGCCTTCTAGTACAACAATTGAAGTGTTGAAAAGGAAAAAGACAATTGGTTGCTCTCACATTCCAGTTCAGATGAGGTGGGGAAATGGAAGTGAAGCAACTTGAACATTTTGCCTTGGATCATATTCAGCATTAGATATGCTGCATTTTTTTTAGAAAAGGAAAACATATTCAGAAACATAAATGCACTCAGAAGGACCTTGGATTGATTGCTATTTCATTCAGAATGACAAGAAAATATCTTTTACGTTAGGTAAATAAAGTCTGTCTTCATTTATAGCTAGAATGAGGGAGAGTGAGTTGAATTCCTCTTTTATGCAGTGAAAACTAATGAAAAAAAGCTCTCCATAGTTAAAACATCAAATGCAGTCTGTCCTCTTGTTTGGGGTGATATTGTAAGTTAACCTTCTACTGATTGTTCCTTGCAACATATTTCTTCATATTAAAAACAGTTCCTCTTTGTTTTTCCAGCCAATCATCAACCTGGACATGTGGGAGGTAATAATATGAATAATCCACCTTTTAAATCACACTGGGATCATGTTTGAGACAACTGACTGATAATCCTTTTTTTTTTTTTTTATACTTGTGACAGCATTCATACTATTTGGACTACAAGGTATTGCAAATCTGTTCTGCTAAATAATTTTATATCACTAAATTCAGATATTTCTTGCTTTTCATCAATGTATTATTTAATAAATACTTTAAGCAGGATGACATAAGCAAATATGTTAACAATTTCATGGATCATCTTATATCGTGGCATTCGGCCACTGCCCGTATAGTCCGTGCGGAGGCTTTTGTAAATCTTGGGGAACCAAAAATTCCAGTTGCATGAGACTCTGGAGTTCTTTAACGTTAAAATGTATTTCACTACCTGAGCAACTGAAATCTACAGGTAAGATTTCTCTCTTCCAATCTTTTATTTGGACTACAATTCTTTTGTCTATTTGAAAAATATGAAATTCTTTGTCATGCGACATTCTCACTTCCAGCTTGCAAAAGCCATCACAAGATTTAATATTGGAAGTTAAATCTCTATACAAATATATAATACAATATCTTGCTCTTCCAGATTATTCAGAACTAAGTCTTATGGTTTCAAACACAAAAAATGTTGTTAGGAAACCAACAAACAAGAGTATGTGCTGGGTATATCAGCTTTGCATAACTAAAGTTGAGAGCAATCTGCATGAGATTGGCCACATTAGCAAAGTTCATACTATGCCTGATTGCAAGGGAGCGCACATGCTACCTGGTCCCTGAGGAAGCTGCATTTACAGAAGTTGTCAGTGGAGCTGCACATGATGTCTATGGAATCGCTGGTCGATGCAGCCACACACAATCAGATTGTAGACAGTCAAGTTTTCATGGAAGGATATGGACACAATGTGGGGTTGTGGAGGTTCTGATTTCAGAGAAGTGACAGCTGGTTATTGTCAGGGGGATCCAATTGTGTTCCAGCATGTGAGCTCCGAATAGTCATGAACTAGATCATAGAAGATAAATGGGGCTGCAATAGGTTCGGGTGAGGAGTTTACTGGTCTATATCACACATAGGAAGGTAGTGTCGCTGAAGAGTTCTCCTTCTTTAAGTCAATATAGCCTTGAGTATTTATTTTGTCATTAATGTGGTGTTATATATAGGTTAGAAATAAGAAGGGCAAGCATCATCTGGTGCAAACGTCAATATAGCCTAGAATGTGGTTCCCGGGGCAATGGAGGTTAGAAGTTATCCTTAAAGGGGAACGCAATAGTTCGATGCGCTTCCCGATTTACCCTGGTGGTCGGTTTTCCGTTCCCAATTTCTCTTCAGACAACATGGTAGGACAAAGAATAATTGGAATGAGGCATACCAATCCTCTCAATCACTGGAATGTTCATTCCTTCCTACTTTCTCCTCCCATTACCCACAGCTTATGGACTTGATGTCAAGCCCAAACACTTGACGACTTGGTTCAAAGTCAACCATGATGAGATGTTGCAGAACTCACTTGAGAATAAGGCATATGGTATGGATGATGGTGATGATGACTAAAGTTGGAAAGTATTTATAGAATAATAAAAAAAATAACCTTTTTGTGAATTTAAGAGGTATGTTCTTCAAAAATTTTCAGGTTGATTTAGTAGTGCTGTTGGGTTTGTTGTGCCCGTGTCTTGGCACAACCATGCAATGTTGTGTTATGGAAGGCCCAGCCCTTTTGACACTTCCACACACACAATGGAGTTCTTCCATAAGCTTCCAAGTGTAAGAGCTATGTCTATAAACATTCTTCCTGTAGAAAGTGGTGACCAAAGCGGCTTAGGAGAGACAACATGACCAGAGGTGGTGCTACGCCACATCACGAGTCAATATCTGAACACAATCTGATTGTAGATAGTTGAATCTTCATGGAGGAAGACATGGGCATTCACGGTTACTAAGGATTTGATTCTGGAGAAGCCATGGCTCATGATCAAACGAGGATGTTGCATGAATTTTGTAGGAATGACATTATTGTGAATCCAAATTGCACCTGGGAACTTGTGTATTGGAAGCAATTCTTAGAATACTTTTTCTAATATTTCCATGACTATGATTCTATAAATTCATAAATAGGCCACAGACAAGAACGGTCAGCAGTACAGGCAATTATACCTTACTTTATGCCTTGTGGTGTGAGTTCCCTCATGTTTGTTGCATCACTTTCTTCTCTTCCTGTCCAGTCATCTCAATCCTCAGAAAGTTTCCTTCTAGGTTCTCCTCATGAGTCACTATTATTCAATTCACATGATTCCAGCCAAATTATTTACAGTCCGCTGCACATCTAAAACATATTACCTGAACAATACAACTGCTTCTTCCACATCAAGTCACTATATGAGCTAATATTGTCTTTGCTGTTTTTCACTTCTTCCAGGAATGCATATTATGTATGCATCTCAAGCTTCATTGGTGCAGTACGATCGGATCCTAATTTAAGTGGAGGGCATGCAGAAGAAAGTCATGAAGCTTGGGATCCTTGCTCAGTACATCCGGTATTGCGCTTGAGAAATGAAATATGTGTGAAATTTTTAGCTCGAGTTTCATCTTCTATGACAGATTTGATGTTGTTAGAACTGCTTGTCTCAAGGTGCTTAATTAGGCAGTAGTGCTAATGACTAACTGAAGATAATGCTTGTGGGTGGTTTTGGCTATATCTTGATTCAATTCAGAGGCACATGTTGCCATCTCTCTTTTGCTTGTTTGCCTTTGATGTGTTCTCCTCACTGGCTATGTAAACTTCTCTTAAGTTATCCAATTGATACAGCATTAAAAGAGACCAAATGGTAACCATAAAAAAGGAAGAGAAGCCACTGTACGTATATTTATTTATTTATTTTTTTATACTTTCACTTTCTTTATTATTTTTGGAGTCTCAATTCCATTTGTCGGTTGTTTGATTAAATCGATTCTGTCACAATTTTAAATCGATTCAGTTAAATTGATTTTATTTTTTTATTGAACTGATTAAGTTTTATTAATTGAAGGGGAGTCTTGGCGCAACACGAGTTCAAATCCGAAAACAGTTTTTTGTTAAAGGCAAAGTAAGGCTTTAGATCATTTCCCCGGACCTCGCATGGCGGAATTAAGTTTTATTAATTATTTCCGAATTAACCGATTTGGTTAAAAAATATTCGATTAGTTCTCGGGCTGTTCAGTTCGGTTTGTTCGGGCCATCGAAGACGTTATCTGTATTTGCCCTAATCGCTCTTCGACGTCTCTCGGGCTCTCGTCGGAGACCAGCAATTGGATCCCTGCGTCCTCCCTCGCCTTCTCAATTCTTTGTTGGAGTTCCAATTCTGTTGTATTTCTTCTCGGGATCTTCTTTTTGGATCCAAAATTTTGACACAGGACTCGCAAGTACCTCGTTTTTTGCCAGCAAGCTGTTGCAAATCTTGCATTTGTTGTTTGCATCGATCTCTGTTCCTTTTTTCTTATCCGGAAGGTTGTCTTCCGGTTGAGGTAGATCTCGAAACCGTAGGCTGGATATCTCTTGGTGCGACGATAGGGAGAGATGGTCGGAGGCGGAAGCAGGAGGGACGATGGATCCTTGAAGATCAATAGTACCAACGTGTTCGCGGCGCTCGAGACTCTCAAGAAGAAGAAGAAGTCGGACAAGGAGTCGAAGAGCAAGGGAGCGTCTAAGAGTCAAGCGAAGGAGCAGGAACAGCAAGTCTTTTGGGCGCCGGCACCGCTGACGTCCAAATCGTGGGCCGATGTCGGCGACGACGACGACGATGATTACTATGCGACTACAGCGCCGCCAAAGGCTGTTTGGGGCGCGTCGGATCAACGACATATCAAGGAGCTTGAGGCTTCCGTAGAGGAGGTACGTGTACTGTATATCTTCGTTTGAGTGTGGATGCTTGTGTAGTAGCTAACAATGAAACCTACATTTAGTGATTCCTCTTTCGCAGAATTCTTCTGCTTAGAGTTTTCCAGTCATTATTGTGCTTCTTAATCCTAGTTGTAATAAATTACCTAGATAGTTGATATTTACAGCTAAAACCAATACATAGAATTTTTCACATTTCAGATTACTTTAAAGGTTTTGGTTTTATGATCCTGCAAGTTACTGATCCCTTTATATTGTGCCGGGATTGCAATTGCTTACATAGTCCTTTATACTGTATCCAGTGCTAGATAAACTTGAATTTATTTCTAGATGTAACTTAGAGAAATTGAATTGAATGTCAGTTTTGGTGGATTAGTGAAGTAAATCTAAGTGTTTATTTTATTTCTGTTGGCTTTTCAAACTGAGTATTTTTCTCTATAAGGGCAATCCGGTACACGAAGCTCCCGTCAATGCGGAGTCTTAGGGAAGAGTCTATTGTACATAGTTTTATTCTGCTTTGCAAGAGATTATTTTCGAGACTACACAAACTGATCTCTAAGTCACACGGCAATAACTTTATCATTGCGTCGAGGCTCTCCTTTTGAGTATTTTCCTCTGTGAAACACTAAATTCTGTTGACCCACCACCTACCGCTTGAATCCGTCTTTTAGTAACTTGATTAATCCACTTGCTTAGACATATATGGGTTAGTCATTTTTAAGGTTATTATCATCTTATTTTATTTTAATATCACTTTAATGTGAAATTTAATGCTGGCTATCTAGGCCCTTGCCTAGGCCTTGTCTACTGTATAGACACTGTGTAGTTGGCTTATCATTTATTGGCTAAAATTGCCTTTTAGAACTTTTTGTGTTTAATTTTGTACAATAGATTGTTGTACAAGCATGGTGTATGCCATGCTAAGGCTTCAGGTGCAACTTGCACATTCTAGCCGATGCATTCTTGCTACTGAGTATATCAAGCTGTTTCCAATTTATATAAAGAATTTCCTCTCATTTGAAAACCTTTCTTACAATGTTATTTTCAGAAAACTATGCTTTCCATGTTGGTGCCTCATAAATAGTTATTTGAACTGGTAATTGAACCAGAAAAGCCATGTGTCACTTGTTCATTGGTCGAGCCAATAGATTAATTGGTCGAACTGTATATCAAACTTGAAAGCCAACAGGACAAGTTAATTGAGTATCAGGGACTAGAAAATTAACGAATATAAATATATCTAATTTGTAAAACCTAAAAAAATAATAAATATGAAATGAGTAAAAAATCAATAATTAAGTGCCAATAATTTCTATGGTGCAACATGACACTATGATGCTAAAAGGGACCTAAGAGTGGATGGAAATGCAACATTATAGTTTGTGCCAGCTGTAAGAATCCCAACAACACTATGAAAGTATTTGGGCTTAAGTGACAATTATAAAACCACAGGGGCATTACAACAAATCAGTAAAAGTGTAAGGGTTAAAATGAAATTCTCTATTTCATTTAGTATTAGAGTAGATGGATGGGTGTTTTGGGGATCTTTTTGGTTAATGACTAAACTGGGGCATGTTTTTTTATCAATCTGAGTGGATTTATTGGTTTGATAAAAATGGTCCAACTGGTTCTTGACCTGTTCAGTTGAAAATCTGGTCTCATTGAAGTACCGAACTAAACTAGATCTTTGGTTGGACCAAGCAATCCAGATTGGTTTTAATAATTTATGCCATATAATATGAATGCACCTGTTCGATATGCAATGGGAGACTCCATGTTAGAATCAAATACACTTAGCAAAAACTGTTGTAAGAGACAGAACACATAATCCATATAAGCTATATTTTTGAATATTGAATGTAAACTACAGGGACATTTTAGAAAAGTAGTAGAAATCTAGAGTTTAAAATGAGATTTTCTCTATATTTTTTATATTACTGAATATTAGTTTTTTAATTTTACTGATTATTAGATTGTATCATTGATGTGCTTGAAGCATAAGAAGACAATTTTGTTCATTTAGTATCTAAGTAGATGGATGAGGGTTTCAGGGATTTTTGGTTAGTGACTAAATCAGGTTAGTTTTTATCAAACCGCCAAAAGGACAATTGTAATATTACAGGGGCATTTTAGAATAGTAATAAAAGTTATATGGGTTGAAATAAAAGCTTTTCTATCTTTTACTGAATTTTAGATTGACTCATTTATATGTTTAAATTGGATTATAAAACTACAGAAGCATTTCAGAAAAATAATAAAAGTCTAGGGTTAAAATCAAATTCTCTATTTTTTAACATTACTGAATATTCGATTGTATCATTGATATGTTTGAACTGTAAGAAGACATTTTTATTCATTTAGTATCAAAGTAGATAGATTGTTGTTGTGGGAACTTTTTGGTTTGACTATTGGACTAGATTTTATTAAACCACTAGAAGGACAATTGTAGAATTACGTGGCATTTCAAAATAGCACTAGAAGTCTAGGGTTAAAATGATTTTTTATTAAAATTTTAATATTATTGAATATTAGATTATATCATTGTGAACGAACATACAAGGTAAGGATCCATACAATTGATCAAATATGGTCCAATCCTTTCTTGGAACTTTGCACTGGTGGGAGCTTTGTGTACCGAGTTGTCCTATTAATGATTGTATCATTGTTATTATTGTTTGATAGTGATTATTATCATTGATTCACCGTCTTTGTTGCTTGTATTAGATGCATGCCTTTGCTTACATGTGTGCCTTTTTTTATTTGATATTAAAGTTCTTCTCTTTTACCAAAATTTGTCAGAAAATGGAACATTTTTCTCTCTTTCACATCTTTGTTTAGGAAAGTGAAACTGAAGATGATGGTCTTGACATTGGTGATGATGACGATATTGAGGAACCTGAAATTGAGCCAGAAGCTGTCATTAGGGAACCAATTGTTGAAAAACCTGCTCCTGTTCTTGTGCCAGCCAAGGATGCAGAAAGGCAACTCTCAAAGAAGGAGCTTAAGAAAAAAGAAATGGCTGAACTTGATGCCCTTTTAAATGAGTTCGGGATTGCTAATAAAGATAATAATTCTTCACAAAATGAGATAAACGGTAATGCTTTTTTTCTTCTCATAGTTTTTGTTTATATGAAAAAAAAATTAATTTACATATATGATATGTTCTGTCATTATATTTATCTATGCATATTTTAGTCCACAGGGAACAATCAAGGGCTATTTGTTTTTGATATGAATTTATTTACATTTGTAAACATGCTTCCATCTATTTCTTAGACATGAAAGAAAAGGAGCAAAATGGTGAGGGCGAGAAAGAAACTGTAGGCGCTCCAGAAACCAAAACCTCCAAGAAGAAGAAGTCCAAGAAAGAAAAATCTTTGCGAGACATCAAGGAGCATGAGGGGGAAGATCAAAATGGTAACAAGAAGCCGGAGGAGGGAGCCACCGAAGCTGAAGAGGAGGATGCATCTGCAGTTGATGTGAAAGAAAGGATAAAGAAAGTGGCTTCCATGAGGAAGAAGAAATCAAGTAAAGAAATGGATGCTGCCGCAAAAGCTGCTGCTGGAGAGGCAGCTGCAAGAAGTGCTAGGCTTGCTGCTGCAAAGAAGAAAGAGAAGAGCCACTACAATCAACAACCTGGGCGGTAATTAATTTGTTCCGAGTTGCTTCAGTTGAGTCCATCTGTTTTCCAATGCAAAAGCAAACACTGGTATGCTTCTCAGATGATCTGAACTTGTCGATCATGAGACTCTAGTCCTCCTCGGAAGGATGTTTCAATCTTTGTTCCTCCTGCAACAATTTATTTTGAGACTTATAGGTGGTGGTTGTGTCAATGCAACAATTTGTTCAAGGACTCATAGGTAGCGGCTGTGTCGTGCAACAATTTGTTTTGGCACTATGATAATGAGAATCAAATGGACATATGCAATTCCTTGATTTTGATACTTCTGCAAGTCCAGCCCGATAACTTATGCACCACTTGTGATAAACCATTCTATTGATTGTAGTACATTCAAAATCGTTTATGGATCGAAAGTTCGTCGACCTATAAACCTGATTCCCTTATCATTTCTTCTTCTTCTAAGTAAGCGAATCAAAGAGATCCATGTCAATGTTAGGAGGAAAATCGCACCGAAGTAATGAGACTTAAAAAATTTAAATTAATGCACATAATAAATTTAAGAAATATAATGTAGGGGATTATGTGTTTATCAGCATTCACCCCAAATACATTTTTAAAAAGTTCTCAAAAAATCTTAATAACCTCTCTTTCGATTCTTTTCAAATTATGAGAAAAATTAGTGTTCATGCATATGTTGTTAATTTGCCTATTTATGTAAACATTAATTCAATTTTCAATGATTTATTATCATATTCAGAAACATTTAAGTCTTTCTTCATTGAATTGACTACAGGTTAATCCTACACTCTCATTAGTGACACAACATTCCCATCATACGAGCTCAAGTTATCGAAGAATTATTTCATACACTAAAAAATGATGATCCTAGAAGATAAGTCAACAACTTGCTAAGAGTCGAGTTCTCTTTAGTGGAGGAAAATAATACAAATAAAGAATCATATTGGTATAAAAAAAAGACAATGATTAAAGAAATAAACTAACAATTATCAGATTCAACTAAAAAGACACCTATGATTCATAATTATTCTACCTTCCTACTTGATAAAAGAAAATATATTGATGTCAATAAGATAAAGGTTTGAAGAAATAAATAAGCGCAACCATGTGATTCAGTCAAAAAAACATTTTTATTTCATAACTGTTCCATCTTCCCACTTGACGAAGTCAAATTCTTTTTGATTGAGAAGAATATTACAATAAGAATTTAATTTATTAAAAATTATTATTTTTATAATTAGTTAGAAGCTTTAAAAAAAAGTTGTTTAGTTGTTAAAAAAATTTGTCAAATTTTTATTAGAAAATTTAGGATTTTATTAGAAAAATCTATTATTTTATAAAGAACACATCGTATCCTCAAACTATAAAAAAAATTAGAATCTCATATATTGATCAAGTTTTGAATTAACACAATTTGTAATTTCTTTTTATCTGGATGAGAATCGATAATTTTCCTCTGCGTGAAATTCGTGTCCTTATTCACTACACAATATTATATACTGTGTCAATTGGTATCAAAGCTTCTGATGTGTTGCATCAGCACTTCAAATCTCTTCCCAAAGCACCACTAGAGCTCATCATTAGATGCGTGCCGGTGAGCTTTCTGGCTGATGCAATCCTAACCATTTAATTGCTTTTATTAGCTAGGGTTGGATTGAGGTGACAAGTTCATTATCTTTGCACTAAAAGTGATCAGATCCACAAAGGATAAGCTTCCTGATCAGTCTTCTCATCTCATGGTGGAGGAATCAATTTCCAGAGGATGAGAGAATGTATTGAATTAAGACACCCCTTCCACTTCTTATTCTCCCTCATTCTTCAGTTTCTCTCTCTCAAGTATCTACAATTTAATGATCATATATAGATAGCACATTAATTAATTAGCTACTTAATTTTATTCGATATATATATATATATATATATATTTATCTCCCAAAATTATATATGGTTTAAAGTATATATTATCATTTGAGTAGCGATAGGGCCTAGCACTTTCACTTGATGTAGTGCATGGTTTAGCCACTCAATTAAGAAAAGAAAAAGGATACACTGAATTAAGCTCAAGATTAGGGTGGTGAAAGATCTAATCGATCTTGCCGATATAATTGTGCCTTTGAAGCCTCATCGAAAGGAGAGGAAGATGGCAAATTAAGGGCAAGTCAATTAGCATATGATGGCAGCATAGAAATTAATGAGATTAAAATTAAAGTGTTTTAACTGATTCTATTGATAAATTAAGGAGATTAAGGCAGTTAATAATGAATTTAAGTGGATCAGGACACAAAAAGAATATAGATTTTGAGGCTATGTGTAGACTTAAAGATTTGAATGTCTTGAAAAGCTAGCAAATGAGCAAGTGAATAGCTTTTCCTACCAAATTTAATTAGTGGTAAATCTAATTCACTTTTACTTAAACAATATATCGCCCGTAAACTACCCTCTCCATTCTTTAATTAATTACATGCGTTAATGGAGTTAGAATTAAGATAATTGTTGAAGATATTTGTTGGCAAATGAATGGAAATAAGAGGGTGGATGAATGATCTCTTATGCGGATGAGAGTTTAGTTCCACATGAGAGAATGAGTGGTTTGAAGGTTGATTTATATTGAATCATAACCATTAAAGTTATAAATATGCATGTACGTGGAGAGTCTCTCTCACATATGGACCCGCAGGGTGCTAATTTAGAGTCTGGATTGCACTGAATTTAAGTGACTCGTGTGTGAGTATGGTCTATATATGCACATTGAATGTCAGACTAATCAAGAACAGATCTGTAATCGCTCGGACAGAAACATCCATTGAAGAATACATGCATGGATGAGTTTTATCATCTCATGATGAGATGTGGCATTTTCATGTTGATGGAATAAACCATACATGAATTAATGTTGATTGAACCCTTTCTTTTATTCATGGGAATGGTTCTAATTGGGGGATTGTTTCACAAAACTCTAAGTTCTTCAATCATAAGGCTTCTTCGTATTTATCTAAACTTGACAAATCTACCACAAACAATAAGCTCTCTTTATGTTTCTTCGAATTGCTCTAATAGAAAAGCTTTTACAAATATAGAAGAATCTATAGATGATATACTTTCAAAGTACGAAGAAGAGAATGCCTTTCCAAGATGCTATACCTTCGAGATAAAAAAATCATTAGCTTAACAACATCTTTCATATAAAATGATGAAGATTGATGTAACATGGTATTGGATACAATAAAAATTTCACAGTGAAAATATATTAAAAAAATCATGCATTTATAAGATGAAAGATATCTTCATTGGTATGAGATCTTTTGGGTAGAATCCAAAAATAAAAGAAGACTTAGATTCAAAATGGACAATATATATCATAATATTATGGAGATATATCTAGTCAATGTTGGTCACTTTCTACTTAAATATGAGAAAAATTATTAATGATGATTAAAATGCATACCCCTTTGTTAAAGATGAGACAAAGGTCATCTTATGCCTTTCCAAATTTAGTAGCATAGTTGCTATCTTTTAAAATCTCAATTTGATAAAAAAAAATTTGAAAGATTTTTGGGAGAATTTTTGCTCTTATCTTATTTGAAGAGACTATCATCCTTCAATTAATTGAAAACTATTCTTAAATCTGATTATGATATTGTTTTGAGTGAGATTTCTTATGGTCTTCCTATTCGAGATATTCAAGATTTCATTATAATCTTCCTCTAGATTCTACACTTATATAATTTTTTATGCTAAAATTATCTCCTCCGGGGCATAGTTGAGTTGGTTACAACAGAGTAGACTTATATTTACTTTCTCATAGATAGTTGTGAGACCGACCATGTGAAACCGTTGGGATGACGAATTTCACTTTTTACTGAAGCGGATGCTAAAATTATCAACACTTATATACTCTACCAACATGTGTTAAAGCATTGACAAGTTGGTGTATCGAGGCATAACAATATAACTAATTTAATTAGCATTCATAAACTATTGTTTTATTGCAGTGTGAGTTAGCCAAGAAGCTCTTGATAGTAAAATATATTTCAAAATTTCTTATTTAATTTGGACATGTGTTATAGAGTTTTATTTTTTTCACTATTTTTAATGTGCTTTTTCTATATGACTTATTTAGATTTTGTTTACTTGGACGGAATATATGTTGATTTTTTTATAAAAAAAAAGATTATATATATAGTTGATCATTTATATACAATTTTTGAGGTGCTAATTTAATTTGAAATGATAAAATTAACATTAATATAATTTTTTTATAGATTTAAATAAGATAATAATTATTAAGCAAATTAATACTTAGACTTTGACACCCTGGCACTACCGTAGACATGTAAAGCTGCTATTATTCTAATGTCTTGAAGAATGGAAACTTAAGAGCTTCCCTTACATATCTTTCTAAATAAAAAAAATATCAAAATAAATATATTTAATATTTTTATAAATTACTCTATGATTACTATAATATTTGATATTTTTATAAATTACTCTATTATTTTTATATTTTTATATTTGTATATTTTAAATAAATAATTTATTTTTATAAATTACTCTATGATTACTATAATATCAAAATAAATATATTTTCAATAAAAAATATAATAAAGTGCCTTTTACTTTTTTTAAAATAAGGGCGTCATTTTAACCCTTTAAATAATTAATTAAGAACGGTCTTAATTTTTATATATATTTTTTTCTCCGTCGTCAATCCTTTTAGTACTCAAAACCAACGTATTTTTTTTCATTTAAGAAAGGAGATAATAAGTAATTAATGGCATTCCTTCCTATGAAATGGCCACAGTTGGAGAGCAATGAGTTCTTTACTTATGATCAAGAGCAATGAGTTCATTTTCCCCCTATTTTTTGTGATTTTTCTTCTTGAAATTGATTGCAATTCATTCTCTCCCTATGAAATGGCTGACTCCATATTGATATATCTTTAATTATTTTCTTTTTTGGTAAAAATTAAAAGGATATTTTTTTATTGTTATTATAATAAAGATGTTTTATTTATTTATTATCAAAATGGCATTTGATTTGGCTCAACTTATTTTTATTCCTAATAATACTCTTTCTCAACGTTATTATATAACTATAATTCATAATTATTAAAATATAATATTTCAAATGGATCAATATTAATAATATTATATTATATTCATTACCATTTATAACTATTATAATATAAATATTATATATATATATATATATAATATATTAATATCGATCAATATTATATTATAATAATTATATGATTATAACGGTTACATAATTTAATAGATAAAGTTTATAACTGTTATATATATATATATACAACTAAGTAACTATTATAAAAATATCACAAAAATAGATTGACACACAATGGAATGTTATTTTAATAATATAAAAAATAGATGTCTTTTTATTATCCCAATAACAAGCGTGTCTCCTTAAAAAAACACTTGAACATTCTCCACCAAAGCCATGCAGATCAAGGACCAGAAGAATAAATTTGGAGCCATGCCCAACTCTGCACTCCTCATGACTGTGATCACCTAAGAACACCATTCTTTGATTCATAGGAAGTGGAATTCCTTACCTTTCTTCGATTCATCTCCTCCATTACAACACCATTCCCACACAAGCTTCAGTTGCAGGCATATGGTGGGAAGCCCGAGCAGGGTGGAGAGTTCCGTAACCACGAGTGGCCTCGAGGATCCCATGCCCCTCTCGCGCGCCGCCATGGCCCCTCCGGAAGTCCACAGGGTCGCCGTGCCGCCTGAAAGCTCCGCCTTCCAATGCCTGAAGCAGAGGCTAAGTGAGTTCCTCTTCCCTGACGACCCCTTCCACCAGTTCAAGAACCAGCCTTTCCTCAAGAGCCTCGCCTTGGCGCTGCAGTACGTCTTTCCGATCTTCGCGTGGGGCTCCGACTACACCCTCAGCCTCCTCAAGGCCGACGCCATCTCGGGCATCACCATTGCAAGTTTGGCTATCCCGCAAGTGAGGACAGTTCCTTCACCTCTTCCTCTCTCTCACTTAGCTCGTCTTGTGGACAATGTATTACCGCTGGTTTCATTTACTTTGGCAGGGAATTAGCTACGCGAAGCTTGCGGATTTGCCTCCCATCGTCGGCCTCTGTGAGTTCGAACGCTAAACTTCAATGAAAATTGAAATAGCTAGTTGTTGAACTGGATTTTTCTCTTCTGGCAGACTCTAGTTTTGTTCCGCCATTGATTTACTCTGCTCTTGGGAGCTCAAGAGACCTCGCTGTTGGCCCGGTGTCGATCGCATCGTTAGTGATGGGAGCCATGCTGAGGGAGGAGGTCTCCCCTGATAAGCAACCTGCCTTGTTTCTTCAGCTAGCCTTCACAGCTACATTCTTTGCTGGTGTCTTCCAATCTGGCTTGGGCTTTTTAAGGTCAAATTATTTATTTATTTATTTATTGTGTTCTGTAAAATTTTGAATCTGAAATCTTGTTTCTTGCTTGCAGGTTGGGATTTATAGTGGACTTCCTGTCGAAGGCCACGCTGACAGGGTTCATGGGGGGAGCAGCAGTCATAGTGTCACTTCAGCAGCTCAAGGGATTGCTTGGAATAGTTCACTTCACCACGAGGATGGGATTCATTCCGGTGATGCAGTCTGTTTTCCAACACGAGGGAGAGGTAAAAATGCCCATTTTTGACGAAGGAAGAATCGCAAAGTTTTGTCGAAATTATGGTGCTTAATATTGATCTTTTCTAATGATATGAACAGTGGGCATGGCAAACTGTTGTTATGGGACTCTCGTTCCTTGCTTTCCTATTGATTGCAAGACATATTGTAAGAACTCATACTTTATAAAACTCTTTTTATGTATATATATAGATAGATAGATAGATAGATAATTCAATTTTGTCGAAAAGTATAGGGACTAAAATTTTGGCTAAATTTTAAGCTACTCTTGATCTTGAATGACTCAGAGCCTAAGGAGACACAAGCTTTTTTGGGTATCAGCAGCAGCCCCTCTGACTTCAGTGATCCTGTCTACCATCCTTTCCTTCGTCTTCAAAGCTCCAAACCATGGCGTCCCAACAGTAAGAATTTTCATCGAGTTTAATAAGAGTTAGTTCTTGTTCTAATGAACTTGCTGGTTTCATACAGATTGGGCATTTGCAGAAGGGGCTGAACCCTCCTTCAGCCAATATGCTGGACTTTCAAGGCCCCTACTTGAGTCTTACAATTAAAACAGGAATAGTTACTGGAATCTTGGCTCTCACAGTAATCCTACTAAACCTTTTCAACTCATTCAGATTTGTCGATGTTCCACGGCTAAAAGAGAAGAGAAGAGTTAATTGACAGTGGATTTGCAGGAAGGAATAGCTGTGGCAAGGACATTTGCTTCTCTAAAAAATTATCAGATTGATGGTAACAAGGAAATGATAGCCACAGGAATCATGAACATAGCAGGATCTTGTGCTTCTTGTTATGTCACAACTGGTAACCCTACACCTTGTAAAAAAGTAACAGAAAAAGAATTTGAAATAACCATATAGTCTTCCAGGTTCCTTCTCTCGGTCGGCGGTGAACTACAATGCTGGAAGCAAGACAGCAGCATCCAACATTGTCATGGCATCTGCAGTGCTCTTCACAATGCTATTCCTCATGCCTCTCTTTTACTACACTCCAAATGTCATTCTATCCGCGATCATTATCGCGGCGGTGATTGGACTTATCGATGTCAAAGGTGCACTGCGGTTGTGGAAGTTGGACAAGTTTGATTTTCTTGCTTGCATGAGCGCATTCTTTGGGGTTCTTCTTATATCAGTGCAGATGGGTCTAGCCATAGCTGTAAGCATTCTTTATCATTCGACCAACAAGAACCATTTCTGCACTAGCAACAAGCTATGTGCTTACAGTTATATCATTCTGTGCAGGTCGCAGTATCGTTATTCAAGATTTTGATACAGGTCACTCGACCAAACACAGTCCTCTTGGGGAATATCCCAGGAACAAACAGCTACAGGAGTGTGGCACAGTACAGGGAGGCTACAAGGATGCCATCATTTCTAATACTTGGCATCGAGTCCCCTATCTATTTCACCAATTCGATGTATGTGCAAGAAAGGTTAGTTTCATACTCATGTCAATACTTCTACATGTTCAAGACTAGTCGTGCCAATATAAGGACTTACCTGATCTCAGTCAGCAATACTCAATTGCACACACACTCACACATATACATATCGTTTTTAGATAAAAAGTAATATTTGATTCAATGTCAGGATCTTGAGATGGGTTCGCGAAGAGGAAGAGAGGATCACAAAGTTAGATGAGAATCCCCTCAGATGCATTATACTAGACATGGCTGGTGAGTTCAGCATTCTGACTATGACAAATGCACACAAGTTAATATACTACTTTGTCGACGATAAGCTTCAAACTTTACGCAGCTATAACGGACATGGATACAAGCGGCGTTGAAGTACTCAAGGAGCTGAAGAAGATACTCGATAAAAGGTCACTTGAGGCAAGTGTTTCATACCATCTCTACAACTTAAAGTTTGAATCTCTAGTTTCAAACTTACTAGACATGTGTGAAAAAATGATTTGCAGCTTGTTCTGGTTAATCCAGTTGGACAAGTAGCACAGAAGCTATCTCAATCAGGAACTTGGGAACTCTTTGGATCCGATCACATCTTCATGACAATTGGTGAGGCTGTTGCTGCATCCGCGTGCAAGGCCAATGTATAATTTTTTTTCCTTTTTTTGTTGAGTTGTCTTAAACATTAACATAACTTAGTAGAAACAACAGGGATAGGGAATCAGATAGGCCAATTGTGTGGCATCTGCATCAAGCAGTGACAAGATTCAAACATTGCCTTATTCAAGTTCTTGTTGTAAGAGATTTTGAGAACAAAAGAATAGAGAAACTTAAATCTGTTGTCTCATGTAATCGCACTGTTCATGTTCATTTATGCTTGGGAATTGATGTTTCATAAGATCTGGTTTCTTTGAGCACTTCATAGTTCAATACTGTGACGATGAACTTCAGTATTATACAAATATCTTTTACAACTCAAATTACCAAGTAATTACGTAATTACAATCGGCATACGAACAACATACAAGTCTTGAGGTGGTGATCATCTATGTATGCACTCGATTAATAGGAACTTGTAATACATTTCAAGAATAGGGTTGGATCCATACTTATCATCGACCTTATACCTTATAGTCGGCTTACCTTCTATTCATTGTGTTTGGAAATTTGAAAAACAAATTTCACATCAATACATAATATTTAACATAGACTCATCATGATTGAGCTAATTTCTCTCCACTAAATAAATTTGCTAATTTTCTGCTTAAATTAACTTGGAACTCAAAATCTGCTTTATAAGGATGGTGTGTTCTGTTCAAAGCTTGAAACAAAAAAGATCACGAAATTTGTCTCATCCATACCATTAACTTAGAACCTCTACAAGAGAGAAATATGAGAAGAACCAGGAGCCAGTGCAGTGGTTGACACTTCTCACTGATCAAAACCAACCATAATCGTTATTTTGAGGTTTACAACCCATTAACAGCACTATAAACCCTGAAACAAAGAAATAATTGTACACGGTGATTGCCAATGTCGCAAACAATCGATTTCACAGAAGATTTAGCTGTTTGCCTTGTGAATTTCAATGCTCACTCTGTGAAGCCAAAGCCATCTCATCAAGCAATGACTCCTCATGGAATGATGAACTTGTAGATCCAGCTGAAAATATCTCCATCTTTTGTTCCATCAATCTTTCTTGGGCACAGCAATAGCAGCTACATAGAGCTTTATTGCCACTGCAATGCGCACAAAATTATAATCACAAGAAACTAATGTAGAATTATAAAGACTAGAAGATGTTCAAGGACCAACCAGCATGATAGTGAATCTTCCTCTTCTTTATTATCAGAATTCTTAAAGGATGAGGATCCTCTGAAGTGGTTCTCAAGTATACAATCTCCAAAGATATGAGTCATTTTTGGGTTAGGACCATGAGATATAATGCAAGTGTAATCCTCTGATTGCTCGATCTCGCTCACAGAGAGTGTACTTAGAAGTCCATGAGAAGAGCCGAAAGATATTGGGAGGGACCCCAAAACCTTCTCAAAGTTGGAAGCTGACTGAGCCTCTGAATTCAGTGCCTCTGAATTCAAGTGAGTAGCAAGCAAAGATGAACGTCCCGTGTCGACGGAACACGACCGCAGAAATTCAAACTCTTCACTATGTAATTTAGCCTCTTTCGATTCTATATTCATCCCTGGAGAACCAGAATGAGGTTTGGGTGATCCAAAATGTGGCTGCGACAAGATTCCATAGTCATGGGGTAAGGAGTTTTTGTGAGTGGAGACGTTGTTCTTCAACTGTAAACCAAACACAATGTTCCTATTGCCAAAATGCCCTGAGGCCTTCCCCCATGGCATGTTTTCCTCATCCTCATTGCGAGAATCAAGGAGGCTAAGGCCAACCCTGTTGCTGCTGTCCCAACATTTAAGCCTGCCATTAGTGCCTGCAGGTGTAGGGGAGCCAGAGTCAGGGCTGGAGAAGGCCTTGTCAAGGGGAGATGTAGGGCTCCATACTGCACCACAGTCTGATGGCCCCTTGCCGGTGAATCTAACAAGCAAGCCGGGGACATGGAGGAAGGAGCTAGAAGAGCTCTTTTTCTCCACGCCATCAGATGCTGCGTGAGACATGAGGTGCCCTTTGCTTTGCTCCTGAACTGGTCTGCTCCTCTTCCTCAACATCCAATTCAGCCTGTAAACCTTGAAAACCCTGGTTGTGGCAAAATATCAAACAGGCCAAGGGACAAAGAACCAATGATCAAAGTCCGAAGCATAAGGAAAACCAAGATTAAATCTTTTTACACAAGAAGGATTCGTACAAGATTCAGCAACCTCAAGAACAAGAATTCATCATATAAGATTTAGCAATCTGCAACAAGAAAGAGATGAAGAAGTACAGAAAGGCAGCAGGCGGAACTAAAGTTGTTGGGCATTAGCTGCCGCATGCATGGAATTCAAGGCGGCAGCTCTGTAGCTTCTGCTGCGCTCCCCTCAATCATAATCATCAGAAGACAAGATCGATTTAACTTCGTCCATGGTGAACAGGAGGAAACAGTAGTGGAGTGGTGCTCCAAGTGGAAGTGAACAAGGTCGGGGTTGGATTGAGATGACGTGGCCTCGGAGTGGCAGCGGGGCCCACGACAAAATCTTTTCTTGGATTTTTCTTACTTTGTCTAGTTTAGTGTTCCATAGTTTTACGATTTCAAGGATCCATGCTCCAACAAAATAGAATTATCAGTTGGAGTAATTTAAACCAATGGACATTGTTTTAATAAATTTTATCCCTCTTTTTATGAGCGGTTTGTGGAAGAGTTCATGAACTTGTATTAGGGCGTTGTCATGTTGCTCGAATGGATGAGTCCGAGGATAAGATACAACGTTGTAATAAAGAAACAACACAAGTGATCTCTTCCTCTCTGACGCCATGTTGTTTCCCTCCTTGTGATTCATGCATTTTTATGTTGCTCGAGCTCAGATTGCACCGTCAATATCTCAAGTTTATCATGTTTCTAGTAAGGGGTATGTTCTCTTCATAATAGTCAATTGTAATTTTTCGATTTATTTTTTCACATATGATCATGATGGTGGCAAATTTTATCTTTTACTGAAATAGTAAAGGGTAGTTAATAACAGAGGAATCTCATTTCAGTTTGTGGCAACTTGAGGATACTTAAGCAACAGATAAAATTTGATCGTAAACACTTCCAGTGAACAGATTTCCACCTCCCAAAGTGATCGGCAGGCTACGATCACATATTCGATTGATTTTTTTTAAAAAAAATCAAAACAATGTTTTATTTTATATTATATATATATATTTATTTATTGAATCATCAAAAAAAAATACTGCTTTTGGTTTATTATGTAAAATTTACCATTTAAAGGCTGCACCTTCACTTGCCTACTTAATAAATTAGATCCGTCATCCAACCAATTTGATACGTTCACCTAAATAAACTCATATAACAATGTTATTGATAAATTATAAAATTTAAAATATATTACATAAATTATAATTAAAAATATTTTTAAAAATTAATATAATAATTTTGACACTAAATTAGATGCACTCTAGAGATCATTAAAGTTCACTTATAATTTCAACATTACAAATTAAGAATCTTTTGTAAGAATCCAGGCATACTATAATAATGATGTAGTGGACGAACTAATCAGATGATATATGATGACTTACTTAAGTTAAGTCTTATTATGGACGAACTCCCTTTCAACTTAAAGCCATATATTTTTTAATTATCCACAATATTTTAGTTATAGGATAATAATTGTGATAATTTTCTTTTGTGTGCTTAAGGTTTTATTTTAGTCGCCATAGACTTACAATAAACATCGTTGTTGAATTTTGTGGCCCAAATCTAATAATAATTGAACAAGAGTCAATTTTATAATACACATACTATGGAGGGGTGGGTAGTGAACCTTCTAGAGGACCCCCGACAAAAAATTTGAGTAATTAAGTATATTATTTAAAAAATGAATAATTAAATATATATTTTTTAGTATATCTTTTTCAAATTTATAACCTATATAATATTTTTTATTTTTTTGGGTCAAAGTCGTTATTATTTTATAAAATTATCAACGAATGCTCTGACTCACCTACTCTCGCCATGTGACAGCATTAATTATATGTTTTTGTGTGAAAAACATCCAAAAACACCCTCTAGTTTCAGTTTTTCCCAATCAGTGCACTTGCATAAAGTTCTAAGACGTTTTTACCCTTTTGTCCGTTCATAAGCATTTTTATGGCATAAAATGAAAATGGCGGCGGCTCGTCCGATGGATAATACCACATATTTTTCATATGCGTCATAATTAAAATTAATCTATTAAATATTTTACCATGGGGGCATGAAGTACTCCTTCAATTTTTTTTTTTTTATAATTTAAGTATATAGATTTTAATTAATCTTAAATGTAATCGGTTGGTCCAATAAAAATTTTTATATCAACTACCAAAATAAATTCAAAAGACTAAGTGATAATCTACGTAATGGTCCAATAGTCCCAATGATTCAAACATAAAATGTAAATTTCTTATGTGTTTTGAACCAAAGCCTCAATGTGTATTTACCATTGCACTATAGCCTAGGGACATAAGGTACTTCTTTATTTTTAATTGATATTAGGTATCCAATTTACATTGACTAATTATGAGTGATCAATTCGCTCTCATAAAAATTTTTCATTTGTCACCCAAATAAATCAAAAGTGCTCACTATGATTCATCTAGATAGTCTACTTTCTCTGATTCACTACTCACAGGAGGAAAAAATCACCTTATAATATGCTATAATTAAGTCACAAATCTTAAATCTTAAAATCTTCGTAAAAGGGCCTTAACCGCTACATCGTTAACCTGGAGGCATAAATTACTCCACTATGCTTCATCTTAGAATATATAGGTTTGATAAAAAAATATACCATCTTCTAAAGTTTTAATCAAAACTATTTTAAAGCGATATAATTTTATTTAAAATTACTTAGATAATTCATTAGGGACCCTTGATTTTTTTGACTATTTTTATTTATAAAATAATTATATATATATATATACACACACCTCATGATCAATTGCTGAATAATTTAATAAAAAAATCATGAAACACATCTCAAATAAGATTAGATTTAATAATGACAAAAAAATTATTAAAAAGTATGATCGCTGCAATGCGAGACATGAAAAATCTCTTCCGATAATTATTCCCCCAAATATATTCACAAGCATAAATTAAATTATCCATCAAAATCCTGGCTATGAATCAATAATAATCACCTTCAAATTCCTGCATCACTCTCGCCGGCGCCGCGAACCTCGCCGAGAACGACCGGGACACGCTCTCCGGCTCCTCCCACGTCGACATCCCGTCGTCGAAATTCTGCGCGTAACTGTACGGATCGTAGAGAGGCGGCGGCGGCGGCGGCGGCGGCAGTCTCCTCCTCTCCCTCGTGATCCGCCTCCAGATCCCGCGCAGCGTGGTGCCGGCGGACCGCTGGCGGCGCGCGAAATGGTCATGGGCAGATACCATTCGGACGAATTGGGCGGTGCTCCGGCCGCCGGCGACTGTGCGGGGCTGGCAGGGGCCGCAGACGAGATGCCTCTGGAGGCCGGGAGGAGGACTGAGATAGTAGAAATCCGTCTCCTCCATGGCGTTGAATAACAAGATAGAGTGTTGCATAATGAGGATATTCCAAGTTATATGTGCACAGTGGTGGATGTTGAGTCACGTTACAGTCATCTCCCCCTCCCATGGTTGACCAACCACACATGCTTTAGATTCCGTTTATCATAATGGTCAACTCGTGTCGTCAGTGGCGGCGACTTTTCACTTTGCCCCTAGCCCCTCAATCTTATGGCACACCTGGCCCAATTTGAGAGTGGAGGTTTGTGCTTTTCGGAATCAGCATCTTTTGTGGTGAGACCTATGTGTTACTTGAAAGGAAATAAATAAAAATTATTTTTAAAAAACATAATAATTTTTTTTCTATTATTTACTTCTGTAAAAATAATAAATTTTTTTTTTTTATTTACCTTATAGATTGCTGGATTTATGAATTTATCCGCAGATCATTTTTTAATTTTTTTTCTTCCATTCGATTTGGACGGAAAATAATTTCCTCCCTTCAAAGTGCAAGTCAAATTTCTCCCATTCGATCAATTTAATTATTCTTTCATCTAACATTTGGTTGAATAGGTTTCTTAATTTAAGAACTAAGTTTCAAGCAAAATAATTGTAGAAATTAAAATTCTTAACCAACATCTACACTTGTCTTTTTCTCTATTTGCCTATGGATGAACATAAAATAGGATCTATAAGAAAAAGAAATCATCGACAAATCGATAAACCCTATAAATATTTGTTATATCAACAATATTTTCTTTAAAAAAAAAATGTCAGCTTACATGTAAAGTTTTATTTTGTTTGATTTTATTCTTGAATGAATGGGCATATATAGAATATGTGCTAGCTCTAGATTGGGCATATGAATTATGAATGCCGTAGATGAACATAATAGAATTAATTCTCTTCTATTTTCTTTGTTAGGTAGTAACATAATAGTAAACAAATGAGTTCTTTATCTAATTTTTTCATTGCTCGATTATTAATGGAACATGATAAAGATGAATCATATTCCATTAATTATATGCTTTAAGCTTGATTCGGAGAAAATTTTATTCTTACCTTTTGTTTTATTTATTTATTTTTTGAAATATTCCGTCTTACATTAGAAAAGTTATTCTTTTACCTTACACACTTCAAAATTTTATAGAAACTATCTACTCCTACACATGAAAGAAAATAAATCACAAGAGGACTTGTAAATCAGCTTATAATCTTGAAATTAAAGATTTTTAGCTAACACCCAGATTATATGCATGATTCACAATCCACAATCTCTAGTTCTAATAACCCGTTAGAGTTTGAGAGCATGAATTTTTTATTAATATATATATGAATGAAACTCTAATCCTAACTTTTTTTTCTTTTATGTTTTTACTACTTTATTCCTTCCATAATATTTATATTGATTTAAACATCGGAAGGACTTTGTTAAAATAATGGTTCACTGCTTTATTTGCCACAGATTTATGATTCAGTGGGACATATTTTTTTATCGGTAAATATAAATTTATTGATCAAATTAGTATACACTTCTTAATTATAACTTATCATTAGGACCAGAGTAATCCATAGCTACATGAGTTATCCTCAAGATCCTCAAAACCTAAGAAAGTACTGTAATCATCAGCATCATGGAGCTCGCCGGTCTGCGACCGATCAAAGTTACTGAGTTTCAAAGCATTTGCAGAGCCGGTGAGCTCCATCAGCATGCAGTATCCATCTTCATCAGCGTAGGGAGGGCTCCCGGCGTCCAGTATGGTGCTGCTGGAAGGCTTGATGCCTGCGTTCAGCGAGCTCTCAGGATGTTCGATGAGGTCAAATGGCTCCGAGCCGCCATTCCCCTCTTTCAGAAGAAGCTTTTCAGTGAGGAAAAGAACCTGGCCAGAGGAACCTCATGCCGATAAGAATACCGTCAGAATCTTTCTTTAGACACAAATTAGAGATCAAAAAATCAGAATCACTCTAGAAACTATCATCATTTTTAGGATTTTAAATGAAATCGGCCATAACAAAGAAAGAAAGCACGTTTGCAAGATCAGTCTATTCACCTTGGCCTCTAATTTCTGCTTTTCCTTCAGGAGGCATTCATGGTCAGCCTTGAGACTGCCATAACTCGATCTCAAGGCCTCACAGTCCTTCTCCAGCTGCTTGGTCCTCCACCGAGCGCGACGGTTCTGAAACCATATCGCAATCTGCCTCGGTTCCACTCCGAGAACTTTCGCAAGCTGAAACTTCCTGTCGGGCTCGAGTTTGTTCTCCAACTCAAAGCTCTTCTCCAGGAACTGAACTTGGTCTGCCGTCATCCGCCTCTTCTTCTTTTCCTGGCGATGAGAAGAATCGTCTGAGCCATCTTCTTCGCCCATATCGTCCAATTCAATTGGCTTAAACAAAGGCCTCTTATAAGTACTGCTCATGGTTCTATCATGAAAGTTAACAGGAGGCCATGGACCTGTAAAGAAAACATTACTGTTTAAGCAAATTAAATCGTATTCTCGATGATGATCTTATTCCAAAAGGGGAAAAAAAAGGAGTAAATGAATGATTACCAAGTAACCTTCTTCCGGCGGCCATTTCGCAGCAAAACAGCAGAAAATGTTTATTGTTTTTTCTCCTTTTCTCAGAGATACATCTCCTCCGAAAGCTTAATGAGCATCTTGTGGCGGAAGAAGGTGATGATCAGCATGACCGAGCCATGGAGAAGGGTACGGAAGGAAGAACCTATAAGACCCATATCCATCCCTATGACTCTCAAGCACAGGAAAAGGGGAAGTGGAGAGGAAGAGGAAGAAAGAGGAAGAGGAAGAGGAAGAGGAAGAACTTTGATCTCTGAAGAAGCTTAATTACTTTGTGCTACCTTGAATAAGGGAGAGGGAATTTGGAGAATTATATAGGGAAGGCAAGTTCTTCCTCCTTGCTTGTAAATGCAGCATGAAAACTTCATCAACAGGGATTCTTTTTAGTTTAGTTAATTATGGATAATAAAATATTGTGAAATAATAAGTAAATGAAAATTAACTATTTATGATAATCAGTTTTTTATTGATAATATTTTTTATATTATTTTGTTTTGTCTTTTTTATGATAGGCATTTGGAGAAGTGTTTGATATATAATGGTCCAGTTTTTTATATTTATGTATAAAGTGACAGCTATTCCCACTAATTAAAAACCAATGGATTTTTTTTTTTAAATATAGAATTTATCACGTTAGCGATCCTATACCATCTATAAAGATGACAATGAATTTTCAAACTATTCATCCTTGATATTGTTTATATAAATAATAATTTTAAAATGATGAAAAATTAAATAGAATAAAAATCTCTCTAATTCACTGTTTTAGTGTTGTTAAATTGGGTGAAAATTAAATTCATAATCTTCGTAAAAATATCTGTGAAAAGTGTTATTATTCATTAAAAACAAAAAGCCCTTAGACATGTCGCCGTTATATCACATGAATACAGTTACGGCAATATAACTACGATTCTTCCGTTATATCAATATAACGGAACGTGGGATCCGTCCGCGCTGATATATACCTCTCGACCGGCCCCACGCCGCTGCAGCCGATTTCGTTCTTTCCCGTCCAAGAGAGAGAGGGAGGACCAGAAAGGGTTCCGGCGATCAGATCGATGGCGATGCAGGTGGGGATGGGACTCTCCAAATTCGTGCTCCTGATAGGAGCAGGTGATTTCACTCTCCCACTCTAACCGTCCCGTCTTGATTCCTGTTCCTTGATCGATCGAGTTTTTCTTTTGGAATATCAGGGTTTACAGGCTCGATCTTGCTGCGCAACGGCAGACTGTCTGATATCTTATCAGAGCTCCAGGTTTGAGTTATTTAAAGGATTAAACTTCTCACTTTTTTTTTTTTTTTTGAGATTGGGGTGACAGATTTGGGATTTTTGAATAACTTTACTCAGGACATGGTTAAGGGTTTGGAGAAATCTGCAGAGAAAGGAGCTGTGGATTCTGAGTACGCTGATGCTCTTGCATCACAGGTACTAATTTCATTTTGAGGTGAACTGACGTTTAGTTTAACTAGTTAGCCATACGCCTTGGTGGGCAAAATTTCATTTTATGCTTTGTTGAATTTTGTTGCTTTTATCGTCATTTTAGTCAAGCTAGATGTCCATATTTTGGATGTTCTGCTGCGGTACTGATGGAAATCCTTTGCAGATCTTTCAGTTGATTTGTGGGCGTTGATAGTTTTTTTTTACCGCTGCCTCTCCTAGTCATTTAGATTTCTTTTTCTCTTACGTGTATACTGTAATTTATTGTTCAAGTGGGATGAATTTCTTTGTTCAGGCTGGTTGATTTATGGAATTATTTTTATGTACATAGAATTTTCCTCACATTTCAATAATATGCAGGTGCGTCGTTTAGCAATGGAGGTGCGACAAATTGCCTCAGCACGTCCCATAACTGTTCTCAATGGAAATTCTGGTGTAGCAGGTATTTATTTTCACATGTTTTATTGCACAGGTTCTTCTTTTGTTGCTTTTCGATTGTTGAGATTTCCTTTGCCAATATATATATATATATATATATATATATATATATATATATATATATATATATATATATATATTTCTTAGTGTATAGGTTTCCAAAAAGTTATAATACTATCAACATGCTATGCATATTTTAGCAATTTCTTATGGGATGTACATTTTCAAGTGATGCTTAAACCTTAATGACTTATTTTCAGTATTGCAAATGGCGGTAGGCAGTGGCGGAGCGGTCAGTGACAACCTACCGCCTCGGCCACTTAGGCGGTTGATTTTTTTTTTTAATACATAATATTATAAATAGTCATCATTCTTTATGTAACATATGTAATTAAATGATATTTAAGTATAAATAAGCTTCATACAATACAATACAATACAATTATATAAGGTACAAATAAATATATAAATGCAACTAATAAGATAATTAATAAAGATTCATCACCATATTAGTATTTAAAAAGTAATATCATTACTTTTACCAAAAGTCGAAGTTTAAAATTAAATGTTTCAATCCAACATGACAACAAGCCAACAAGGACTAGACTAATCATAACTAATCTTCTAAATCATCTACACATGCACTATCAACTATATCCATAATCCTCTCATCATCGGACTCAAAAATCAACATCTTCATTCTCCTCCTCCAATGTATCTAAATCCTCATAAAGTTCTCTAATGAAGATGTTCCTTGCACTCCTCCTTGGTTGTAGAACTTCATCAGCTGAGGCCATCGCCACCATTCTCCAGGAAAGTCCTGAACCCAGCTCGACCTCATCTTCATCACCACCATCAACAAGCCAACCTTGAGCTTTACTAGTTTGAGAGGATAGAAGTAAATCTCTGCCCATTTCTCTTTTAATCTTCTTCTTGAATGTGACATATACAAGATTATTCAATTTTGATGTCTCCAGCTTATTCCTCTTCTTAGGATGTATCTAAACAATTAGAAAATTATTAAAAACTAATAAAAAGAAAGGATAAATAACATAATTTATGAATTACTACTTACTCCTTCAAATTGATTCCAATTTCTTTCACACCCCAATGAACTACTTGTCAAAAAGAAAAATCTCATTGTCATTTTTTGTAAGTTTGGAGTGTCACCACCATAATTGGACCACCATCCAACTTAAAAAAGTAAAGAGGCAAACAAATAATAAACAAGAAAATAGGTAAAAAAGACATATATGTTAATGAATAGAAATAAAGGAACGAGATGTACCCGGATCAAGGTCATGGTACACATCCATTTTCTTATATGTTGCGATCATCATTTTTCTACCAAAGTTTTCAAATTTAGTCTTACTTTAACAATTCATCATTAGAAATGGTGGATTGCATATCCTCGTCGGTGGAAAAAATTCTTTCAACACAATTCAAGAACTCATTCATAATATTGATGTCATATGCTTGGATCTTTGAAGTAAAAAATTTGGATTCAACAAGTAAGTGACATAATGCAAAGGATTATCAAGTCCACCTTTAAACTTCTCATCAATAATCTTCAAAATAGGGGTGACATTTTTCTTCTTTTTTTTGAAAATATTTCTAATCTTTTCCTTAGCTTGTTTAAGTGCACCCTATAAAAAGGTCATTGAGAGTTTTTTATCATCGTCAATAAGGAGTAAAACTTTCAAAAGGGGTGAAAACATTTAAAGCCAAATAAATACCATTCCAAAAAGAGATACTTGTTATTGTCGCCTCCGTCGCTCCCTTCACATTACTCTTGAATTTTATTTTGCTCCACTCCTTGGATGTAAACATAAGTCTTAATTGATCTTTCTTGCCTTTGAGACATTCCAAGGTAAAAAATGAAGTAGCAAATCTAATCACCTCGGGTCTCACAATATCCCTCTTCTTGGAATATTTTCTCATAATAGCCAAAGTTCTATGATGTGCATAGATGAATATTGTTAGGGCCTTTGCTTTCTCAAGCATTTTGCTAAACTTGGGTAGCTTTCCAATTGCTTCAAGCATAAGTTTGATTGTATGAGTCACACAAGAGGTCTAAAAGATTTGAGATTGTGTAACCTTCAACAACTCTGTTGTCGCCATATTGTTTGTCGCATTGTCCGTCACTACTTGAACATGTTAAGGGCAATTTCATTGATGTATTTTTCCACAAATTCGAAGATGTAAGCCCCTAGTGTGTGCCTCCATGGATTGTTCAATAGAACCAAAGAATGAAGTGCCGAGTTTGTAATTAACATATAAATTCATAATGCTTCTCCTCTTGCATTCCGTCCATGCATTAGTCATAATTAAACATCCATTTTCATCCACTCTTCTTCATGTTCTTTAGAGATAATTTGGCCCTCTCAACTTCTTGCTTCAAAAGTGGCTTTCTTAGAAGATATTAACTTGAAGGTTTGTAGCTCGGGCTGAATTGGCCAATTGCCTCTGCAAATTGTCTAAAGCTTTGATTGTCAATTGCATGAAAAGGAATCTCCACCTCTTAAATCCATCTTGCAAGGCACTCATACACATCATTTGTAAACTTTAACTTCAATGCATCATTTCTGTTTTGTTGTCTTGCCTTTGTTGGATCGATTGCGGATGTCTCCTTATGAATAGACTTGAGGTACTTTAACTTCTTTTTAGAAGAATCTCCCTCCATTTGGCAATCATCATCCTCTACATCAACACATATATTTACTTCCGCCCTCTAGTCTTTTAGTTCTTTCACCCTTTCTCGCTTCTTATTCTTGTTATTTTCAAGATAAACTCATACTTTTTTTTGTCTTCATTGGATGCTTTAGGACATATTTCAACTTGTCCTATAATACCCGCAATATGATGCTTCATCCGATAAATTCCTCCCTTAATAAGCCTTTTATACAATTTGCATTTGATCTAATCTCTTTTTTCTTTTCAATACAACACCCTATAATCCCAAACAATGTCACTAGATTTTCGCTTTAATTCCATCTCTGGTTGTTTCTCAATTTTCACCATTAATCTTTAATATTAAATAAAAGATAAAAAACTAGAACAAAAACTTACTAAAAATATATAAAATCTAGCCTAGTGTGTTGGTGGCGGCAGTGCAGCGACTCCAAGCGGAAGGAGGTGGGTGCCTTGGTGGGTTGGTGTAGTTATTTATGTTTTGGAAGGGAGAGAAATTGATTAATATATTTAGGGTTTTTGAAATTTTGTTGACTTTGACCGCCTCACCTACTTCCTTGACCGCTTCATCCACTGCCTCGTCCGCCTTGTGCGCCACCTCACCCACCTTTCCAGCCTCGCCTCATCTTTGACCGCTTAAAGCACTGCCTAAGGTAAAGGTGGTGCAGTTGATGCCCGTCTTCCGCTTAGGCGCCACCTAAGTGGCTGCCATTTAGAACACTATTTATTTTTTTAAGTCATTATTCTTGTGTTATTTCTTTTACTTTAGAAATCTAGTTCTTTCCTCTTGTATATATATATATATAAAGAATAAAAACTCTTGCCGATGTATTGGATTTCATTGAAACTACATCTTATATCTTATCAGGGAACATGACATCGCTTGTGGTTCCAGCTGCCACCCTTGGAGCATTAGGGTATGGCATCATGTGGTGGAAAGTATGATTCTTCCTGTTACTAGTTTATATCTGTCTTAGGGAATTCTGTTATCTACTGAAGAAATCTCTCTACTTAAGAAATCTCTCACTTATCTATGCAAAGTAATTCTATAAGATAGAGATTATCTTGTTCTTCCGTTATTTATTTTATCCTGAGTATAAATAAAAAAAACCTATTTTAACACCTCATTCTCTTGTGGTTCTTTTAGCAATTGTTTGGTGAAAATCAATTTATATAGTTTATGTGGCCTCCTTAGTATGCTTCATCTTTTTATGTTTTTGACAGGGCTGCTCCTTTTCTGACTTTATGTATGTTACTAAGCGTAACATGACAAATGCTGTAGCAATCATGACAAAGAGTCTGGATCAAGTCTCTGCTGCCCTTGCAGTGAGTCTCTCCTCAATGCTCATGTATATTTTTCATTAAAAAAATATTTTAAGATTGAATCTCATGCTAAATTATGCCTATCAAGCATAGGGAAGTGCAATACAATACAGAACTTATACTTGAATTTATTGGTAGAGGTATATATTAGTTTGAAGAAAATAACATGATGCTTATAGAAGAATGAAGAATATAAGTACAAGCTACTAGCTAGGATCATGATGTCTTTTCTTTTTCTTGGTCGAATGATCTTCATTCATAGTTTTCTTTATCATGGTTGTCAACTTTTTTTCCTACTTAGGAATGATAGGGATCCTCCAACTTTTACTATAAGAACGATAAAGCATGCTAAGACTCTACAATATAATCTAATTTACACAAAAACACAAGTACAAGTCTAGGCGTTGAAGATGTTTTTTTTTCTTCTTTTTCTAAAGTGAAGACATAGGGACTTAGTAGAAAATGGTTGGAATTTTAAACATGGATATGGGGACACAAGTACACAACAAAGTTTCAAAATTAGTAAAAATATTCTAATACTATAATAATAGTTTTAAGCATATGAAGCTGAAATATAGGTTGGTGGTATTGCCTAGAGGAGATATTAATTGCTCTACTATTTATTATGCAACACAAGTTGTTTGCCTTTATGGTTATTACCATAAAAAAAAAAACAGCCCGGTGCATGAAGCTCTTGTCAATGCGGGGTCCCGGGGAAGAATCTATTGTACACAGTCTTACCTTACTTTGCAAGAGGCTATTTTCGAGACTTGAACTCGTGACCTCTAGGTCACATGACAACAACTTTACCATAAAGTGACAATTTGTCTATACTTCTTCCCCTTCAGATTTCTCCAGCAAAAAAAAAAAAAACTAATTAGTAAATATAAAAATGAACTAACTAGGGGCAAGTTGTGAAATAAGCTTCTGTTGAAAGTAGCTGAAAACTAGCTTGTATTTCTCTTCTCCCGAACTAGCCAAATGAACAAACCTCTTTGTCTAAAAAGGAGAGCCAAGTGGTGTAGCTGAAAACTAGCTTGGACCTCCATTCACTCGAACCAGCCAAATTAACTAGCCTCTTTGTCTACAAAAGAGAGCCAAGGGGTCCAAATTCTGCCTGTCAAATATGATGGAACATAGTGTGGCTTAGAGGAGTAGAACCAAGCCTGTAATGAAGTGGTTGTCACCTCAATAACCTTATGATGCAGGGTGTCTTGCTATAGTAGCTATAAATCAAAGGTTGGATGAGCTACTCCTCTTATAAAAAATTTAAAATCTAATATTTAACATCCGAAAATTTAAAAAAATCTTGTATCTCTCTATTTCTTGTGCAGTTTAATAATTGTAGTTACGTAAAACAAACAAAACTAAATTTAGAAAAATGGTGGAATTTTAAATTATTTTATTGCATTCAAGGTTTTTATTTAAGTTTTATCAAACAAAATTCAAGTAATTTATGCAATGCTTAATTTTTTTTATCAAATTCTCGTGAATAAATTTTAAACACAATTACATAATATCATAAAATTATTTATTCATTTAAAATAAAATTACATCTTTAACAATGATGTTAAATTGCTTTAATATTGTAGAATTGCAAAGCAAAACATGTCTCAATTATATAAGACCTGGAAAGCTATCATTTTCTTGTTACTCATTCCAATATGCGAGCTGCAAAAGTTGAATAAATTATGTGTAAATCATTATGGAATGAAAGAAGAATACAATTTTCAATGCTTGAAGCTAAAAATTTAAACATAATTAACTGTAAGCTTTTTCTTAAACTCTAAAACTAGGTGATCAGATTAATCAACAATAATGAATAGAAGAATGAACATGTATTAGCAATCTAATAAATTTCAAAATTTTAAACCTTGTTGATATGCTTTATCGGAATATTTGATATTTCATTTGTCGTGTAAATCAATCATTTTTCATAGTATAATTTGTAGTATTTATGCTCTTTGGTAACTTCATGTCATTTATCCCTTATATACAGTCCTTTTTATATGTTATCATACTGAAGAAGAGATTTATTTATCTATATACAGCAAGCTAAGAAACATCTTACCCAGCGAATAGAGAATTTGGATGGGAAACTGGATGAGCAAAAGGAGATATCTGGAGAAATAAAAAATCAAGTAATTGTTCTTTTACCTCTGCTATTAGCTTGGTGATTTTGGGGCCTCAATTGCATTTTATTTTGACATGAAAACAAATTGTCTTTGTTTCTCTGCTAGTATCATGATTTGCAGCAACTCTCTGAATTATGGTTCCAACTTTATTTTTCATGCCTGTCTATAATTATAAGTATTTGTAGTTACTATCTTTCATCAATCTTCTATACTTGCTATTACAAAGATTGCTATTAATTATGGACATAGGACAGAAGTATAAATGTCATATAAAGCTGCTGTCATGTCATACTCCTTCAAATCTTTCTTGTTCTGCAAATAGGTAATTGATGTTCATGGAAAAGTTGAAAATATTGGCTTCGAATTGAATAACCTGCAACAACTGCTCTGTGGTCTGGTGAGCACCTTTGCCTGTTTCTGTTTAGCTGATTTTGGTGATGCACTTTTTTTTTTAATGATTCGATAACTTTATGTGCAGAATGGGAGAATGAGTTCCATTGAAGATAAACAGGTGACTGAATTGAAATTGTGATGCTTTAATCATTGTTCAAAAGCTTACCTTTTATGATATGCCCTCTTATTGCCCAATAAATAAATATTACTGCATACTGTTCTAGCCATTTTCATTGTTTCTGTGATTACAGAATTTGGCATGCACTGGCATTATGTACCTTTGCCAGTTTGTAGAAGGTAAAGGTGGGAAAATACCAGATTTCCTTGTGGTAAGATATTCATTCTTATTTCATTCTGTGATTGTGTTCTTTAGTTGTCATCCATTGTCCCAATTCTTGTCCCAATTTTTTTATGCTAATTTTGATTTCTTTAATCTTTGCACACACAATTAATTAAAATTTAGTTCCTTAACATTCAAATTGCTCCAAATTTTCCTTCAATTTATCTTTATACTTAATCTAGCACAAAGAGATGAATCTCTAAAGTCTAAGCAAGCATGCATGCATGGTTAATAAGTTAAAGTAACCACTTTTTTAATATGAAAAATCACCCCTATTCTGATTGCAGTTATCACTGTTTCATATTAAAAAAATGGTTTCGTATAATTAATTTGTAATATAGTCCACTTCGATTTAGAGAAGGCTTATGTTTTTCTAATCAATTTTGTTACGAAAACTTTGCAATTGGTTTGTGATTTGTTTAACTTTGATAAAACCTGGATACTTCTTTTTATCTAATTCTGTTTGTTTCTGACATCTTTAATGCTGCTTATTAGAAATGCTTGTACCATAGGCTGTGTAAGGACGATAGTTTTAGTTTTTTACAAAGCATTGTGCTGCAAATTGTTTTAATAAAATGCAGAAACTAGTTCATTCTGTGAACAAAATTTTACAAAGTGTTGTGCTGCAGACACAACCCGACCCATTTCTCTCTAGGTTTTTTTGTCATGTTGGGCCAGATTGAGTGTGGGCCGACCCACTTGACACCTCTACTTCTCATTGCATTGATCGTCAAGGGAATATGCTTAACTAGTTATCTTGCACCAGTAATATCTATCTGTTTGTACCAATATCATGCTTTGGCTAAGATTTTAATGATTTTCTTATGGGCTCGTCTCCCCATTTCAACTTCTACATGATGTAACCTAAGTCAGTTTTTTCTATTATAACTTGGCCAGTTTGTTTCACCGATGATTATGTTATGCTCTATCATTTCCACACTTTATTTAAAATATTTCCCATCCCCATTTTTAATATGATCTTACATTTGCACTACAGGATGGCCCCATTAATGGTGGGAGACGTGGTTTTCTTGGAGCTGATGAGACTAAAAGATTGAAGGTTTCTGTTTCTTATTGAAGACCATACTTTCAATTTACAAGCACATGACTCGCATATGTTGCACCACTTAAATGTTCAATAGAGGGCAGTATATTTCCTGCTCATTCACATGGACCCACTTACGCTAAGTTATGCTGCCTAATAAATGGGTTCGTGTATGGGCGATGAACAAGTCAGGTTTGGTTAAATTTTAGGCACCCATTAAATATACATATTTTAGTCAGGCACTGAGACGTTAGTGTTTGGGCAGTGAACAAGTCATGTTTGGTTAAATTTTAGGTAATCATATACATATTTCAGTCAAGTGTTGTGACGTTAGTTTTCGGGCAGTGAACAAGTCAGGTTTGGCTAAATTTTAGGTACCTGTCAAACAAACATATTTCAATCAGGTGTTGATAGGTATCCATTTATTGTATTCAGGTAATTCGATTGTAGAAATAAAATAAAAAATGTCGTGTAGTTGGATTCACATTGTCGGAAATACCTGATCCTTTTGCGACCAAGATTTACATAATCTTTGAGAAATTAGCAGTAAATTGAAATACTGATCTTTATATGGTAACTTGACCTGTAGAAATATATGAACTTTTCACTCTTTATCATTTTACATTGTACAGGGTTTGCAGCACATAGTAGAGGCACTTGAAACTGAAAGCTCCGACACATCTAAGATTGATGCAATCATGCAGAATGATGCCAACTCAGTGGACAACTCGAAGGTGAAGAGCTTGTCCCGGTCAGCCACACCCTTCTCATCACCCTGAACATTTATTTGGTTGAGGATTGAAAGTTGATTGGCTAGACTTTTCTATCTTTCTTCTGCAGGACTACCTCGCTCAAGTACTGATATGATACAAGGTATATGAACGAATACCTGGACATATTAACACGAGATTGAGAAATTACCTTGGAACTTCAATCTATCATTTGCCATCCATTTTGCAGGGAAACGGGGAAGTTTACTTAATTACTTTGGTTAAAAATATAACTCTATATATCTAGGTCCTTTCGCCATCTTGTCTTGGCTCTACTCTTGGTTGTTTCAAATGTGTAATGAGGATCTGGAAGCTTATTTACTTTCCTCTTGAATTAGATATATAATAGCTAGGAGTGTTTCTTCTTGAAAGTTTTTTTAATTTGGATGATGCTTATTTTTCCTTTTTGGTTCTTCTACGTTATAGTCAAATCTTAATTGGTGGGATAAAATTTAATTGTTATTGTTGTTGGTTCTTCTACGTCATATTTCTATCCGAGAGAATATCATCAAAATTTGCTGATTTTGTTCCACTGTTTTTGTTATCTTTACCTTTAATCACCTGTTGATGAGTAAACTGATATTTTGAACAATCTGTAAATTTTAGAGTATAAACTAAGTAGATAGTTTGATAATATTCAAACTATCGAATTGTATTAGAGGAAATGAAAGAGCAATAAGATTCCACTCATCTTATGAAGAACGATAAATGGAATATGTTTTTTTTGTATTTTTAAAATAAAAAATATAAATATAAATAAAAAATATTTTTTTTTTTTCAAAAAGTTAAAAAAATGTTAGAAAATTAAAGGAATTAGAAAATAAAACTCATACATTACTATACATATGAGAATTATTAGTACGTTACAAATGACGACTAGTATTCAATTGATTCAACAATTTGGATCACAAATTTATTTGTTATAATTTTTTTTATCTTTAATCAATTCTATAAGGATCTACCATTTCATTTGATTAATATCAATGACAGTCAGACGTAGTTAGTTAACATAATAAATTTATTTTGTCTAATGATCATGTAAGTTAATTCAATTAATATTCTAGTCACATAAGTTAACTCAATTAATATTCGCACTAAGATAAAAATCACTTATCTTTCTTTGATTTTTACTCAACTTACATTTTGTAAGCTTTTACAAATCTTTAAATCAAGCTCATGCTTAAATTATAATTAAAAATTCATATTTTTTGAATATTAGAGATCACATAATCTTTCACAATTCATTATCTTCCGGTTGTCCCATTCAACCATGAGATGAGTTTATGTATATTGTCCTAATTACACTTAGCTTAATATTTAGATTTCTTTTAATTTTATTTTATCCTTGATTTTTATTATTTTATATAAAAAGATCTTTCAGACTTTAAAATCATTAAAAAAAACTATAATTTCCAAATTTTTGTTAGAGAATCTTTTGAGCGTTACATTCTTTAGCGAAATACATTGTATTGCTTGGTGGTTTAGTCACTTTCTCAATCCACACACAATATATAACGTCAAGCAATCCACCAAAATCTTGCCTGCCATCAGAACCAACTCGGTGACGGCATCTTCCATGAACCAGGAACCGCGGGCGGCGGCGGCGGCGGCGGCGCCGGCGGCGCCTCCATGCTCTGCCACCAGTCCTGCACCGTCGTCGCCTCCACCTCACGAAGCCGAGAGTAGCCGTAGCAAACCTCCAGTGGACTGACGTGGTTGTGCACTCCGTCGTATGTAGTCACCACAAACTTCGGATCCTCACGGTCTCGCTCCACTCTCTTCTTCACCCCACAACCCTCTCTGGAGCAGCGAAAGTAATTCCTACAACACGATTAATTAATTAATATCGAGTTAACTACTGCAACCACAGACAGTTCGTATATTTATATATATACATACACATAGATACCTGGGATTTGGACTGTTCTTCACGGACTTCTTTCCGTACTTTCTCCACTTGTATCCATCGTCTAAGATCTCCACCTCTGACTCGGTTCTAAACCCAATCCGGCATCCGATCTCAGCTGATTTCATTCTCTTAGCATCGTTCCTGCATCGCAAATATGTACATGTTCTTAAAATCGTTTTGCGATAGTAATTCAAATAATAAGCTATGACAGAAAAGGCGAAGTTGCTTACTCGATGACACCATCAATTGGGCAAAACGGATCGCTGTAAGCTTGCAATGCTTCATGGCAGCCGGTGACTGCATCGTTGGCGCCGGGGAGGTTGTCCGAAGGAGAAGAGCGTTGAGGGTCGTCGAGGAGGAGGAAGGAGGACATGGTAGTGAGGAAGTGGTGGTCAAAAGTAGCCGCCATGACCTCATGTTACAAGGTTTCATGAAGTGAGTGGTGGTGGTATATATACACAGACTTGTGTAGTGATTGGTCAGCCATCGGCTATGAACTTTCTCACGAGGTGGGCAGAAGTTTCTTAGCATGTGTTAAAATGTAAGTCATCATATATATATATATATATAATCATCCATAATATTGAAAGTTGAAGCATAATAAAGTTGTTTATTATGGTGTTAATTTGTGACAGATGTCATCATGTAATCAAATATGGGGGAGAAAAAATTTGTAAATCTACACAATTTTTTTAAAAACGAAATTAATAGATGTAATTATATTAAGTTAGTTTTAATGCAAAGTAAAAGCTCAAGTCAAACTTTGGCAGCTGTTGGAGTAGGGATTACTCTACCTATTTGATGACGAAGTTTCATAGGCACGTCCATTTTAAAAATTCTTTTACATAATATATAAATTTTTTATAAAAGAAAAATAGAATATTTAAGGTTACTAGTTTTGTCCATTTTAAAAATAAAAACATCAAATAGAGCTCTTTTATTTTGTTTCAAAACTTGAATGAGTTTTCATGTTAATTAGGTAGAGATGGGCTAGTCTCAATTCACTATCAAAAAATTATCAATTAAGGATCATAAATTAATGATTGGATAAAATTTTGATCGTTAAATTAGCAATTAGCAATGAAAATTTTAAATACATCTCTATTTTGGTAGTTGAATTTATATTTGATCGTTAAATTAAATTAGCAATTTTAAATACATCTCTATTTTGGTACTTAAATTAGCAATTAGCAATGAAAATTTTAATCTCTATTTTGGTAGTTGAATTTATATTTGATCGTTAAATTAAAGATCAAACTTATTCGGTAACTAAATTTGTGATCGATTTAAATCCAATCGTTAAATTTAGAGATCGATTTTATTTTGGTCTCTAAATTTAATGATCAAATTTAAAATTTTGATTGCTAAAATTTAACGATTGATTTTATTTTGATCGTTAAATTAGCGAACGAATTATAAATTTAAACCACTAATCGTTAGCAATAAAAGTCATAACAACCGACTAAACTGGTCAAAAATATATTACTCATGAACTTGATGTTGGGTTGCAAGGGTGCAAACATAGTCCCACATCTAAAGCACATGGAAAAGATTATGGGTTTAAAAGGATGGAAAGTATCTCCATTGACATGAGGTCTTTTGGGGAGAGCTCAAGAACAAAGTCATGAGGGCTTAGGTCCAAAGTGGACAATATCATACCATTATAAAGATATTTTGATTCCATCGGTTTTAACACTTGAGTCGATTGAAGAATTAATCCAATCAACTGAGAGCTTTTGATTGTTGAATGAGCCTTTGATTGTTGGCTTATAATCAATAGTTTTTGGATTTTAATTGACTCGATTGAATTTCAATTAGTTAAATCTTTCTAAAAATAGACATTGGCTAGTTGTCGGAAGTTATTATAAATAAGCACTGAACAGATTTTCTCTCGGTAATTGTACACAAGTTTGATAATACATTCCAATAATTGAGTGAGAACGTTTGAAGACTTTTACGGACTCTAGCAATATCTTCTTTCTTAATTTTACATACAATTCAACATTTCTAATTAAAGAATATATATTTTGTTCGAGGGTTTTAATTTCCACCTTCGAAAAAGGTGATTAATAGTGACATTATAAGAGCAATTCACCCTTGTTTTAGATGTGTGCCTAAGCCCTCATAGTTTTATTTTTGGGCTTTACCCAAAAGGTTTCATTTCAATGGAGATATCTTCCATCCCTTTAAACTCATGATCTTTTCCATGTGTTTTAGATGTGAAATTATGTTTGCACCCTTACAACCCAACAGATATTCAATCAATATATTAATTGATTGAGCAAAGTCAAATATGTCAAGATTGATCGAAAACTTTACTAAAAGTGGGAAGTCCAATAGCTAGTTGGCAAGAGAAATCGAAATGAATCACAGTTGACTAAACACTTGGTAATCGAAAGTCCAATAGAGAATTGATATGATAAGAAATTCAAGTGAGTTATGAATGACCAAACACTTAGCATGAAGTCAAATAGGTCAAGGTTGGCTGGATACTTGACGGTGGAGAAGTCTAAGTGGGTCATGGAGGACTAGACATTTAGTATGAGACGAGAACTCCAAGTAGGTCATGGAGAATCGGACACTTGATACAAGACAAAAAGTACAAGTGAGTTGTGGAGGACTGGATAGTTGGTATGAGACGAGAAGCCCAAGTGTATCACAGAGGATCAGATACTTGGTAGAGACGGGAAGTCTAAGTGGGTCACTGTTGATTGGATACTTAGTGACTCAAGAAGTCCAAACAGGTGAAGGAAAATCGAATATTTGGCAAAGTCCCAATAAGTTGAGGATGATTGGATATTGGGCAACAGAAAATCCTAGTGTATCACAGAGGATCAAATACTTGGTAGAGACGGGAAGTCTAAGTGGGTCACTGTTGATTGGATACTTAGTGACTCAAGAAGTCTAAACAGGTGAAGGAAGATCGAATATTTGGCAAAGTCCCAATAAGTTGAGGATGATTGGATATTGGGCAACAGAAAATCCTAGTATGTCACAGATGATTGGATACTGGGCAGAGGAAGTCTTGGTTGGTTGAGATCAATCGGATATCTGACAAATATGCGAATTTAATCTTAAAAAGGTTGAAATTAGAGTTATTAATCGATTGTTAGAAAGTGACAATCAATTGACAAACTCTAAATCCAGAATTCCAAGTTTGCAGCGTGATCAATTGATTGGTAAGCACAACAATTGATTGCTAGGGTTTAGCAATCAATTGCTCGAACTTTACATTGAGCAGAATGCTTCGAAATAGATTGGTAAAAAATAATAGATTGGGGCAATCTATTACAAGTAACAAATAGTCATTTTGTAGGTTTAAATGGTCAAATCCGATGTGACAATCGATCAATGAATAAAGCCAATCAAATGGTAGGTGGAAATTAGCCCGAACAACAATATTATAAGTAGAGTTTTGTTTGAAAAAAAGGTTGTCGGTTCTTGAGAGTTTTGGAACAAAGTGCTATTGCATTTATGGATCAACAAAAGGTATTTTCAAGTAACAAGGAAGCATCCAAAGTAAATTCTTCATTGTAAAGTTGTTTTCAATTTCATTTGTCTTTGTATTTATTTTCTTATTGCGTTCTTGTAAAAATAAGTTGTAAGAGACTTTTTCATCTTCAGAAGGTATCTAAAAAAGAGAAGATTATAATGGTAATAGATCGCTAGAACTAGACCTTGGATTAGTTGCCTTAAAAGATGGATACCAAGTAAAATCTTGAAGTTGTGCATATGATGTCAAGTTTGAGTTAAATTTTTTGCTACGCATTCAAACGACAAACACAAGATCGAGATGAAGCGAACAAAGCTATCCACCTCCTCTAGTTCACACTAATCCTAACAATTAGAATACTATTCTAAATCATCAATTCAACTTATTCCAATCTACTAGAGACCTATATTTCCGTGGATGACCAATTATTTTGTCAACCATGGCATTAGTGGATTATTCTAAATTATCAATTGACTGATATGATAACCTTCAACTTGGTCACTGTTGATATGATACCAATTGTCTCGAAGTCCTTAGTCGATTTATATCCCTAGGATTTATGTTGCAAAAATAAAGTCAATCAATAATTATTAGTCAAATTCATAGATAACAATCAAGTCAGAAGTCAATTTAGAAGACTTAGTTGACTTATTTTGACATCTAGTCAATTGAGCCCATGAAGAAACCCTTTCTATTTTGCATTATCTACATAGCTAACTAGTTGACTAATCCTACATGCTGGTGCTTGACCTTAAGTAATCTTATCTAATTCGACCTAGAATACATATTCCCTAGTTGAGTCGACATTTAAATAGAAAATTTCTACCCAATAGCTAAAATACAATTCGTGTTGGGTTGTAAGGGTGCAAACATAGTCCCACATCTAAAGTACATGGAAAAGATCATGGGGTTAAAAGGATGGAAAGTATCTCCATTGGTATGAGACCTTTTGGGAAGAGCCCAAGAACAAAGTCATGAGAGCTTAGGCCCAAAGTGGACAATATCATGTCATTGTAGAGATATTTTGATTCCATTGATTTTAACAAGTGGTATCAGAGCGAGACCGCTCTTCATCGGACTAATCGCCGAATGAGCCATGATCCAGATCTAATCATGCGGTTTGAACCTTAAACAAAGGAAGTGGGTGCTCCCGTGTCTGAATCAAGAGGACCAGACACCAGGTGAGAAGTCCTAGTAGGTCGGGTGGACCGAGGGGCAAAAAGTCATAGTTGCGACTAGTGGGAAGTCCTAGTAGGTCGGGTGGATCGAGGGGCAAAAAGTCCGATCCTAGCTGCGGCTAGGTGGGAAGTCCTAGTAGGTCGGGTGGACCGAGGGACAAATAGTCCTGGTGGGTCGAGGATTCAGACATCAAAAATGACATTGAGGGGGGTCTGTGGTCCTTTGTTTGAGGGGGGAATTGTTGGGTTGCAATGGTGCAAACATAGTCCCACATCTATGTTGGGACCAAGGCGTTCGCTAGAGGGGGTGAATAGCATTTTTCAAACTTTCTCTGCGAGATTGTTAGCGGAAGCAAAATAATAATAGTAAAACACAAAGATCAAACGCAAACCCGGTTATTTACTTGGTATCCACCTTAACGAGATGACTAATCCAAGGATCCACACACGCAGCCGATGATTCCACTATGAAACTACCTCCTTCTCGAAGCACACTTCGAAGGCGGAGAAACCTTTACAACAGAGTTCCTTCCTCGTACAAGATTTGTAGTGAAGTTTAGGAGGAAGAGAAAGAGTTTCTACAATGTCAGAGAGCTGTCAGGAAGATAAAAGAATCAGGTATTTTTCTTTGCGACGTTGAACGCTCTTTTTATAAAATTCAGTGCACCAGTCGACTGCTCCTAGGCCCAATCGACTGATGGGCTTTAACGGCTATTTAATACGTATTTAATTTGTCAGTTGTCGCCCAACGGTAGTCTATCAGTCGACTGCTCCAACACCAGTCGATTGGTACCAGTCGACTGTACCTTTCGACTAATCTTTCTGTTTAACCCTAGTCGACTAGAATTCAAACTTCAGTCGACTGATACTTCTGAACTTGGCTGTGTGTTTTTCGGATCAACCCTAGTCGATTGCTAGCAGGGCCAGTCGATTGACCAAGCTGAAAACTCCCTTTTTCAGCTTTTTCTTCATCCTTTAGCCTTGACACGAGTCTTCAAACGCCTTCCACAAGCCTCATGCACTTCCTTGCACTCGCTTGAGACGTTTCCCTCGACTTTGTCGTGCTAAGTCTTCTCTTGCCAAGAGGCCTCGCCTCCGGGACTTCGTCCTTTACCAAGAGGCTGCGCCTCCGGGACTTCACCAAATGCCAAGACTCCATTCCTGAACTTTCCTGTGAACTCAAGTTACATATGTTAGATCACAAACATTGCCTAACTTAAACTAATTCAGCCAAACATTAAAATCCAAATCACTTGAGGCAAAATTGCCCTAACAATCTAAAGTACATGAAAAAGATCATGGAGTTAAAAGGATGAAAAATATCTCCATTGGTATGAGACCTTTTGGGGAGAGCCCAAGAACAAAGTCATGAGGGCTTAGGTCCAAAATGGACAATATCATGCCATTGTGGAGATATTTTGATTCCATTGATTTTAACAATTCGAACTCTCATTTGATATTTCTTCAAGTTGATCCACTTCATTCCTTGAGACGGCAAGTCTCCATCCTTTGAATCCTAATGGGTATGGATTAATTGAGCCTAACATCTCTTCAAACATGTAGATGACCTATTCTTAATTGAACTTGCTAGGAGATTCATCTCTGAGGCTTCTATTGGCCAGGCTTCTATTGGCCAAGAGATTTCAATCGGACTTCTTGCTAAACATTCAGTCTTCTCTAACTCATTGAGACTTTACTTGCCAAGAGTTTATCTAGATATACTGTAACTTTTCAAACTCTTCACTTGTCAAACATTTAAGTACTGTAACTTTTCAAACTCTTTGACTTGTTGAAAGTTCCCTTGGCAAGACTTCATACTAGATATACTTTCAAACATGCTAAGATTTTGCCTAACCCCATTACAACCACAATTAATGTCAAGATCTTGTAACACAAACCTAAAGTCTAGTATCATTATACTTATAGTTATTTCCACACCCCCCCCCCCCCCCCCCCCCATTTCATATTTCTTATATACACACAAAATATTTTTAAGCACCAAGAGAAAATAATTTTTATATTCAGATGGCGTGCCATTCATCCTTCTTTAATTTTGCCGAGACATTTAAATATATCCTAGCTACATTAATACATGGAGTGCAAGAAGAAATGGTCTGACTGCCTGACAGGAAGGGAATCTAATTGAAAATGAAATGAAAATAACAATGGGCAAAAAGTAAACAGAATGGCACTCTCAGTCGCATGACGTACTATATAGACAGCATGCATGAGTCATTGGCATGGCAGAGTCTGTGTGTGTCATTCTCATCAGATAAGTATAATTATATATGATATCTTAGTTTGGACACGTATATAAACTTAATTACTACAAGTAAACTAATTAAATGAGCATGCATTTTGCATGCATGTTTTAGTGGCGGCATGCATGCATGACGTACGTCTATGCGTCTAGCAGATCGAGACAATGAGGCGGAGGCAGCAGCTCCGATCCTTCGGCTAGTGCAGTGCATGAGTTGCCTACGGAACTAATTAAGCTTGAGAACAAATTAAATGCGACAAAGCCTAACTTTTTGGATTATTGCATGCCACCTGGATGCATGGCTTCTGCAGACGACGAGAACAGATAAGATTTTATGTTGGCACTGATTATGTCCGTAGTGCTAGGATATATATATATATCAAGTCAATGAGGATCTGTTTAGATTTTAAAAAAAAGGAAAAATATTATTATATATAGATGAATAAATACATAAATGAATATTATGTGTTTAATTTATCATTTTATTTATTTACTGTAATGAATAAAATGAATGGAGAATTAAAGGAATAAAATGGATAAATGAGTTGTGGATAATTTGGGATTCTAATTTGTTTAATCTATCCTATTTACCTACCTAACTCATCTAGCTTTGATTATTAATTTATCTGAATTAAAAAAATCTGACTTCTTGGCCTACCCTTTCGAGCTAGCTAGTAGGCTTGCATAGCACACTTGTTTTGTCCGACCTGATGCTCATCTAGTTTTTAGAGAACCCAATAATTTGAATTGCTCAACACCTTGACTAGCTAATCCAACTAGATATCTTGGCCCAATTACACGCCTTGACTGAAATGACTAGCTGACTCAGACCAACTGAACCGTGTGGCTTGCCCGGCTCTGCTACCAATCTATTTGGCCAACCATGACCTACCAATTTGCTCGATCGGTAATTAAACTTGGCCTTCTCTTCTTGATTAGCTTGCCTAGCCTGCTTGATATGTTAAACCAAGTGGCCAAAATCATCTAGCTCAACTAACCCAGATGGTAACTATTGGATCGCTTGACCCAATTAGCTATCCTAGCCCATCTAGATTGATTGTCCTAATTAATTGGTATGCTCAAATCGACTGAATTGTGCAACCCACTCTACTCTACTGACCACCCTAACCTAACTTGCTCAGTTGGCTTGCCTAGTTTGCCATGTTTGTCCAACTAAGGTGTTCCAAACCACTGAGCTTGACCAACTCAGATGGTTCGAATTGCTTAACCACTTGGTTGCTCGGCTCAACTAGTTATCCTGGCCCATGTATATTAATTGACTTAACTGGCCACTCAGACAAATCAAACCACGTCTTGCTTGGTCCTACAAACCATATATCCAACCTATTTGGCCTACCAATGACCTATGGACTAACTCAAACTGGTTGACCTATAGGCTCACCTAGCTTGTCCTACCCAACCACTCGATCAACCCATTTGGTATGTTGGTTCTTTGAATTATCTGTTCTGCTCTCGATTAGTCCAACCAACTTAATTAAGTTGATGCTCATGAGATGAGTTCAATGTTGGAGCTTGTTGATGAGTTTAAATATTTGTGGGTCTGAAGTTCATGAATTAGCTAGCTAACTTGTATGCATATTTATTATTTCTTATGGAATCACATATGAAAAATATTTTCTTGAGCTTGAGAGAATTAATTTTGTGTAATTTAGGTGGAATTAAAATAATGGATTAGAGAGATGCGTCAACTATTCAAATTTTTATAAATTTTAAAATATTTATTCTCTCTATAATTAGAGATATCAATATTTTTCAATCCAAATAATTAACATTGAAAGATGCACTAAAGGGTATGATGAACAATTGCCATAACATTCTCAATGCATGACAGCACAAGGTGTTTCATATATATATATATATGGTTATTTTGATATATTTAATTAAAACATTTAAATTATATTTTACTTGTATTTCTAATCTGTGTATTAGATATGCAGGGTGGGTTTTAGCATAGTGCACATAGAGCTACTCAATAACATTAATTGAATCGATTTGTGCTCAATAACTCAATGGCTTATGTTGAGTGTTGAAGTTTTGGAAGAGCTTGAAAAATACTACATAAAGAGGAACATTATATATATATAAGTCGTACATGAGTTATCTTGATTTAGTATATATAATACAATTCCTAAATTTATATCCATGTGGATATGTAGGTGAAAGAGAATCTCTTCCCATACATATTTACAATTTCAATAATTATGATTCATTATAAACTAACTTCTAACCTCAAAATTCCCAACGTGAAACGGAAGACTCTCATTCACAAGAGTCTCCTTCCCCGCCTCTTTTTCCTTTCTTTCTAACATTTCTTTCACATTAACCAGCCTACCACGCATGCAATTGGTTTCCTTCTGTAATATATATGGTTCAAGCAAGACAACCTCTTCAATGATTTAAACTTGGAATAAAATAGATTTACATTGTAGTCGTCAAAGTGACGCGATCAGGAGCACAGAGCAGAGTTAGAAAGCATTGCTAAACTGACTGGTAAGGGAGCCCTTGAGGTTCGAAAACAATCCATAGAGAGAATATTGCTGGAGGTTGGAGACCTCGTACCATGAATTGAGAACAGCATCGTGCTTATCGGTGCCTGAGAACGCCAACTGTATGCCTATGCCGCAATCGATGGAACCACCCTGCGACGTGCAGCTCGACGTCTTGATCGCGCATTCTTGGCCGTGGAGGCAAACGAAGGACTCGTTCCCGGAACACTGACTGCAGCCATCTTTCTTCCAGTACAGGTTCACAAGCGTGCCCTCCTGGAACTCAAGGACCTGAGCGAAATGTCTCAGTGATCGATGTCGACGTTTACGTACGTTTCCAAAGGGATTCTTTTGGTCAGAACAAGCATACCAGCGTGAAGCCGGTTACCATGAACGAGCTATTGCCGACGAAAGTAGGGAAAGAACGCGCTGCATATTTCCGGCCGGAAAATGCAACCATGTATCCGCCGCTACTTATCTGAAAAAGACGACGATCCGATACAGTTTACTGTATGAATCTGTTTGTTCGTTAAACTAAGGATCTAATATTTACCAAGGTGTTGGCGCTGACGTTGACGGTGAGGAGAGAAATCTCGTCGACCTTGGGGCGAAAGACGGCGAGCTGGGCGCCGTTGGAGGAGAGGGGGAGACGACTGTCGCAGGGGGAGAGCTGCACGTCGTTGGAGAAGAAGGACTCGCGGCCGGAGAAGGCGATGCCGAAGGTGAAACCGTCCCATCGCTGGATCTTGGCGTCGTCGCAGGGGGTGAGCACTTCGTTGTGGGAGTCCGCCTTCGCCGTTCCTGCGACCACCAGCACCACCACCACTAGGTGTAGCATCCACGGCGCCGCCGCTCGCATTTCTCCGGCCATCTCTTTTTCTAGTTGATCGGAGGATGGACGAGGAAGTACCTATATACGCTGCTATTTCGGGCGCTGAACCAGAAATGCATGAGAACGTGCGATTACATCCACTAACTCGCTCAATTATAGGAGAAAGATTTAGGGTCTAGACACGTTTCCTTTCCTAAAATCAGCTTCATTAAGAATTAAGATCATTAATTATTTTTTTTAGTAATATTTTGAATACTTTTTAATTATTTGAGAAATAAATAGATAAATGTATAAAAATTTAGAAAACAAAGAGAAAAAAAAGATAGTAATCCATCGATAATATAAATTCAATATATAAACTATGTGAAAGTTACCATGAGTACCCGGGAGCATACATAGTATTAAGTTTTTAAAATCTTTTTTTTAGGATTTAAGTTTTAAAGCCATGTTTGCAAAATCGTGATCTTGGATCATGACCTCCAAATCGATTCTTGATCATAGGATTGATAAAAGTTTTCAAGTTTTGAGAGGGACTTATAATATATCAAATCTATCAATAATATTATGTCGCTTATTTTTTCAAACAATGATAAATTTTTGGATGTCTATTATTTGACATTATGACAAATCAACAATGTTAGTACAGATGGGTTTAAATCCTTATGGTTTTATTCTTGGACTCTCTCTAAAAAATCTCATATGCCATTGGAGATATCTTCCATCCTTTTAATTAAACTCATGATCTTTTCCATGTGTTTTAGATGTGGGACTATGTTTGCACTCTTGCAACCCAACAAACAGGTCTTTAGAAGATCATTTTCGATGTTTCTGTTCTTATCAAAAGTTTCAATAACTTTTGCTACGTCGTCAATTGCTTTGTTGGCCTTTAAACTGAGTCATCATCTTGTGAACCAGTAGAATATCTCGTGGTTGAATACAATTATTTTGTGATATGAAAATATAAATATTATTGAGTGTTATTGTGCTAGAATGATAGTTAAATTATTAATTAATTTAAAATTATTAATATAATAATGTCATTTATGGTATCGAGTGTCGAAGATTACATGCATATACAAAATTATTAATCTATTTATATACAAATGATCTTTTTATTATTATTTAATTATTAATTATGTACCATAAATTTTTTAAGAGTTTTTGGTAAGATCGTATGATTCTACGATCAGATCCCAACTGATCCTCTTGATCCCAAATTGATTCTGCATAGGATCACGATTCTACAAACTATGATTTAGAGTTTAGGATTTACACTAAAGAAAGTGAAAATTAAAAAAATAAATTAACACTATTGCTTACGGGATGCTTATGAATGCGTGTGCAGGATAATAAAACTTTATGAAATATCATTAATTTTAAAAGGGTGAACTTTAAGAATGATCAGTACTCTTCATTTAAAAAAAAAAAGATTGTTTAAAAATAAAAGGGTATTTTGAGTATGAAATAAAAGATGAGACACTGATAAATTTTATACGAGGAACATATATTCTTTAAATAAAATAGATTAAAAAAATATCTTTTTGATTTTCTACCGAGACAAAATTTTATGTTAGATGAGTCATTTGTCACGCACCTTCAAATTAAACTTAAATATTTTTAAAAACTTTTCAAGTGTAATTAAAATCCATACATGTCTCATCCCAACCAACCGAGATTTAAAGGGCACTTAAAACACTTACATATAAATCGACCACCGTAATCCAAGAAACTGGACCACCTTTCAAAAATTTTACTTACTTTAACCCCGCTCGTGCTATTATATTTATAATCGACAGTTTCTGTTGCATTAACATTTAAAAAAAAACAATTATATTGTACTCAATCACCGGTTTCACAACGACAAATTAAATATATAAGATTCTCTAAACAGTCGGTCAGCTCAACTGCCACCACTTCATTAATCAATCTTCCTTCATAAATATTTTCTCTGGTTAACAATAACTCAAGTTTTTTTTTGGAATAATGAATCTCGTATTGTTCTTAAATATCAAGCCACGTGACAATCTTTGTTGAAGGATCTAATATTTTATCATGCAACGTGTATTTTTATATATTATCACTCGCTGCCTCTGCAACACATGTAATGACCTCGCTGGTTTCCAATTCACGGCTTCTCCCTTCCCGGAAAATCTGACGTGAAGATGCTTAATTCCTTTCGGCAAGGCTTCAGGTTTGCTTTGGTCAATCAGTCCTGGTCCCCACCCTAATCGCCATTAATACCCACCATGGCTCCCTTGTGATTCCGCAGTTGCATTGCTCTGATGAACATGTCTGCTCTGTGCTTGTCAGAAACCGGCACGGGAAAAGATTCGAACCTTTTGATGGAATGCCCACGAGAACTGCTCTCTGTTTCCCGCTGGGTGTCCAAGATCCTGCAGTCCCATCTCCCCGTCAAGCCTGGTTCCACTTCAGAGTTGAGTTTCTTGATCACTGTGAGGAATGTGGCTGCCGGTGCTACAATTGATGTAGCTAGGAGAGTTGGACACGTCCTCAAATCTGAAAAAGTGGCAGCCACCGTCAGGGGTGGTGGTTCTGGTGGAGGAGGAGAGGAGGTGGGGGAGAGTGGGAGTGCCAGCGGCGGCGGAGGACTGAGTTCAGATGGAGGCACGGCTAGACGGAAGGGCTCGTGGAATGACATGCCTAAGTTTCTCGTTGCAGGTGCAGTCTCCACAATGATTTCCAGGTTCGCTCCCCCTGTGCTCATGCCGTGTTTGTTTCAATGCGTGAACGAATCATGCGACTTTGCGTGAAGCTTAGCTTCTTCCTCTTCTTCTTCTTCTTCTTTTTTTTTGGAAAAATTATGCGCAGGACCTGCATAGCTCCGCTGGAGAGGATTAAGCTAGAGTGCATGGTGCAGGGATCGAAGCGTTCTTGGCTAAAGATTGTTCAGTGTATCTGGGATTCTGAGGGTTTGAGCGGGTTTTGGAAGGGCAATGGGCTCAATCTTCTGCGCATGGTTCCCTCCAAGTCCATCAATTTCATCGCCTACGACATGTATGTGGGTTGGCTGCTCCGCTTGGAGGGGAAGAACAGAATCACCAATCATGACAGTGTCATTGGCGGTGCCATCTCTGGCCTCCTTTCTACTGTCCTATGCATTCCTCTGGATACAGTAAGTGACATTGATGCAACCACAGCTTGTTCACGCTGTGGCAGTAAGTGATCATGCTTCCCTGATAGGTAAGAACAAGACTGGCGGCTCCGGGCGGCGAAGCTCTCGGAGGGGTGGCAGGGTGCTTATGCAGTATGGTTCAGAATGAAGGCTTCTACTCACTGTACAAGGGTCTGAATGCAGCCCTCATCAGCATGGGGCCATCGAGTGCAGTCTTCTACCTTGTCTATGACATCCTTAAGAACTCACACCTTTCCAAGATGAAGAAGGACACTAGCGGTGAGAGGAGTGATCAGTTAGGTCCTGTGAGGACCTTGTTGTATAGTGCAATTGCAGGGGCTGTCTCCGAGACAGTGACATATCCTCTAGAAGTCATAAGGAGGCAGCAGCAACTCCAGCAATCCAGCAATTTGCGGTTGTCTTCAGCCTTCATCGATCTTGTCAAAAGAGAAGGAGTGGAATCTCTCTTTGTAGGTCTAGTCCCCAGCACTCTACAGGTTTCTGATAATTTTTTGTGTCCTATAGTCATGTTTCAGACGTAACGATATAATTCTTTGCCATAGTTCCATCAGTAAATATATTGTCGTCGTTTGTGCAGGTCCTCCCTGCTGCGGCATTGAGCTATTTCTGTTATGAGATGATGAAAACAATTTTGAAGATTTAGTCGATCGTGTAACTTACACGTGCATGGGAAACAATTGTCTTTTCGAGCATTAATGATATGTAGTATGAAATGTCTAACATGAAATCAATATGACATACTCAACTGTATGCCTGTGGATCCTACTGTATGAATGTGGAATCCACTGCATGCTATGTCATGTTGATTTCATGTTAGACTTTTTCATGCTACATATCATTGCTCTATCTTCTCTTCAGCAAATTAAAAATAAGAATAAAGTAATAAAAGAGAAAGAACGAGAAATGAGGAAATCACATAAAAGAAGTTTAAAAGAAATTATGATAAAAGATTAACAATATTAAATGTAGAAAATTATGATCTTTGACTATCTGTTATTCTTTAGACTCTCATGAAATGTGTCATTTTAATTATGCACTTCTTTCTTATATTTATTTTATATTTTTATGTTTATTTTTGAAATTGTTAATCAGCAGATTAATGTATATGATATATATGTGCATAATATTGGTGGAGTTTACGCAGATAGTTAGTTTAATTAGTTGTTGTTTATATTTTTTTTTGACATTATTCATATAATTGTAATTAATTTTATGACAACTCTGATTGATGAAACTCAGTTGATTAGTTAGAAATTATCAAACACCAACATTCTTGAGAAGATAATTATTTTTTGTAGTTATCAAGTAGTTTTTTGATTTACCTCCTCACAGATGGTCATAATCTGAATCGGTCATCTCAGCGGCCCTACACGATCAATCTCACGATCATATGTGAGAAAGTAAATCGAAAAATTACAATTAGCAACTACAGGGAACAATTATCTTCTCAATAATGTTGGTGTTTGACAATTTCCAACTAATCATCAAGCAGAGTTGTTATAAAATTACAATTATATGAATAATGTCAAAGCAAATTAAAATATAAACAAAAACTAATTAAACTAACTACATGTGTAAACTCCACTAATATTATGCACATATATATCTTATTATACATTAATCTGAAGATTAACAATTTCAAAAATAAACATAAAAATATAAAATGAATATAAAAAAGAAGTGCATAATTAAAATGATACATTTCAGGAGAGTCTAAAGAATAACAGATAGTCAAGGTCATAATTTTCTATATTTAATATCGTTAATATTCTCTTATCATAATTTCTCTTAAACTTCTTTTATACGATTTCCTCATCTTTCTCTTTTTTATTGCTTTATTCATATTCTTAATTCAATTTATCAATCAATTCACAAATACATATGATAAATGATTTACAATTTGTCTAATAAGGATACATCATGTATATTATATGGATGAACAACTTACAATCTATTTAAAATGAAATGCATATATATGATGAATGATTTTCAATGGGGTAAATGAACTTGCAATCCATTTGGTAAAATGCATATATCGTATGTATGCAACTCTTCATTACGATGGAGCCAAAGCTTTAAATTATAAATAATCATACAATTCTTAATTAGGGGGCGAAGTCGAAACTCTAAACTATAAGTAATCATGCACCTCTTAGAGGGTAGTGACGAGTAGTCACACAACTCCTTTAGAGGGTAGAGCCGAACCTCTAAACTACAAATAGTCATGTAACTCTTTTAGAGTGCGAAACCGAAACTCAATACCTCAAGTATTGCTGATACAATGGAGTCTCTTCTGCAAAAAGGTGTAATCCGCCACCCTAACGGTCCCATACTGATACAATGGAGTCTCTGAACTGACACGTAGTTGCTGATGGAATATCAAGTGGCTATAAAACAGGAAAGAGTAGAATTAGTAATCTTATAAGAAAGATTAGAAATATTCGAGAGACAAACAATTAAGAAACCAACACACCCCAGATCTTGATGGTAGTTGTCTCTCAGGTCTAGGGCCTAACTTCTGCATCCACTCGCCTTCATGTATTGACTTCATTTCGGTCTTAAGTCCCAATCTCAAGTTCTAATCTCAACACTCACTCGGTATCACGTGCCAACCTCATCTTAATCTCGAGTCTCAACCTCAAGTTTCGGTTTTAGCACTCACTCGGCATCACGTTCTGATTTACAACTACCTATTAATAATTTTAATTATTTTTTCATATAGATATAACATACGATAACGCACCTTGAAATATGGCATATAGTGCACCAATGACTCTATGCTTAAACTTTGAGTTAAACACCTCTATTAGCAAGTTTCTCTTTTTCTTTATTATTGAACAAGTTAATTATCAAGGCTTGAAATACCTTGAAATTTACAACTGCCTTTCTTTAATTAGAAATTTTAATTATTTTTTTATATAGATATAACATACGATAACGCACCTTGAAATATCGCATATATAGTGCGCCAATGAGTACTCTATGCTTAAACTTTGCGTTAAACACCTCTATTAGCAAGTTTCTCTTTTCTTTATTATTAAACAAGTTAATTATCAAGGCTTGAAATACCTTGAAATTTACAACTACCTTTCTTTAATTAATAATTTTAATTATTTTTTATATAGATATAACATACGATAACACACCTTGAAATATCGCATAGTGCACCAATGACTATGCTTAAACTTTGAGTTAAACACCTCTATTAGCAAGTTTCTCTTTTTCTTTATTCTTGAACAAGTTAATTATCAAGTTGAACAAAACAACTAAGTTGATGGAATAATCAACGTAACTTGAATGTGCATAGCAAGTGGGAGTGAATCAATCCCCTTTACATTCCATTCCAACACACCAAATGCATTTATATTCAGAAGGGCATCTACATTGTGATGATGCGGCATCATGTATAAGGCAACTTTACTCATGCATAAGTCGATGTTGTGAAAATCAAACTGAAAGATCAATTGTTTGACTGTAAATTCTCACATGAAATCTACACCTGATCGTATTGAGATAAGTGATAACCTGCCTGGCTAATGGCTAGAACGAAGAAGATGAGTGAAGAAAGGAACTTGGAACTATAATTAATTTTGTTGATATATAATCAAGTATCATTAAATGTTCATCACGTTAGCTTCCATTAATTTTGCAAGGGCACAATGACAACAAGGCGAAGAATATAATATCAATTGCAATCAGGGATCCACCAGTCATGAATCATCACCACCTCGCCAATAATCGACAACATTCTGCTAAATAACTAACAAACACCACCAATCACAATTATGACGTACAATTAATCAGAGAACACATGATCACGTAATTAATGAATGCGTGCATGCAATCTAGCTCAAGGCCTCAAGGGAGGTGATGATTGACTGGAGCCCTTTTATTCCGCCTCGTTGGCTTGCTTGAAGACGTCGGCCTGCGCCTGGGCAGCGCCGTCGGAGGTGATGGCGTCGACGAAGGCGGACTTGACCTCCGGCGTCGTGTACGGGAACTTGCTGTTGACCATGGAGTTTAGGAAGGCGGCGGTGCCCTCGCGGAAGAGCTCGCCGTACCCGTCCGACCTCGTGTTCGTCAGCGCCGCCGGGAGGCTGGGGTTGCCGCCGAAGAAGGAGGCGGAGCCGTGGCCGAAGATGTCCCCGATGTTGCCCAGCGACCCCAAAATGGCGGCTATGATCTCAGGGTGGGATCCCCAGTACCTGCAATCGGGAATTAACTCATCATCGACTCCTGCAACCTCGATTTCAGTCCATATATATAACGTACATACAGTAAACAATCAACTTACTTGCATGTACCAGTGAAGAAGGGAGGGATTTTAGGGTCGACCGCAGGGGTCGAAGGCGAGGGGTACGCTGGAGAAGAGTGCCCGCCGCCGCCGCCTCCTCCTGTAGCAGGAGGCGAGTTATAGTAGCCGCCGCCGGGTGTGCTTGGTGTTCCCTGAGACGGCGTGGGAGTGCCGTATCTTCCGCTTCCATGGTGATACGGCGTGGGGGTGGCGTGGGATGCGCCGCCGGAGGCAGTTGGACAATCCGGCGCGCCGCCATTGGAGTCTGCAAAGGAAGAAAATACGAGGATTTACAGTAAGCTAGCCAAGAACATGGTGCTCTCGAATAGAACCTACGAGATGGAGAGGCCCCAGTTGAGGGAGGATAGTAGTTCTTCTGCTCCTGCTCCTGCTCCTGATCCTGATCCTGCGCCTGCAGACTTCGACTCATGGCCACATTTTGAGAGGCCAACACGAGCAGCAGAAAGCAAACCATGAAACACTTGCAGCACTCCATGCTTCACCAATTTGTTGCTGCAATGGAGAGGATTGGTGTGGTTGCAAGGGTATAAATACCCATAAAAAGTGTTGAGATCCGGCGAAGAGGATTGATGAGCATGGATTCAGTTCGGTAGTGAGTAGCTCGATAACATTAAATGAGTTCTTGCAAGGGAGGGGGAAACACTCTAAGCCACCTGCCAGCTTGTCTTTGTCTCAGCTGCCCTGCATTCATCCCTTCCATTGGATGCTCAATGCAGCATTCAACTTCGAATTCAATGCCAAATTATCAGATTGATCCTGAGTAATCCAACTGAGCAGGATACATATATTGCATTTGGGAGCAGTACATGAGATAGATTTAGGTGAGGCATTGATAGAAATCACATGGCAAATTTAAGAAATAACTTATTTTTCAGGATTCAGATGCATGGCGAGTGCATTGATTCACTCTGGAAATATATCAAACAGATCAAAAGCAGAATGAGGAGGGCACAGAAGGAAGAGCATTGATAACTGTAGTTGCCCTGTTTGGAGGGAAAATGGGGCCGTGGTTTACAGTACTGCTCTGAATGGAATGAGTTGGCTCTCAGAGTTTTCTTGTGCCAGAGAATGATGACCTGTTTCTGCAGTACCTTCCATAATGCAGATTGACTGCTTGCTTTGCATAAGCTACTCAACTGCTTTGCCTAACATTATAAAAGCTTCTTCCAATAGGGCATCATTTATGAATTGCAGGGATGAAAATAAAAGTTAGGACAGTGGTTGTTGCACAATTGACTTTAGTGGGTGAAATAATTTATAAATTCTAAATTGTATAAATTTTATAATTGAATAAGAACTTAAATAATTAAAAATATAAATAAAATAATAATCTAATTTCAACGAAATATGATTTAACATATAAAATATGTAAACAATGATAAAGAATTTGATCGGAGAGTCATTATCCTTATCCTGCAACATCAACTGCTCAATCTTATAGAAGAAGATAAAGCGGAAGTAAGAGGGTGGTCTTTTAAGGGAATTAAAATAACAACGCCGTAAATTCGTCAATGGAAAACAAAGGTGAGATGTCAGTTATTTTTAAACTCTCAGAGACCAAACCCTATATATAGAAATCGAATATGTTATCAGTTTATAGATAATAACGGAACGGACTAACCAATTTTACATATTTAATCCACATCCAATAATAACGAAACGGACTAACAGATTCTATATATTTATTCTATATTTAATAATTCAGAATCTGATAAACCTTGGTTAGATCACTTAAATGTGTTCAGTTCGTATTAGCATATACAAATTATAATTGAGTCCACCTTAATAGATTAAATTCATAATAGATTAAATCCAACATAGGGGACTGAATAACGATTTTTTTATTTCGTTCATTATTCTTGTCTACAAAGAATTAGATACGTACTGGAAAGATATAAATACAAAAATAAACACAAGCACAACACAAATCATTTTAAGTGGTTTGGAACTCTCGATTCCTATTCCGCAGCCTACTCCTAGCTAGCGATACTCCATCGTGTCTTCTCTTTGTCAGATATCTTCCGAAGGTGAAGAAATCTTTTATAATATCTGTGCTTATAAATAATACAAGTCAAATGTAAATATACAAATAAAATCAAAGAAATCGAAACAAACAAGTTTATAGAAATAAAATTGGCTTTGCTCACTGTTGATTGTTTTGGTTTACCTCTTGAGAATTGGAAATGCAATAGTACTCTCTTCCAAAATCCTCAAGAACCGATGGTAAAAAAATTCAAAATTCTTCTTTTATAACCTTCAGGTCATGATTGATTTTTATCTATAAGTTAATTGCTCATCATCATAAGTCAATTGCTCCTATTTAACTATTGCACTTGTAGAACATATCTCTTACTAATTCTGGTTTGAACATGAATAGGCGATTATTACTGTTCATTAGTCTAGTGTTATTTCAGTAGAATACTACAGCAGTCGATTGATATTGTTTATCAATCATTTATTACTATAGCAGAAAACTGTTCGCAAAATTCATTTATGCTAAAGGATCCTCGTATCTCGGTTCTTGATTTACTATGGTCTAATCCTTGTCTAATGTCTGATTGACTTCAACGTACAAGGACTTTACCCACTTAACATCCGATCAACCTTGATCTATAAGAATTTTTCATCTCTTACATAATATCCTATCAATTATAACCTATTAGGCCTTTTCGTTGTCTAGCATCTATCAATCTTGACATGTCAAAATTTCTTCATTTCCTAGCATCTGATCAATTAATTTTGATATGTCGGGACTTTATCCTTACATAGCATATGACCAACCTTAACTTTTAGGATTTCCCTTCTCATACCTAATATTCGATTCTCCATGAGCTATTAGGACTTCCTTCATTGTCAAGTGTCCAATCAATCTCGATCCATTTGGATTTCGCCTTTGCCAACTTCATGTTGGACTTCAAACTGTCAAGTGTTCAATCAACTGTGATCCACTTAGACATCTCCATTGTACTTAAGCATCTCATTAACTTTGGTCTACTTAACTTTCCACTTTAATTAAGAGATATATTGATCGACAATCAAATATTCAATTAATTGACCTACTTAACATAATTCATTCAACCAACAAATATATTGTTCAAATATGACAATGCAAGAAAACTTAATTCCAGTCCATTCAAATTTGGTAATGTTGACTAAGATTGCTTGCACTAATAATAATTAATTTTATAATTGGAGCAAATGTTTTATAATTATAAATTCCATACTATTATGTGAACCCTTTATTAAGAGGTTTGCTCTGTACCCTCAATTTATCTTGTAGATCCATTTTGCATCCTACTGCTGCGTTTTCAAGAGGCAGGTCAACCAGATCCCAAGTCCATCTTTTTTTACAGTATCTACAATTCATTCTCTCATAGAATAACTACTACCAGAGATGGCAATGTAGCAAGAACATGATAACAATGGCAAATTATAATATTGAGATTATCTAACTTTAATGAAGTTGTTTGAATTTGTTAATTAAGAAGATTCATTTCCTCGACATATCATTGGGTAGAATTCTTGTCATCTTATCTGAATGTTGAACCTTCTCCATATATTGATATATAGGATTAGAAAACAGTTCCACAATATTTAATTTGTAGGTGCTATGGAGGTAGGGTGTTCTTCAATGAATTAAGAAATGCTAATAAACATGGCATTTTCTAGAAATATAACGTGTTTTAAAATCTGAAGTCATTTGTTAATAGGATCACAACATCAATACCGTTTGTGTTCAATACTTTATCCTTGGAAACAACAAAAGCAGGAGCGAGGTTCAAGTTTATCATGCTCTTGTGATGGAAGAAGAATAAAACCTACACACTTAATTAAATGGTTTAAGAATAGAGTAATTATATTAATTAGGTGAAGTGCCAAAGGGGCATTCCATATGTGATTGTTCTTTGATGACAAATGATGATGTTCTATTGATAGTGTAGGCATCAATCGACAGAACTTCTCCTTATAATTTATAAGGAACAAATGAAGAGACTAGTTGAGTTTTGATAATGTTAATATATTTGTTTTCTTTTTTGCTCTATCATTTGGTTGAGATGTATAGAGACAAGAATAATATGGAAAAGTTTCTTTTGAAGTACACGAAGTTATGTTTATTTGTATTAAAAAAAATGATAATCCCAGTAGCCACATCTCTGGGGTGGTCGGTCCGGTCCCATTTCCCACCGACTACCAGGGTAAATCGGGAGCGCATATGGCGGCCAATCCAGATGCCCAGCATCCTTTGATTGCGTTCCCCATTTGGAGGAAAATTCCTGCAAATACGCCGTAGCTGGGGATCGAACCACAGGTCCCTAAATTACAATTCAGATGTCCTACCGTTGCACCATTGCTCCGGGGACATGTTTATTTGTATTCAACAACATTGTTAGAGCTAAGTACATTGACATCAAGTGTTAATTATATTGTGACATCAAGTGTTAAGCGATGTTACGGTAGTCAACTGGTCAATAGACTATAAGTGGCTTTAATCAACTTAAAATGATTTAAATTAATTGGTTGTTATTAAGATAACCCTATAGCTCAAAATCATAAAAAATAAACATAAATAATAAAGTTAAGAGAACACTATATATAAGGTACTGCAATACTATCTATTTGTCCTTTAAAGCCTTAAACACTTTTAATAAAAAAAATTATTTGACATGTCTTTAAATTGTAGTTAACTAATTAATGGATGTAGAACAGTTTAGCTTCAACATAAATATATAAATCGTACAGTTTGGTTCATTCCTGGCCTCACAAGCTCTGTAGCTTTGGCCCTTTGCTGGCCACCTACAGAGTAATGAAACAACACCATGAATCAAATTGTCTGTTATCAGTCAACAAGGCTAGCTGGTTTTTACCAACATTCGCTTGGTGTAACAGTAAACGAATTAGATCCAGATTTTTTGTCACTCTCATTTAAAGCAAACCAACATCTCACATTCAATCAACGTCCATGGTGTGTGATCATCAAAACTAAAAGAAACAGCTTTTATGTATAGAAATTTTAAGAGGATAAACTTTTCACACAGTATTATTAAATGATGACAGTTTAGGATGATAATCAGAAATTACATATTTCAATTACAAAGGAGTACTTTTGGATTGCATATATATTTATTATTGTTTGTTTATTATCAACTATAACCGTATTTGATAACATTTGCTTTCCTAGCTACATGTTTACACATGGTATATTAAAGCTATTATTTTTCCTCCTAAATATTTTTTCCTGTGTTTTTTTTTTCCTTCTACGTACCGTCGCATGTTCCTCCGTGTTTAATTAATTTTTCTCCTCCTCCTCTCACCAACCGGCCCTTTCTCTTAATTTCTTCTCCCTTGATCTTCCAACAAGAACATGATCTAGCTAGCTTTCCACAGTCATACAAAGTTGCTTATTAGCGACCGAATCTTCCATGTCATACCGCCGTTTCTCTATGCCGATTCTTCTTCTTCATCATCCACACCACACCACGATCTGGTAGTCGGTCGCCGAGCCGCCAGTGTACGTCCTGGCCCGCAGCATAAGGCGAAATAATGATAAATATAGTTGAGATCGTAATCCAAACATGATAATTAAGTCTTCGACAATTAGAATCAATTGTTGATTATTATCCTGTACTATTATTTTTGTGATGATAACTGTCTCTTTCTCTTGCCCTCTAATGAATGGCGTTCATTCAAGTGTTCAACCAAGCCATCAGCTCTGTCTATTAATTTTCCATGGCTTAGTTATGCTTGAAGGCGATCTAGCAGCTTTCCATCTGTTTAATTAATGGCAACGCGTTGAAATCTGCATGCAAATTGCAAATTGCAAATTGCAGTGAGGTGCCAAATGCCAATTAAGGTCGGCGTTGACTTGCCAAGCCACCATTCATGCATTTTACGTGAAATTAAGTTGCTTTGCGACTACGTTTGGTTGACAGCAAATATATATGAATCTTGATCGCCATCCTCTAGACTCTATCGTCGTCTCGTTGACCCTGTGCATGGAAGCCAGCAGGGAAATCCTTAGGGAAGCACGTCGGAGTGAAACTTCCATGAAGCTAGCTTATTAATTTAAATAATGATAAGATGAATTACCACTAGCTAAATTATATGTGGTCAAATGCTGGTCGTACGTAAAGATAACTACGATGAAAATAATTATTGAGATTCCATACTATATTCATCATTATTATATTATCATAATAGTTTGTTATATTCCTCACTAGCTAGAGTTAAACGATATGCTTTACTAATGTGTATATAATATTTCTTGAACTAAATCCCATTTCATTTCATGGCATTCAAAAACGTAGATTGGTTAACAAAACTATATATAGTCAAGATAATGCAACGTTCGAAATCATTTGACTTCAATTTTTTCCTTTGAAATTACATCTTTTTATTAGTATTGCACCTAAAATATGGTTTAATATAATATTAGAGCAACATATTTTGTTGCAAATTAAGTTTTTCATACTTGAACAAAAAATGAAAATTGATTTTTTGCTTTGTCCGAGAACATGTACTAACCATATAACTATTTTCTTTATCTCTACAAATGATCAACTTATTGAGTTAACTAAGCTTTTATACATACCAAACAAATTTTTAATGAACTAACAATCAAACTCAACATCTGACACCTCCTGTTGACAAAACTAGCAGTTCAATATAACGATCACAAATTAATTTCAATTGATATATCAATGTTACAATAATCACAACTATAATAATAATAATTATTTTTATAATCACTAAAATTGCATGTCATATCCATTATTATTGCATATTGTTAAAATATCTCCTATATATTAATTACAATTCTTTTAAATTTCTATTGCAGAAAGTTCTACAATAATAAATTGCAATTGTTGTCTCATGTGGTAGGATTTTATTTTATTTTCATCACAATACAAATTACAAATACAAATATATATGATCTAATATATATATATATATATCAATCAGTTTCAGTTCACCCTCCTGCAATTTACTCTAATCTCTCCTCTGCTCCCGGTCAAGGGGCTGATGTTTCCCATCCTCACCATGGCCGCCGTGAAGTCGGAGTTAAAGGTCGCCGGGTTGGTGCTGTAAAGGCGGACCAATGCATCCTGAGACCCTCCATTGAAGAGCTCCTGGTCGGAGTGCAGCAACCCCTGTTGCGCCACCAAGTTCTGGTAGTACCTATTGTCGAAGCCCACGGGAGTCTGGAGGTCGAGCGGCGCAAGGTTGGAATCGCCTCCGGAGGACGGGCAGTTCCGCCTGCGGAGCGCCGCGAAGCTGCTGTTGATGTTGCTGTCGCTGTAGATGTGGGAGCGGAAGGTGGCGCACCGGGCCTGCCCGATGGTATGCGCGCCGGAAAGCGCGGTCATGTCACGCGCGCTCAGACCCTTGGCCGAGAACCTCGACACCAGCTGGGAGAGGCTGGAGCCGGGGCCAGGGAGGTTGCTGTTGGCCGCGCTTTGGCTGGCCGTCCTCGCATCCCTCCGCCCTAGTTGCACAGTCCATGTCGGTCCACCAAGCTACGCACAGAACCCAACATAAGTGGCAGTGCACATGATCAATATCAATTAGCGACGACTGTACTATAGTACGACGAGGAAGACGGTGGCTCGATCGGCAATACCATGCCGGCCGGATTCAGCTTACCAGGACAACCCCATCACGGGCGGCGAGCGCGAGAATATCGGCGCAGGAGACGGTGGCTCGGCAAGCGGATTCCACGTTGGCCTTGATGGTGTCGATGACTTCGAAGCCACGCGCAGAGTTCACATTCGGACCGGCGTTCTTCTCGCCGGTGAAAGTGGACGTGTCGTCCAGAAGAATCGATCCGTCACATCCCTAAATAGCAATACTCAATAATTCAGCTCCAAAACTCCCCCTGTAACTAAGGAAATTAAACAATCGCATGCATGCATACATACATTGACGAAGCAGTCATGGAAGAAGAGGCGGAGGATGGAGGCAGCCATTCTCCCTCTCCCGGTTGACGGCCTGCGTCATGGCGGATCGCACGACGGACTGCAGGTTGGGGCATGAACTGCTATAGAACGTCGAAGACAGCTGAGCGTCGACGGCGGCTCCGCTGAACAGCGCAAGAAAACCGAGGAGGAGCGTTATCTCACCGAGCAATGCCGCCATGGCTAGTTGATGATCACAAATTAACCAGAGGAATTGCAGGATATTTATAGCGTCGATCGTTTTGAAAAGTCGATCACCGGCCGGCTCGTTGACTTCAAACATTGCGAGCTCTCCCGCCAGTGGGTTTGCTTAATTATATTATAAAATGGAATGATAATCTTGGCCACATGCAAAGTTACGTACTGTCGCAGGCTAACTTAATTAGCTTGTGAGGGCTGACTGCAACCCTATCTCTTGCATTAATTCGCCTGTGGACGAGCAGCCGTTGACTCGTGTTGGATTTGTATAGATCAGCTAATTCAATCGCGAGTTGATAATTGGTTTAATATATACTGTAGTTTATTTAGAGTGGTGTTTTAAGTGAATGAATATTCGATTAGGATATGGTTGTGATATTTGTCGATCGTGAACAATTATCAAAGTGCGTGGAAGATGTGGTGGCATTTTGACACTTGTGGATGAACTTCAATTATATTGTCCAAATACGTGTAAGATGTGATGTTATTTTGGCATTTGCTGATGATATCTATCGAAATACATGTAAGATGGGACGCTCGTGATTATCCTAATGTTGTAGTATTTTTATTAATTATAATGATAGGTTAATTATATCAAATTAGCTCTGGTATATATCATTATCATGGAATGAATCAATTTTGCCATGTGCGGTATCTCTTGGAATGGCTCTTGCAACTTAGCTTGCATTCACATGGTTGATATCATTAGATGTGTACACATGGAAGCCATCAGTCGATGAGCAACGTAGAACTTGAGGTAGCATTCAATATTGTTAATGGTAGTGTATCCTTTGATTGTATGTTGGCTCATCTTCCACCATCGTAGATCACCTTTGTTTCAGTCTAAGAATAAGGGATGGGTTAACTCCTTGACAAATTGCTCTTGGTTGCCTTCTTGATGAATTAACAACTATCCTTTAGTCAGGTCTATCTTTAACGGATCGAACTTTAATGGATCGAATGTTGATGAATCAGCTATTGGTGAGTCATCTGCCAGTGAGTCAACGAGAATCGAGTCAGCCACCTATAGTCAATAGTTCATTAGATAATCTCCAAGTGCTCTAATATAATGATCTATATAGATTATTAGATATAGATTATTAGATTATCTAAGTGATTAGATAGATCATATTCCAAGTGATCTAAGAGCATCCCAATAGGAGCTCCTTGAGTTCTCAAAGAACTCCCGTGGATGACATGGCATTGGGAGCCCTCCCCATCCTTATTTTTAAAAAATAAAATAAAATTGTTGATGTGGTCCTGTGGGGGCCCCAAAAACCATTCTACTGTATGCACCATTGGAGATGCCCTATGTCTCTGCCATGGTCGTTGACGCCTTTTATCATTTGTATTTTCCAACTTCTTACAAATATTCAGTATTAGTCGAAAAGTAGTTCCCTTTTTTCCTCCTCCTCCTGCTCTGCTAGTTCAATACTAGTTTACTTGCTACCTTATCTAACTCCATCCATTTCAGGTTTTCTCGATTCTACTTTTTTCCTGTTTACTTCAGGTTTTCTCTCGTATCCTATACACTATTCATCAATTTGTACCTGTTCTTCCTGAAATTTTCAGGGTGTCTACTGGTAGGAGGATCAGAACTGGTAATTGTTGGTTGGAGCTTTCTCAGTGGGTAAGTTTGTTAACCGAATCCATTCCATTTGCATTTAGGGCAGTGGAGTGAAATTAAAAAAGCATTAGGAATACAGTGTATATAATCAGTAGGATTAAAAGTGGCGTAATGCAGTGTGTAAGATTGAGAAGAATAGGAATGAACGAGATTCTCATTCCTTCCTGGCCAAAAGCTTGGTTAGCATCGTTTAGTTTTTACATCAGAACTACGCTAACGATCTCCTCGAAGAGAGAACATAGGAGAAAAACTAACTTGAGAAAAGTGGCAAAGACAAGGAGGAAAAGCAAGAAGACGGGCCGGTTGAGCAGCATCTAACACTAGTTAGCGGAGTTAGCATTTGGAACAAGACGGCGGTGGCAGTGGCCGAGACGGAGAAGCCACTTTGCCGTTGCAAAAGAGTACGGCGTACTCAGGGGAGCCGTTGTGGCACCAAGAAGAGCCCGACGGCGGCACGAATCCCCTCGGTAGCATTGCGGAGAAAGCCGCTTCAGTCTTCGGCCTTGCAGCCGTCTTCCTTCTTCTCCCTCTCCTGATTGATCTGCTCTTGCTCTTGCTCTGGCCTCTGGAAGCCCACGGCCGCGGCTTGAGGACGTGAATTCTGTGGCCTCCTCCCCGGACTCCGGAGCTGGAGAAGGACATGACCAGAGGGAGAGAGGAGAGGAGGAGGAGGAGGAAGAAGATGAAAGAAGCCAAGACACCCATCAGAGAATGAGGATGGTTGCATGGGGAGAGACATTTGGTGCAACACAACAGAGGGGATGGGGACACAAGAGAGGTTAGTTAGTTGACTTGCAGACCTCTTCGAAAAAAAAGAAAAAACTCTCAAGCAAAAAAGAATCCCTGATCATTTTTGTTGTTATCATCATTTAGAAGCATAGTCATGTCCAAATTCTTAATGAACTTTATCAATGAGATTTCAGCAACACTTGCACTTATGATTTTCGTTAAAAATTAAAGTATAAAGTTTTCTTTCTTTTTCAACACATAATCATTGGTTGCTACATGTTGATGTTAGTGATAAAATTGATGACAGTTAACTTGAGAAGTGTGGAACTTTATGTGATCACCACTTTGCCTAAGGTCAAACACAATGATCATGATCTTCCTCCTCTAGAAGGAACAAATGGTCTCCATCTCGAATGACTCTAATGTCATCTATTTCTGCATTCTCTTGATTGAGCACCTTTGTAGGCTGATGACCAATGAACTTTTCTCCTGCACATTTGCAAATTAATTAGTCTCGATGATTAATCACTTCCGTAGTCGAAAGCAATACTCACTTGCAATCTCGAAGAGGTCCTCCAAAGAACCAGGCAGGTTTATGAGCTTCCCTAGTTCTTCCTTTGAACTTGTTGTCTTTCTTGAAAGAATATGAACGACGACTCTTTTTCTAGGCATCTGCATGCTGCTATCGTCGATCGAACTGGCTTCACATGTTTCTTCCGTTTGGACTTCGTAAGACTCCTTGCAAGAAACAAAGCTCTGATTCTCCCTCGCTGAACTTGTATGCGAACCATGTTCCTCTACTCCAGCAGCTGATACTTGTTGTAGTTTTATTTTCTGTTAACGGAGTCGAGAAGAATCAGGTGTGGCTTCTGGCAAACAAGGCATCGATCAAAGATGCAAATGAATACCTCTAAAAGATTGTTCATAACCGTATTCGCGTCTTCGACGTTCTCCTTAATCAAGTTCATCACTGTGGTGCTGCTCAACCTCAACACTTGTGTTAGTTCCACGGTTCGTGCAGTGAATGGCTGTGGGCTGCAGCATAAGACCCCCATCTCCCCAAACACTTCCCCTGCTCCTAGCCTTCCATGAACCTAGAGAACACACACACACACACACACACACACACACACTTCAAGAGACATGTTCTAGTATGAAAATCATGGGGTGAATGAAAGTAGCATACTTGTTCAGTCCCATCAACATTTGATCTCAAGTCCTGTGAGCAAACCAAGTGATCAGATATTCAGGAAACAGAGATGATTGTTGTCAAACGAAAGCAACTGGTTCTTTCCTTACCACAGCTCCTGTCACTATGATGTACAGATCGGTAGGTGCCTCGTTTTGTAGTATCACATCTTCCCGTGGTGGGAAATACTCGGCCTGCGTCTCTGTTACCTATTTATTTCAAGAAAGTGATACAGAAATATCAGCTCCTGTCGTTGAGGATTAGCTCGACACTAAGTTCAGATATTTTGGTATGTACCAGTTGATGAAGGAAGTTGAAGGAAACTCCACGGAAAAGGTAGGCTTGTCGTAAAATGGGAACGAAGAGTTTGTACGCTATGCTGGAACGAATGCCCTTGGGAAGATCATTCAAGGTGTCTTGCAGCTTCAGCACCTGCGTCTTGAATCTTAAGCATATGTGGGAGAGCATTTGGTTTTTGATGCGCTTCGGCAGCTGATTTCTCGCTGCGAATTCTGAAGCTGCCTCAATTGTGTCCCTCTGTCGCATCAAATCATTGTCAAAAGGAGAAGAAGAAGAAGAAGAAGATGTAGGACAGTAACTATTCAATTATCAAGACATTGATTGACCTCATGAGTTGCATCAACTAGTTGTTACCAAACTTAAATGTTCTTACAAAAATCAACCAGATAGTTTAAGATGTGGATTATATTGCGATAACTTGATTGTCAGTGAGAAAAGAATAACATCACATACGAAGTGTCGGGTGCGACTGGTTCCATGGACGACAAGGTTCGTCATGTTTCCGATAAGGTAAGCTGTCAGCCCCAAGTTAAACAACATGTAGAAGATATCAAATAGCATTTCTCTGGTGTTTTGAGCATGCAAGTCGCCATAACCGGTTGTTGTCATCGTCGTAATGGACCAGTAAATTGCAATTACATATCTATCCCATAGACTTTCGGATCTAAAGCTCGGCATGACTGCACCTATCCATGTTCTTTCGGGATTAGGGTACCGGTCGGCAATTAGATAATTGAAGCACCCAGCGCAGTGCACGGCGAAGAGAGTTACCTGAAACCAATTAACAACAAGTGTGAATTCACCACCAGGTTTGTTTGGAGACGAAAAGTAAGTGGATAGGCTGAAGGCTTACTAACACAAGCTTTGTGCATCGCGTCCAGAAGTAGTTGAACCTGATGTCCTTCTCAAGCCTATGGACAATTTTAAATGGCACGCAGTGTTAAATCATTTTCACTGTTCATCCAACTTGAAAACGCTGGACAGGAAGCAGACCTTGAAAAGAGAGAACTGACCCGGCGTAGCCTCCACAGTCGCAGCATGTTCAGCATTTTGAAACCGAGATCATTGCCGTCGCCTCGGAAGAGAAGGCTGATCGCTTCGAATGGAGCCGTCGACAAGATATCGAATATGAACCAGGAGGATAGATATCTGCGAGGTCATGACTCGATCGATCAGCAAGAAGATAAAGCTTTGGATATCGTCTCTAGCTAGAGATATATAGAATCATGCGCACTGACCTGACTGCGATTCTCTTTGGATCGTCGATCAAGACGTACGATCTCCGGTCAAGGTAGGCGACGAAGAAGGTGAGTACTATATCGATCGCGAAGAAACTGTTGAGGATGCTCTCGATCCAGAAAAGCTTTGCCGGCAAATGCCTCATGAATGCTAGTTCGAATGGGCAGATCCAGGCAGAGTAAACGACGAGTAGGATCAGGAACATCTGCCACGCTCTGTGGGCACGAAGAGTACTCATAATAATATCATCAGTCGCGTCGATCGGCAGATCAACGACTAACGTTATAGAAGATCTAGAGCGAGTTCCTCACCTGTACCGAGAATCAAAGGGCGATACTATGAACCTCCTCAGCTTCATCGACTGGTTAATATTCGCTCCCAGAGACGGCAGCAGGTCATCGGAGAAGCTGTATCTCTGGCTTTCCCCAAAGGGCTCAAGCTTGGATTTTGCACCACAGAGGAGCATGCTTTGTTTGGCCTTGGAACGCGAGGCTTATTGTCTACGTTGAGCAGCAGTTACGGGACGGAACGATGTTTATATACAGGTAAAGGAAGCATTTAGTCGATCGACTCGCAAACGAGAAAAAGGAGACAAAGAAACAGACTGCACACGAGCTGGGTGCCTGGCTCCAAGGACCAATAACCACATGCTCACCATCAAGACTTGTCCACCAACTGAGAATTTTGTCTAACCATGCACATTTGAACGCGATGAAGAATATATGGTAGCAATGGTTTACTTTTCTACGTAGTTGTTGTACTAATATTCTATGGCCCTAGATTTGGATTTGATTAGTTGGATTTTTACGATTTTAATGGTAAAATTGAAACGGATTGGATAGCTCACCCCGGCCGCTTGTTAACAGTAAGGAACTAGCTTTGACAGTTCTGAACGTTCACATGTGTGAAACTCCGATAGGTTGTTTTCAACGTAACCACCCACTGCTGTACTTTGATCGCCACGTTCAAATCCATCCAGAGAGCTTTAAACCCTCCTTTGTCTCTGTCTGTGTGCCACATACGATTGGTGATTACTGATTAGGGAGTCTGCAGAAGCAAATTCCACTTTGGTCATTGATCAATCAGTGGTTGTGCTGTGGTGCCAGCGTTCTACTGGCATCGAATTTTGAGACGCAGGAGAAATCTTTTGGGCCAGGGTTCTGCGATCTTTCATCATTGGCTTCGACTTAACTGTTTGCTCATTGACATATAATCGTTCGTGTTGACTCTCCTATTTTATTTATGTTTCTGTTGCATTGATTGCGCGGTCGGTGGCCACTAATTCATCCTTCTTCTCTTGTGTGCCTCTAGATTTTCAATTGGAGATTCTTTTGAGTTTACCAGCGTGGTCAAATTTGGTTGGTACGTAGATTTTCAATTGGATTTATGTTTCTGTATTGATTAATTCCTAAAAATGCCCTTAATTTAATTTGATTAGTACGATCGTACCGATCGAGAACCTTCCTCCACCTCAGAACCAGCCGCTTTCGTTGGGGGTTTAACTATATTTGGGTGGAGCCATAGATGAGACAAAAATTGAACTCCAATAATTTATATTTTTTAATTATTTTGGAAAATATTTGTTCGTATATATCAATTATTTAACTTTTGGTTCCTCTAGCTACCTCTACATCGACGACACTTATGCATATCCAAAAAAACAAAATATTCATGAAAAATCTATCTCTTTGTAGAATCTTTTGTTTCCCTATTAATCATCTACAAATGCACCACAATGATTAGCTCTTAGTCCAAATGATGTGGACGGCTACATGTACATCCAATATGAGAATCCACACATGTTGGCTAACTACAAAAATAACTCACTAGAGATCGTGATAGGGAATAATTAAAGTGAGGGAATTAAAATGGTAGTGAGGCATGCTTAAATTACATCCAAAGAATAAAAATAAAGCATTTTTCATATCTTCCTTATTTTTCTTGCTCTCTCCTTTCACTAGGAATGATTAAGTTGACCAAATGCATATAATAACAACAAACTTACTTGTTTGGTTCGCCTCTTTTTACTAATGTGTATAAGATTTCAACTACATAAAACAATTTTATAAGGGAGAGTTTATTTCTTGTTACTCGATCTAATTGAACAAGGAATAGCTTCATACTCAATATAGTGTTGTGAGAGACTAAAATCGAATAATAAGAAAGAAGTTTAGGTGTATAAATGTGATGGAGACATGGTATTTGTACCTAGTAGTTCGTTCCAATTGCTATAGACACATAATTTGTTTTCTTGATCTTATCTTCTTAGAGAGAGAGAGTGCCACAAGGGTGACCAATTACAAATAGTTCAAATGTTCGTTTCGATAAAGGATCAAAGGAGAACCACAAGTAATTGAGTTTGAGAATCAAATATTTAGTAAGTCAAATTTTCTTAAGATGACTAAAATTTACAGAAAAATGACTTTTTAGGCACCCACAATTGTGATTTCATTCTACCTTTTGAGAATGGAGGTCATCATCACAACTTTCTCACACCAATAATATCATATGTAAGCATATATTTAGCTCCAATGTTGTTAGATAAAAGTACATAGTAGTATAGTAAAAGGAATTTATAATAGTTATTTTTGTTCCTAGTTGGGAACATATCTAAAGCCTTTAATGATGATATCTACAATTATATAGTACGTTTATCATTTTTATTCTTTCTTCAAGGATTATTCTTCTCTATCTTTTAGCTTTTATCCTTGGATGATTTGCTCCTCGCCTCCAACTATTGAATGTTATTGTCTTGCCCTATATTCATCATAATTTACAATTCTTTCAACTAAATTAGCAACACTCATAACTTCTATGGGTTTCAAATTACTTTGAGAACATGATCATGACATTCAAATCAATTTTTGGGTGGACAATTAAAAAGATCACTTTTTGCCAATTTGTTCATTATCACCTTCGAAACCTTTAATCATTCTCGGGGCCCTGCTTTATTGACAAGAAAATGGACTACAACTCAAACATTTATACGTTGTTGTCAAGAGGTCAAATGAGCCTTCACATATCAATGGATCTAGTTTGATTTTTCAAGACATTGCTTTGGATTGAGACAAGTGTAAACTTGCTACAAAATGCCATGCCATCAATGCATTTTCAAGCCCTAGAATAGACCCAAATGGTCCACATCTCAACTTGGTCCAACTTGTGTAGATTCTTCTCTCCCTCTCTTTTTTTTTTCTTTTTAGAAGAAAACAGTGTACATAAGTTCACTAAAAATTGCTAATTAGATTATAACTTGACAACCAACAGGCCCACAACATGGTCTTGATTCATATCCACATACACATGCTTTTACACTTACGTATAAGATACAACCCCCATTAAGCACATTGAAAAATAAAAGGAAAACGAAAACAAATTAAAATACATAAGAAGGTTAATAGATAAATTTATTCATAGACTATTCACAAGGTATGTTCATGAACATAAGTTAATTGATTCTTCTTTGTTATTTTTTATATGATTAAACTTAACAAAATGCATATTCACAAGGTATGTTCATGAACATTAACAAATCAAGTTGTCTCTTCATATCGAGATGAAGAGGGATGCTTACACGTGTTGGAAAAATCCTTTTCTTGATGTCAAAAGCTCGAAAATCCATCTTGCTTCCCAAAACGAAGAGGAACGTCACCCTATAATGGCAACCCTTGCTTGATCCAACACACAAATGAGAGTCCATTTCCGTCCACCTCTCTTATTTTCATTCACATTTCCAACAAATACCACTTTACACAATAAGCTAGATCTATACCTCATCTCACCAAAATTCAACAGAGAAGAAAATTATCAAACAGATGAAACAAAAGGTTTCTAGTAATTGAAGTAATTAGCAACGTAACTCTTTAATTTCCATTGCATGCCGAGTTTTGGGCACTCTTCAATCACCTGGTTTCTTTGTACATGTCTTCCCTCTATCCCTCTTGAAAGAGAGTTTGAGAGAGTTGAAAGCTTTGAAAGTTGGTTAAATATGGAGTGGGATAGAAAAAAGGAAAGAACTAGGGAGAGGATATTATTGTTTCCTTTTTCTAATTTTATTTATATATTTACCCTTTAACATCTTATTCCAACTGAATAATTCCAACTGAGATATATGTTGGGTTGCAAGGGTGCAAATATAGTTTCACATCTAAAGTACATGAAAAAGATTATGGGATTAAAAGGATGGAAAATATCTTCATTAGTATGAAACCTTTTGGGTTGAGCCCAAGAACAAAATCATGAGGGCTTAGGCCCAAAATAAACAATATTATACCATTGTGGAGATATTTTGATTCCATCGGTTTTAATAAGTGGTATCAGAGCGAGACCGCTCTTCACTGGACTAACCGCCGGATGAGCCATGATCCAGATCTAACCATGTGGTTTGAACCTTAAACAAAGGAAGTGGGTGCTCCCGTGTCTGAATCAAGAAGACAAGACACCAGGTGAGAAGTCCTAGTAGGTCGGATGGACTAAGGAGTAAAAAGTTCTAGTTGCGACTAGTTGGGAAAAGTCCTATAGTTGCGACTAGGTGGGAAAAGTTCTAGTAGGTGGGGTGGATCGAAGGGCAAAAAGTACTAGCTGCGGCTAGGTGGGAAGTCCTAGTAGGTCGGGTGGACCGAGGGGCAAAAAATCCTGATGGGTCGAGGATTCAGACATCAAAACGACGTTGGGGGAGCTTATGGTCCTTTGTTTGAGGGGGGGATTGTTGAGTTGCAAGGGTACAAACATAGTCCCATATCTAAAGTACATGGAAAAGATCATGCAGTTAAAAGGATGGAAAGTATCTCCATATGAAACCTTTTGGATCGAGCCCAAGAATAAAATCATGAGAGCTTAGGCCCAAAGTGGACAATATTATACTATATGGAGATATTTTGATTCCATCAATTTTAACAATATATAGATCATTCCATGCATCATCTATCTATCTATCTATCTATTCGAATGAATAAATAGAAAGGATAAATAAAACAACATATATTTTCTTATTCATTCATTCATCCATCCTTTCAAATATGAAAGTGGTTCCTCTTAGATAAAGCATATTACTTCTCCAAACAAGCTAACATAAATTTCAACTTAACTGTAAGAAAATCATCGAGTAATTAACAACAGCTTGGAATTCAAGTTTTATTGATTTGCTGATGAGAATTGTTCTGACCTTTTCTGGGAAGAACACCAATCGGTTCAGATCAGTAAACCAAACAAGGAGTTAGGAAACAGGCTTTGGCAGCCAGTTCAGTTGGCGGCTGCTGTTGATGCTCCATGTGCAGCAATTTAGTCGATCGATCGAGCATTGCTGCTAGTAAAAAGGGATTCCGATTCTCGTCACTAGAGTCATCATTTGCATCGGCGTTCTTCTGCTGCTCGGCGAGGTAGCGGAGCCTCTCCGACTCGTCGCTGCCGCCGCTGCCGCCGCGCGTGAGTTGCCAGATGAAATGCTGCCGCCAAAATTGACATGGCGGTGGTCAAAACTGCCCAAGCTGTCTATTTCCATTTTGGGTAGATTTGGTCGAAATCCCGGAAAAATCTTGGGCTGGCATTCTTCTATACTTGCCACTTTGGGATGATTTTACAATTTTAGCGGCTTAAAACCCGCCTTTTCATCAAATTAGTAAAGTGTATCAATTGTTTGAAATCCGGTTCACAATGACATTTTTATTATTTCTTTAAGAAAAAGATTATTTTACCATCCTTAATTAATTAATTAATTAGAATTTAAATTAATGCTATATTTGTCCATCACATTTTAAAAAAAATAAACATGAAATATTCACCATTCTAACAAAAATATTATTCATTCATGCAGTTGGCAAAGCCAAGTATATATAAATTTAAAGGATAGCAAAAATATATAGTTTTATTTTATATTATCAAATTATTTAATATTCTTTGTAAATATTTTTATATTTTAACTTTCTTTTCTTTAAACTTTTAAAATCTCACCATTATCTTTTCTTTTCTCGAATGACTCAAATTTAAAAGATTCTTTAATCTTCTCCTCCTCATTCTTTTGACAAATATCACAAATCTAAGCTTAAATCCTATTAATGCACTATTTTTAGCCTTTTATTCTAGCCTTGGAGGCAAATTAGTGAGTTGCTAAACAATTTGCTTCATCTTCTTCTCTTATTCTCCTGGCACATTAGCAAGTATTTAAACAAACTTTTTTATGTCATGTTTCCTAGACTATAGAAAGAAACAAGGGTGTTATAGTTAGAATCATAATAATTAAATAAAAGTAATCTTTCAAATTTTGTTAATAAGTTTCATGCCACGACATGGGCGCGCAGTAGATGAACGACTATAAGACATTTGAGTTCAGTTGCGGTTGAGTTTAGGGCGTGTTTGATTGACTCAAAGCACTACAAAAAAACCAGGGTTTTGCAACGAATTTTGCAACGAATTTCTCAAAAAAATTCGTTGCAAAATTTTTTTGCAACGAATTTGGCAACGAATTCAAATTCGTTGCCAAATACTCATCGCAGAATTCTGCAACGAATTTCCAAGATTCGTTGCTAAAAATAGCGACGAAAAAATTAATTCGTCGCCGAATTCGTTGCCAATCGGCAACGAAAACTTATTCGTCGCCGATTGGCGACGAAATAATTCGTTGCCAATCGGCAACGAAAACTTATTTGTCGCCGATTGGCAACAAAAATTTATTCGTTGCCGATTGGCAACGAATTATTTCGTCGCCAATCGGCGACGAATAAATTTTCGTTGCCAATCGGCAACGAATAAATTTTCGTCGCCGATTGGCAACGAATAAGTTATCGTCGCTGATTGGCAACGAAATAATTCGTTGCCAATCGGCAACGAAAATTTATTCGTTGCCGATTGGCGACGAAATTTGCAACGAAAAATATTTTCGTCGCAATATATCGATACACAGTAACTTACGATACTATTGCGACAACTACGTTTTCGTTGCAAAATTCGTCGCAGATTTGCAACGAATTTGATTTTCATCGCAAATTTCGTCGCAAATTAAAAAAAAAAATCCATGCCATATTCATTTGTTGTTCATTCCGAAGGATACATACATTATAATTAATATACCTGCACACACAATCAACAATATATATAGAATCTACAAATCAATCCAAATCATGTAAAACCATGTAAATCATATCAACATCGATACTCCATATACAATCATCAATCTCAAATATCAACATCATGCAAACAAGTAATAAATCCAAATAAAAACCTAAAGTCTAAACAGCTACATCAGTCATATAAATCCTAATACATCATCAGATAATAAAAGGATGAAGAGAGGTAACAACAAATAGAAGAAAATCCATCATCGTGCTCCAGAGACTCTACTTCCTTCTCCGTCACTATCTGTTGTTCTCCTGTATACGAAAAATAAAAAAGAGAAAGTATCATTTTTAAAACAGGAATTGATCCAAACAAGCAAGAAAGGAATTCTTTCCAAACAGGAATTGATCCAAACAAGCAAGAAAGGATGAGCAAACATGATTTCAGTTTTAGCTTGCCTTGTTCATAAATCTTCCCAAATTGTGAATGTCCAGAGATCCTGCTATGCTCCTCTCCGTAGTCCACCTGCCCTCCCTTCAAGTAATAGAACAGTTCCCTTGCCCTGTGTCCAAAGGTATATCGAGTTTTAAAAATCCAAAGAGGGGGAAATCAAATTTTTTTCTTCAGATTTTCCGAAAAGAAGGGAAGCAACGGAACCAATGATTTTGAGAAGAAGCACCTGTCATGGATGCTGGTTAGGGATCCCAGATCCGGGACCAGAACACGCTCATCCTTCTTCTCCGCCCCGGCGAAGTAGGACAAACCGCCAAGTCGCTGCAACCCAAACAAAAGCCAGAGTTAATGCGATATCGATGAAAGAAAAGGTAAAATCACAGTACCGATCAAGACATTTACCCCCTTTCCGAATCCGAAGATACCGTGCACCAACACGATAGGCGGCGGCGAGCCCTCGAGCACCACCGGCGGCTGGCCCCTTCCCTCCGCCTCCCTCTGCCCGGCGCCGAGGTTGAAGACATTAGGCCGCAGGCAGTCGGCGACAGCCTGCGACAGGTCGGACGCCAGCGCGGCGCTGAAGATGTAGAGGCCGAAGAGTAGGTGCACCGTCGCGCTGACAAAGAGCTCCGTCAGCCCGAGGATTCCGATCGATAGCCTCGCCATTTCCCCTCCGGAAGAGAACCAAAAACAGCTCCCTTTTTCGGCGTCTATCCCCTCCTGCTCTTCGATCGAAAGCGATGGAACAAGAAGAGGAAGAGAGGAGGAATGGAAGAAGGCTCGAGCGACGACCTTCTTCTCTCTCCACCAGCGTTTCGGCGAGAAGGACGGGCGGCGGCAGCTATGGCATCGACGAGGACAGATCGGAGAGGAGAAGGGGGCAAATCGCGGCGGGCAAGGCAGAAGGGAAATCGCGAAGGAAGAAAAGGGGATCGGGGCAAACGGTTAAGTTAGGGTATTTGGCGACGAAATCTAGTTCGTCGCCAAATTCGTCGCCAAATTGGCAACGAATTAGACGTTTCGTCGCCAAATTGGCAACGAATTAAAGCTTTCGTCGCCAAATTGGCAACGAAGTAATCTATTCGTCGCAAATTGAAAAATTTTGGGGGAAAATTTATCCCGGGCAAAAATTTGGGGGAATTTTTGCAACGAAATTTTTTCGTCGCAGAATGTTTAATCGATCGATTAAATGCCTCAATGTATTCGTGACCCGTAATCGATCACCTGATCGATTACCTACGCCCGTAATCGATCAGCTGATCGATTACGGTGGTTTCTGTATGATTTCCCGATTCGGGGATGATTAAAGATTTGCAACGAAAATGGTTTTCGTCGCAGATTTGCAACAAACCAGTTCGTCGCAATCATTTTCGTTGCTATTTGGCAACAAACATAGTTTTCGTTGCCAATTGGCGATGAATTTTGCAACGAATTTATTTTCGTCGCCAACTTTGCAAATCATATCGATTTTTACAGAACGTCTGGTAATCGATTCGGGGATCGATTAAAGATTTGCAACGAAAATGGTTTTCGTCGCAGATTTGCAACAAACCAGTTCGTCGCAGAACTGCAACGAAAATCATTTTCGTTGCTATTTGGCAACGAAAAATATTTTCGTTGCTAATTAGCGACGAATTTTGCAACGAATTTATTTTCGTCGCCAACTTTGCAAATCATATCGATTTTTACAGAACGTCTGGTAATCGATTCGGGGATCGATTAAAGATTTGCAACGAAAATGGTTTTCGTCGCAGATTTGCAACAAACCAGTTCGTCGCAGATCTGCAACGAAAATCATTTTCGTTGCTATTTGGCAACGAAAAAGGTTTTCGTTGCTAATTGGCGACGAATTTTGCAACGAATTTATTTTCGTCGCTAACTTTGCAAAACATATCCATTTTCACAAAATGGTTGGTAATCGATTCGGGGATCGATTAAAGATTTGCAACGAAAATGGTTTTCGTCGCAGATTTGCAACAAACCTGTCGCAGATCTGCGACGAAAATCATTTTCGTTGCTATTTGGCAACGAAAAAGGTTTTCGTTGCCAATTGGCGACGAATTTTGCAACGAATTTATTTTCGTCGCCAACTTTGTAAAACATATCAATTTTTAATTAAATATTTGCAACGAAAATGGTTTTCGTCGCCAATCTGCAACGAACTTTTTATTCGTTGGAAATTCAGCGACGAATTTTGCAACGAAAATAATTTTTGCAACGAATTTTACGACGAAAATATTTCGTTGCTATTTTGGCAACGAATTATTTTTCGTTGCTAATTTCGACACAAATTTGCAACGAATATTTTTTTTGTTGCAAAATTAGTTGCAAATTTGCAACGAATTTTTTTTGTTGCAAAATTTCGTTGCTAAAACAGTGTTTTTTTGTAGNNCAGTTCAGTTGGCGGCTGCTGTTGATGCTCCATGTGCAGCAAGTTAGTCGATCGATCGAGCATTGCTGCTAGTAAAAAGGATTCCGATTCTCGTCACTAGAGTCATCATTTGGATCGGCGTTCTTCTGCTGCTCGGCGAGGTAGCCGAGCCTCTCCGACTGCCTTGTACACCGTCGTCGTTGCCGCCGCCGCCAAAATTGACATGCCGGTGGTCAAAACTGCCCAAGCTGTCTATTTCCATTTTTGGGTAGATTTGGTCGAAATCCAGGAAAAATCTTGGGCTGGATTTCTTCTATACTTGCCACTTTGGGGATGATTTTACAATTTTAGCGGCTTAAAACCCGCCTTTTCATCAAATTAGTAAAGTCTATCAATTGTTTGAAATCGGGTTCACAATGACATTTTTATTATTTCTTTAAGAAAAAGATTATTTTACCATCCTTAATTAATTAATTAATTAGAATTTAAATGCTATATTTGTCCATCACATTTTAAAAAAAATAAACATGAAATATTCACAATTCTAACAAAAATATTTTTCATTCATGCAGTTGGCAAAGCCAAGTATATATATATAAATTTAAAGGATGGCAAAATTATATAGTTTTATTTTATATTATCAAATTATTTAATATACTTTGTAAATATTTTTATATTTTAACTTTCTTTTCTTTAAACTTTTAAAATCTCACCATTATCTTTTCTTTCTCAAATTAAATGACTCAAATTTAAAAGATTCAATTCTTTAATCTTCTCCTCCTCATTCTTTTGACAAATATCACAAATCTAAGCTTAAATGCTATTAATGCACTATTTTTAGCCTTTTATTCTAGCCTTGGAGGCAAATTTGCGAGTTGCTAAACAATTTGCTTCTTCTTCTCTCTTATTCTCCTGGCACATTAGCAAGTATTTAAACAAACTTTTTTCTCTCATGTTTTCCTAGACTATAGAAACAAACAAGGGTGTTATAGTTAGAATCACAATAAATAAAAGTAATCTTAAGTGATTGTAGTTAGGTAGTATTTCCTAGTGTGGCAATGGAGTTTGGTTGAGGCAATGAACGTTAATGTAGAGATTAATTGTACTTTGTCTAAGGTGAGTAAGTCTTGCTCATTCGCAATAGATGACATTGAACTTGGACTCCACTTAAGTGAGGGTCTTAATTTGTTAAGGTGGGGTAATTATATATCTATCTATAATAAAATCTCACCATAATGGAAAACTTGATAGGGTCTAACAAAAAATAACCTGATCGATCAGTCGGTGTTGAGTGAATTACAACAATCATTAACGAGGGATTCATGAGAGACAAAGAATTAGCTTAGGTGGAGGTTCCACATGCATGAAGGAGAAGAGTATGTTATGATTAGGACTTTTGAAGGGATCGAGCATATAAATAAGGTAGGAAAACCCCTAGCTTAACAACAAAGGGATGATATGGTCACAATTTGAGATGGCGACAAAATTAGCAACAACAATGGAAGTCATTATCATAGAGTGGGAAACAAAAGAAGGATTGGGTGAAGTGGTTTTTTTTTGTGATCTAAATATAATTGAGGTTTTTTACAAATAAACCCACTAGTGATCAAATATTACAAGTTGATCTTTAAATTTTAAAATATATTTTTTAAATAATATAAGATCAAGACACATCATTGTTATATATTATTGAGTGAGACTAGCATGGACTATGAGATAGCGAGATGACCTTAATGCAAACAATGTAGTTAAGGATATGAAGGAGAGACCGACAAGCACCAACAAGACATGAGAGTTAGAGGAGGGATGTGTCATCGGAGAGGAAGTCTATTATTATGTCTTCTTGTCTCAATTTTGAGAAGATGAGGAGATGGAAGATGATGTCTCGGTGTTGACAATATATATAATGGGAGATTTATACATCCAATCAATTTGTTAATTAGGAACAAGTTCCACATGCTTAATTCCTAGGAACCATGAGTAGAAGTTCGCTTGTTGGATATGAGCAACCACACAATTAATCTAATGGTAGGCAAAATTAGCCATTAGGTCTAGTGAACAATACTAAAAACATACATGCATTTAATTAGTTGTTCATATATTAACCTTGAAAGCTAGCTAAATAGTCTACAACAAAGTTAAAACATTAATTAAGTTTATTGGCTGGCTAGCTAAGGTAACGTCCATTCCCACTCATAACAGGATCTCAATGCAATAATACATAGGAGGAGACGTCATGTTGGACTAAGGTAAAGTGACAGGATAGATCAAAAGTTGAAGCATGCACTATTATATTGCAGCATAAGAACACCTTCAGCCAATCACATGTCTTCTATGCCTTATCTCCCCAACACATCATTCTTTATTAGTGCAAATTTGACGGTCTAGCTGAAATTAAGAAGGAATTGGGCAGGAATCCATATTCTTTCTTTCTTTTTATCACTCACTTTTTTCTTTATTTTAATTAAATATGCTCCTTGCAATAATTTTGATGGGGAAGGGCTGTTAATGCAAGTTTCAAAAGTGCATTGGATAGCAATGTTATATTAATTATTGGAGACCTTTGGATGTGAAGTATTGCTAGCTAGCTTAGCTACATACAAAGTTTGTGGATGGAACTAGAGAAAAATATATAACTGAAACATTAGCATGGAAATGATATACTGAGCCCTTAACTCATTCAATATGTTATCCTAATTCACTCGTTCCTTATGTAGTTAGTTAATTTGCCTCCTTTTAGTTATCGTCAACACTGCCACCTCTATGCTTCTTAACGTCTACTCCCTCATATGTCCAATTTCATCCTTTTCTAATCTTCAATGGACCTCAAGACATCGAACCATACAAACTTGGCTATATCAAGTCACAAGCATCATGAGCTTTGTTTGCATCTACTAAATCCTTGCATAACTTAATTAATGTGTACGAATCAAAAATATAAACAAAGCTAACTTAGACTCTTTATCAAATACATAAAAATAATAGAGTCAAATATGACTACTTGAGTATGATTGCACAACCCACAATCTAATACTGCCTATACGTTGACCATAGCTAATCCTTGATACTTAGTATTAAACCCAAATTAAGGAGTTCACTTAAACCAATGTCTGAATGTCACATGACTTTATGTAAATAAATAAAGTCATGTCACATGACTTTATTAATTACTCTCTCAAGGCAACTAACATTCCCTTAAGAATAATCAAATTGTAAATGAAATAATTTTTTATTTATGATCTTATTATTCTATATAGTACTTAGTAATAAAATAAAAGTTTTTAATATTATCATTGTTTTGTGATTAATCGAGTAAGATATGAGATATTATCACTCCAAACATTCCTCATGACCAGCTCCACAATGATTTAAAGGGAGGTAAATTCATGGCTGACCGAGCAACCTTTTCAAGTGGGAGGGAAATTACTGATGGAATCAAAATAGAGATATCTTTTCCCATGAGGTGCAACCCAACAATCCCCCCTCAAACAAAGAACCATAGGCTCCTGAAAGCCTCCGTTTTGATGTCTGAATCCTCGATCCACTAGGAACCCGACCTACAAAGACTAGGCGCAACTGGACTTTCTGTCTAGTGTCTCTCTTGATGCAGAGATTTCCTTTGTTTAAAGTTCAACCCACATGGTTATATTTCATGTAATAATCTACACACTTTGTTCTTGGGCTCTTCCCAAAAGGTCTCATACCAATGGAGATATCTTTCATCATTTTAAATCTATGATCTTTTTCATGTATTTTAGATGTGACTACACCATTACAACCCAACATTGTGCCCGTAGGAGCAACAATAGGTGATCTCAAGTAAATGGACATGGTGATGTCTAGTCAAATATAAAAGTGAGATTATTAGAGAATGAATGGATAGACATGACTCACCATGAGAACCTATTTAGTAATTTACTTAATGTTTATGGAGATCTCGTACACGAGTACAACTAGTAGTTAGACTTGAGATAGCTACGAATCATCCCATAAAAATACATATACACTTAACTGTTGCATATCAAAGAGTTTTGTTACTTAGGTACACTACTACTTTATATAATAGCCTATAGATTTGCAAACATAGCCCCCAGGGCGTATCGTAGACAGTGGGTGCATGATATATCTAGTGTAATAACCAGTTACATTAGGGTTGAATCTTGTGGGAACTCACGACTTGCCATCCATCCTACCATATATCTCTTCCCTGTATATCTAAATTTACCTCATTCACGATTCTATATCCACCATGGAATCAATTCTAGGAGGACCGATGAAATGATCCACCTTTTTCTATAGATTCGCAAACGTAAGACTCAAACTCTTGACAACAAATGCATGTAGCATGAGGAATGCCATATAGATAATTAAAAAATAATATCCTAATTAATTAATTAATTAGTTCATTAAAAGCCAATTATTTGAAAGACATACTTACATATCATATTCATATCCAATATGAAAGCACGAAAAAGAGGATTACTTCGCATATCAAATAACATTATTCTTTAGAACTAATATTTAACTTAATTAAGCCATGCCGTACGTTATCGCTTCATTGGATTGAGTTGAATATGTTCGAGCTTGAATTAAGTTCATGTGTGGTCTAAACCACATGTACATGGTTAACTTTGATTGATCAATAAAAAATAATTATGATTTAATTAAACCATTTTGGCTATACCTCCACCTATTCTTAAGTAGGCTAATGGAGAAAAGGTGTATAGTGTTATTATTGAGTACATTACTTTTTAGTAAACTAACGGAGAAAGAAGATTCAGTGTCATTATCAACTATAAAAAATTAAATACATTATTTTTAAAAATAAATTAATATTAAAAAAATAAACTAATAAAAGTGTCATTATCAAGGAAGGCCAATGCTCCTTTCTTCTTGCTTCTTTTCCTGCTCTATTGGTGGAGGGAACAAGAGAGGTTCCCCTTCTTCGCTCCGACGAGAAGGCCGTTCGGAGAAACCTAGCCCTCTTCTGCACTCGGATCGCTATAGGAGAAGCCGACCAGGGGGCAAAGCACCGCAGGGGCGTCCTCGGAGACGAAGATCGACCTATTTGCAGATGACGATCGACTTGGAAAGAGCGGCCGCGGTCGGAATTGACGTAGGTGGCAAAGGTAAACTCCGGCCGCGAAGGCGGAAAGAGGCGCAAGGCAGTGATCAGGTTGGTTATTCCCTGCTAGTGCCGGCATTGTGGTGGCCGGCTGCGCCGTGACCAGTAACTCCAGATGAAAGGGAAGGTGTGGAAGTTGAGTAGGCCGGACAGCAGACCGCGATGGGGCCCGTTGACCGTCGATCTCGAAGCAGATGAAGAAGACGAGCTGAGCAAGAGTGTGTCGGCGACCTCGAGGTAGGTCCGTAGGTGAGGAAGGGAGAAGAAGCAACTGTGTTAAGGGATTAATTTTTACCTTAAGGCAAGAATTAAATTAGTGAGTCGTTCCTTAAATACCATTACAAATTAGGTCTTCGCGAGCACATAAAAACAACGGAAATATAAAATAAGAATGAGGTTATAGTATGAAATTGTTAGATCAATCAGAAAATATGCTTGTTGTTTATAAATTTCAATAATTTAAATTAAATTAAAAGTATTTTAATTGGCTAGTAAAGTTGACTATGATAAAATTAATTTATTGAAGCTTTGTCAGATCTATTGGGTTGCAAGGGTGCAAACATAGTCCCACATCTTAAGCACATGGAAAAGATCATGAGTTTAAAAAAGATGGAAAGTATTTCCATTGGCATGAGGTCTTTTGGGGAGAGTCCAAGAACAAAGCCAAAAGGGTTTAGGTCTAAAGTGGACAATATCATGCCATTGTGATTCCATTGGTTTTAACAAGTGGTATCAGAGCGAGGTTATTTTTCACTGGACTAACCGTTGGATGAGCCATGATCCAGATCTAACCATGTGGTTTGAACCTTAAAACAAAGGAAGTGGGTGCTCCCGTGTCTGAATCAAGAGGACCACCAGGTGAGGGGAGCCTGTGATCCTTCTCCACCGTGGTTGATCAGGAACTCGCACCTTCCTCTTTGGACCGACCTAGACTCATGCCTTTTGGAGAGAACCCAAGAACAAAATCATGAGGGTTTAGGCATAAAGTGGACAATATCATGCCATTATAGAGATATTTTGATTCTATCGGTTTTAACAAGATCAAATCCTTTTGGTGGCTCGAGTGAGACTTATAAATTATAAGAATTATAATTTATTAAAATTATAATAGAAAATATAATATATTATATTAATATTAGCATGTATATTGTACATGTGATAGGATATTTAATAGATGAAAAATAATCATCCAATTTTTATTTAGAGAAAGTTTTTAAAAGTTTATATAATATTTTGAATAGGATTTGATTAGCCAATATGGTAAGAATATAATTATTATCATTTTTAATGGTAATCTCAATTATTCAATTTGTGTTAAAATTGATATAATCAATTTGTGTTTTAAAAATAATGAAGAAACATTTGATTTTTTTTATTCAATTTGAAGAGGTTATAAACGTATATAATCAATTTTGATGTATTTGAACTTCTCTAAACTCAAAATAACACCTTCAGTTTTGTCACATTTTTGCATTTGCACATTCAATAATTATATCAAAAATAATAAGTTAATCCTAACTTAAATTATTTATCAATCATATCAAAATAACTTAATCACTTGCAAAATGATTACACTGTCTCTCACTTTTTTTCATATTGTATAACCATTTAAATTAGATAATAATATAAAAAAATCCTATAACAATATTAAAAAAATCTTTAATTAAAATATAAAATAATCTTTATGTAAAAGCCCTTTGACCATTTTCTAAGATAATAACTTGAACCTTAATTAGTTTCTCGATCCACACACATCAAAATTGCAAAAATTTGTTAAAAAATTCAATATGTTTTAAAAATTCTTAAGTTTTACAAACGCATGTAACATGGTGAAATTGATGAAGAAAAATAATTTTTATAATAATTTTGAAAAAAAAAAGATTGTTTTTTTCAACTGGGAATATAAAATAAATAAATTTAATGGTCACAGAGTTTTGATATTGCGGTACAACGGGATTGTGTTTCTATCTGCTTTTTCCTTGCCATCTCACGACAAATCTACACGTGGCCACTCGACCTCCCCGCCCGAGATACGTCCGCCACAAGCAAAGCCAACCCCTCCTTTGCTGACGCAAGCAAGTCGACGCGTGGCGGTAATCGAGACACGCGGCGTCACTCCCTTGGTGAACCTTTCTGGCCGAAAGCTTCGGCAGCACATCTGATCCGCCCGGCGCACGGCAACTCCATCACCGTCGCCCACGGACTTGATTCGATCTGCACCGTCAGATGGATTCGGCGCTGCGCTGCGCAGACCGCTCCCCGTCTCCTGTGACGTCACTGCGGGCTTTAGTGGGTCGGTGACGCCATCGCCGGCCCGCTCCCCACTATTCGCCGTCACCATCGCGTTGACGTCACCTCCCATGTGATCCGGAGGTCACCACCACCGCTTCCGCCGCCTATAAGTGCGGTTTCATCTGCGCTGCCTTCTATCTCGATCGCCCTTCGGTTCTGCGCGATGGAAGTGGCGGCGAGCTCGGCGGACGGAGGGTTGCGATTGGGGACGGAGGTGGCGACGGGGGCGTCGCTGGCCATCGACGGCGGGGAGGCGCCGGAAAGGAGGACGGCGCGGATGGTGAGGGAGGTGATCCGGGAGAGCCCGGTGGTGGTGGTCGGTCGGCGGGGGTGCTTCATGTGCCACGTGATTCGACGGCTGCTGGCGGCGGTGGGCGTCCACGCCACGGTGATCGAGCTGGAGGAAGGCGAATCGTCCGCCGCCTCCGCTGCGTCTCTCCCCGCCCTCTTCATTGGCGGAGAGAGCGTGGGCGGGATCGAGGGGCTCATCGCGCTCCACCTCGGCGGCCGCCTCGTGCCGCTCCTCCGTGCAGCCGGCGCCTGAGACGCCCCTCCATCGTGACGTCAAGGTCAATTGGGTAATATTACGGTCTCTGCTGGTGGAATGCTTTGGAAAGGACTAGTCGTTACGTACTTTCATACCTGACCTTTGATTGGTCGATATAGCTATGGTGAAACTTGAAATGTAAGGTACGCCTTTGAATGAGCGTATCTGAAACTTGTTTCGGTTGTAGATAGATATTGAAAATATATGGGGTGTAAGTGAAAAATATGGACACGAGACAAACACAACGTCTGTGAATCCAGAAGTTTCAAGGGGGATAATGAAATATTTGTTTGGCTGCTAAACTAAGATACGTGCCTCCCTGAGGTCTTTGAATTTGTCGATACTAAACATGATAAAAAAGGAAAGGAACTTGACTCAAATATTTTTTTATCCGGTTGCTTTAGGAACAAATTCTATAGCTAAATCAAAGTCACTGCAGATGATTATTCTATTTCTATAAAGATTTACCCATAAACCCAAATAATATTATATATATATACATCTATTTAACTCAGCACAAACTTTCTAAAGGTGCTCAAAGTTTTCTAAAGGCCATATTCAAGGTTGGTGGAGGTTTTAAAGCAAACCTTGTACTTTGAAAGGAGAACATATTGTATTATCAAACATTTGTTTTTTTTTATTGAACTATGCAACTAAGTTTTTTTTTAAAATATTAAAATCATATACTTTTAAAATTATTAAATCATGCATCAATTTTTTAAAATGTGTCTTTCTCCATCGAGGACCGTGAATGAATGAAATGCTCGATTATTTTATTAAATAAATTTAACACCTACAAACGGCTATTGTTCAGACAGGTAGGCAAATGGTGAAGGGGGAATTTTAAAAAATTGTTATAAAGTGTGTGATTTAAGTATTTAAGAAATTTAGGTGCATGCTTAGTAAATTATTGAGTTTTAATGTTTCGAAAATATCGTAATAAGAAGGTGCGATTCGATAACTCGATACAAGACTCAAGAGTCAAGAGTCGAAGGCAACTCCACTCTCCACTCCGGCCATTGAGGCGAGAAGCAAGAGAAGAAATGAAAGGAGAGAAGGAGGCGAAGTCGATCACTCTGGAGGAATACGCCGGTTTCTTCCACAACCCTCATCTCCGCCACCTCCTCTCCCATAACAAGCTCAACCAGGTACCTTCTTCCTTATTCCTTTCCTCTCCGATGCCATCTTGTCTGGGCTCCTCTTCCTTCTGGATTTATCCGATACCTGCATATCGTTTCTTCCCCTAATGATTTTTCCCTAATGTGGTCGTTTGTTTTGTGATCTGGATCAGATCATCAATATGCATGGATTTGTGAAGCTGCATCGATGGCCAAAGGTGCCCTCGCCCCCTTGTTGAATTGAATCGAGCCTTTGCATTCTGTCTTCACCGTTTTGTTCTATTCAGGGGCTCATCCTGAATGCCATCGACTCGCTCGACTTGATGCCTCCGGAGAGGTCCACCGTGCGGGAGCAGGTGAAGGCCTTGGCCCCTCTTAAGACGTTGTCGCTGGAAGAGGCGAAGCAGGGCATCGATGCGCTTGGCTGGCAGGAGTGCCCCTTGGGCTCCATTCTCTCCTTTAGCGCGGCGGGTGCAGATGTGGTGGAGACGCCATCGCAGGCCGCTCCAAGGGCCAGGCTCAATCGCCCCGCCGCTGCCACCGCTCGCACCGGCCAGCAGGGGAAGGATGGTAGCAGGAAGAGGAAGCGGACGAAGGAGTTGGCTTTCATAGCTATGCCTGCTGCACTGCCAATGTAAAAAATATATGCCATTAAAGAAGACTAGAGAAAACGGAGGCATCTGTGAGTGCTCCTACACTACTCCTCAGTTGTTACTTGTTAGCCTTTGCAGTTTACACTAATTTTGTTAATACTCGTTCGATCAGAATACTTTTGACTTGCATGTGAACCTGAAATCCAATTTTATCAACACAATCGTTCAGTTTGGTGGTGCAGCTCCTTCCCCTACAAACTTATGGAAGGCATATCCTTATATCATAGACTGACATAAATTTCTTCATGGTATTAGATGCTCATGTTGTTTTCAGAATTGCCACAATTCAAGGGAAATCCATGAATATACCTCACATGCCCTAAAACACTCTTGTAGATGCATCTGCATTCAAAATGATTATCATGCCCTGAAGGTGGCCTTCCCTCCTTGAGGATGACTGTTTTGATTATTTTGACATGACTTGGGGAAAAAAGGTATTGAAACCCTACAAAAAATGTCTGTAAAACTTTCATGAGTACAATATATGTAACTTTACAACACTACTACAAGAACAGCAACACCAATTGTAAAACCAACAATAAGTGCTTAAATTCATTACAAGCTATGTAGAAAATGAAAACATACAACCACCACACGCACCAACTCTTTGTATTGATACCATAGGGATGGTAGTCATTCTACCACCATATATGTAGAGAGTGCATATATTGATACTGCTTGGCATGTAGTAATTCTTCTTTGTTTATTGTAGTAATTCTATTGAATGTATGTATAAGTTGTTTACACGGTGGTTAAATTGGTATGGTTGTTATAATGCACAATGGCATTATTGATACTGGTTGGATACCCTTATTGTTGTCTCCAAATTCACAAATGAGAAGAAGCAGCTTGGTGATAGAGATAAAGTGTTGCCAACAATTTTAACTTGTGAAACTATCAATTTACTAGTTCTTGGTGGGTGTTGTAGCAACTTTAACTTTTTGTTGAACTTATTTCCTTTTGAGTTGAGATACTCAGTGGTAGAATGAAGCTTCCTCATGGTTTTATTTTTGTTTTGTAGGATGGTAGCATCTATCATGCTCTTAGTTAGTATGGTGAGGTTTCATTATCTTTAAGTATGCTGTGTTAACAGGTTCCATTTTTTGTTGTCGTGGTTGATATATTTTCATGTGGGTTACTTGTATCAATTGTGTTGGATGTTTCATTAGCACAAACATGGTTTCAAACCTCATTTTTTAGCTTTCTAGTTTATTGGTCGAACATCTAAAGTTGGTCAACACTTTTTCCTAAGCCTAAGTTGGTCGATGAACTTCCCTAGGTTGGTCAACACACGTTTCTAGCAAGTATTTTAGTTTACTAAGTTTCATCTTTGTTGACCAAATCTAGACTAGGTTGACCAAAGGATTTTCCTTGGTCGACCCAAACCCCATCTTTCAACCTATTGTCTCTTAGGGCAGAGCGAATGGTATCAAAGCATTGCAGATGGTAAGACCTATCATTCTCCTAGTTGTTAATATGACGAGTTGTCATTATCTTTATGTTTGTTAAATTAGATGTTCAAACTTACTTTCTAAGTGGTTAACATGTTCCATTATTTTGCTGTTGTGATTGGTATATCGTCATGTGAATTAGTTATATCAATTGTATTATTGATTATGGGACTTGTGTTACATGTTTTGTTAACATAAACATGGTTTGGTCTTCCATTTTTAACCCTCTCTAAATTATTGGTCTCCAACATCTAAAGTTTGTTGACACTCTTTTTCTCAAGCCTAAGTTGGTTGAGGAACTTTGCTTGGGTTGGTCGAGACAACTTTGCAGCAATTATTTTGGTCGACCAAATTCCATCTTTGGTTGATCAAATCTCTATCTTTCATCCTATCCTCTTAGGGTGGTGTGGTTGAAATTGGTGAGTTGAATCTTTGTACTAGAGACATTGGTATAGGCATGTCTATTGGTTGGTTAAAGTTGGTTATGAGAGAACTTTCCAATCAGTGGTGAGGAGGGGTGTAGGTCATGTATGTTTGTGTGGCACAACAAGTGGACATCTCCGAGCAGGGGTGTAAGTAATGTTTGTGTTGGCACAACAAGCGGACATCTCCAAGCAACCACTATGATCTTGCTGTATTTTAAATTTGCAACCTTTCCTTTATAACATGAACATATACATTTGATGATGTAAGAGTGTTTTCCATTCGGGAAATATGGACGGTGAGATACTTCGATCCCATGATTGTCTGGCAATCGCTAGGGATGAGGACAAGGTTGAACAAGCTGCACGATTGTGTTAGGGAATGGACCTATTCCTTATGACATCTTCAAGAAAGTGTCTAAATGAAAATTTTACTTGAGGGAATTTCATGAGGACCAAAAAAAGGGGAGTTCATGGCTCTCAAGTAGGGCAATCACAGTGTGGAGTATTGAGTTGAATTTGATAAATTGGCAGAGTTCTTTCCATTGATAGGTTCATAAGATGTTGGTAGACTACAATTAAAAGATTTTATTGATGATTTGGCCCCTCTATCTAGGTGTGATTATCTCGATATTTGGTCATGAATTATGGAGATGTGATCGATAGAACAATGTCTATTGAGGTTGTCTTACTTTAGGTCAGGCAAGAGAAAGATCAGGGTAGGCAGAAGAGGTAAATACTATATGAAAAAAAAAAATAACAGTCTAGAAGAAGGAAAGCTCCAAGGGACAAACTCTAATTGTCTTATGTGCATCAAAAGTTAGATTGTGCAAAGATTGGCAAGTTGCCTTTATAGATGTGGTATAGTGGTAAAATACTCAGAGGAGTAATATGAGGATCAAAGTTTGAATTTTAATAGATGAATCGAATTTTAATAGATGAATATTGTAGAAGTTGGCTTCTGATTGTGCATAGCATAAGTTGGCCGGATGAAGAAATGAAGTCATTTCCTAAAGTTTTATATGACCTTTTTAAACTATGAATTTAAACAAATTTAAATTGAGAATATACCAACTTTAGATGGTCAAAAGAACCCGCATGAGTATTTTTTTTCTTCTCTATTTTAAATAATTAAAAAGTTGTATAATAATTTGAAACAAAATTTCTCACCATAAATTGGTCTAAAATTAAAAAAAAAAAGACATTTTGATGATAAAATAAAAATAGACACCCTTTAATGATTCTGTTTTAAAAAAAGGACACCTTTGATTTTTTTTTTCAAATGAAAATGAAAATTGCCATGATTCACGTGACTATTATGTTACTTTTTGTCGGATTTAATTATATGAACTTATCCTCACTGTTTTTTAACATAACATTATATTTTCAATAAAGGGCAAATCAATTATATTTCTTTTACTCTAATGGATTTTACTTTTTTAATTATCTCCAAGCATAATTATCGTATTTTGGTATTTTATCTTATTTTCACCACCTACTCAGACTCAAATATTAATTTTTTTTACTGACCATTAAAATTTTCAATTCTGCTACACTTAACATGCTTTTTATTCATTCCACATGAAATGCAGCTGCAGCTCTGCTTTTTGCACATCCTCAAATTTATGAAGACAACTCTTCGTCATAAGCTGAACTCGTGCCAAATCCATTTGGAGCTCTATGCTCTGATTCACACTTCCAGTTGCAAAACTTGTTAGTCTTTCGAAAACTCTTTGCTCTTGGTCATGGCCAAACAGCCTGAAGCCGAGTGCCATTGGAGCGACCCAGACTCATCCCTATCGGATATTGATGTAGCCCGGACATCAAATTCCAATAGATTACGGACCCTAGCTCCTGCATCTTGAGTAGAGAACTACTCTGGCTGCAGCTTCTTGTCACAATATTAATATGGTCGCATTCATTTCGCACCAACTTTATGGCCGAAACTACCTCACCCATGAATGGACGGTAAAAGACTTCTGGCTGAAAACAGCCGCAGCTCTTGCCACACTGTCCATTAGTACGTTCATACCAAGAATTGGTTCGTTGACAATCTCAAAGTTATCCATGTTCGTAAGAACAGGTCCAGCCCATGTGACCCAATTTTGTAGTTGATATAACATGATATTTACAACTGTTAAAATAAGTGTATAGATGATTAATAATATTATGTAGTTGTAGCTATTAGCCGCTACAAAGTTAAATGTCCCTTCACAAGAGAGAGCATCATCATCCTTTCTTAATGCAATTACACGCACTGCTGTGGCTGCTGCAGCTGTTTATGGGCAGCTCTGTAGCGATACCTCGACGCCCAGAATAAATAGTTGACCAAGTTCAGCGCACTGAGCACGCACATCAACCAGTAGAACCGCTCCAGGTGGTATCGATTTAGGCTGTCCCCCGACAGCCACCCCCCGCGCCCTCCGCCGCGCGTCGCCCGGTTCACCACAGACACCAGCACCGAGCTCAGGTAGTATCCCAGCGCCAGCGACGCCCACGACAGTGACGTCGCCAGCGACCGCATCGTCGCCGGCGCCTCGCTGAAGAAGAACTCCAGCTGCCCCGCCAGCGTGAACAAGTCCGCCGACCCGAGGAACAGGTACTGGAACGCCACCCAGAAGAATGTGATCGGGAGCGGTCCCTCGGACCCCTCTCCCACTTGCATCGCCACCCGCTTCCGCTTCACCTCCACCGCCGCCGCCACTGCCATCGCCACCACCGACAGCACTAGCCCGAACCCGATCCTCTGCAGGTGCGTGATGCCCGTCTCGTTCCCCGTCGCGCGGCGCGCGAGGGGCACGATCACGTGGTCGTACAGCGGCGCGATGGCCATGATGAAGACGACGGGGAAGATCGGCAGCGACGCCGGCGGGACTGTGAGCCTGCCCACGCGCGTGTTCATCGTCTCTGCCTGCTGCACCGAGAAGGTCGATAGCTGCGCGAGGCAGCAGCTGAGCATGATGGTCGATGTAAAGATCGGGAGAAGCTTCACCACCACCTTGACGTCCTCCACTTCCTGCCAGGAGCAGGAGAGCGCGCGGTGGAGCGGCCGCCCTTCTACCGCCCGGTCCAGCCACTTGAGCTCCTCGCTCCGACTTTCTTCTTCTTCTTGCTGCTGTTGTTGGTTTTTACCGTCGACGACCGCCTTCACGGGACTCTGTTTCATATCGACCACGGCGTTTCTCGCTATCTGACCACCGCTTCTGTTCGAGATTGCCGCGGCGAAAACCTTGGCGATGGTCGTGAGGGGACTTCCGGCAGGAATCTTATTTCTATAAAGCGCAGAACCAGCGAGGAAGACGGGAAGAGATAGAAGTATGGCGACGGTGGAGATGCCGAAACCCCATTGCCATCCCTTGTTGTCCTCCACCCACACGACGATGGTGACGGCGAGGAGGGCGCCGCCGGCGAGGCTGAACACGAAGTAGTTGAAGAATGTGGACCGTGCCTTGCGGCTGCGGGAGCTGTTCTCGTCGAACTGCTCCGCGCCGTGGGCCGCAAGGGAGCCCTTGATGCCACCGACGCCGAGCGCAGTGAGGTAGAGGCCGGCGAAGAGCGCGGCGGCCTTCCCGCCGGCGGCCTCTTCGCAGGGAGAGTCGGCTCTGCAGGGCGGCGGCTTGAGCGAGGGAAACGTGGCTTGTACTGCGAGGACGACCAACCCCTGCTCGACCACAAAAACAGAGCTAATCAGAAACAGTCCCTGCGCAGGCACGGCGACGCTGCCGGCCAGAATTACTCTACCAGAGCTCACAAGAGGGCCACCACCCGACTCCCTCCGACCAATCAATCAAACGAAAAACGCACAGCCTAACGCTGCGCCATCAATATCAATCTACAGAAGCAGAGAGCACTTAGTTGCAGCTGCTGCGGGATCATCTCTAATCCATGCAAATTGAGCCAACAACAAATTCACCGAAAAAGACGACGATAATAATGAAACATCAAATCGAACTCACTAGGAACTCGAGGAGAGCGCTTATCAAGTAGATACGATAGGTGGTGAAGAAGGCGTCGGCCAAGAATCCTCCAAGTAGGGCCAAGAGGAAGGCTGACCCCATAAAGTCGGTGACAGTGGTGGCGGCGCGAGAGGGCGAGAAGTGCATGAACCCTGACAAGTAGGTCACCAAGTTGCTGGCGCTGGCCAGAAATGCCATATTCTCCATCACCTCCACAACTGCACACCAAGTTGCACTTTTGTGCTTCAGCATCAAAATTTCATGGCAAAGCAGAAACAAATTAAAGCCTTTTTTTTTTGTTTTTGTCTGTTGAACAAAAAGTCAACAGCTAGTTGTTATTTTTCAGGTGCAAGAATTCAACAAAGAACTGATTGCAGATTTGTCTTTGAGAGAAAAAAAGAAATAAGCAGGGAAGAAGAAGTTTAGTAGTGTTTACTTAGCACGAAGGAAGCAGCGAGCATCCCTCCATGTTTAGCTCTCAAGGCGGGCCTCCCTCTCCAATCCACGTAGCCTTCCCACCTTTCTTCTTCCTGCCATGGAAAATTAATTTAGAGAAAGTAGAGTTGAAATTTAGCATGCATGCAGAGAGGATTATGGAAGCTAAGCTCACCATTTTTTTTGCCTCCTCTTAGCTTGTCTTCTTGCTATCGACAACTTGGAAGCTAAGAAGAAGAAGAAAAAAAGGAGGAGAAGAAATCGGTGGTCGAGGAGAGTTGTGGTCGGAAAGTTATTTAAAGGGAAGGCAGGGCTGTGGTTAAGCAATTGCAATGACCAATGAAAGCGATGCAGCGGCAAGGATGAGTCCATGTCAACAGTGCATGCATCTGATCCATGAACCTCTACTGTTCTCTTTAGGGTTAAAAATATCAACAGGGGGGGCTATTTAATTATATCATTTTTATTTATGTTTTCATTTGAAGGGATTTTTATCCAAAGTAATTAACTCGACTACTCCTCCATTCTCATCCTCTCATCTAAAAAAAAAAATTGATTGGTCGCCCAACCGATTTAACACGCACTTAAATAGGCTTTTATATCAGTTATATAGATAGTTTTTAATTTCCCTTCAAATTTTAAATCTTAATAGATAAAATACATTTTAAAAGGTCATTAGAATCCATTCATTCTCTTAAAATAATCAAAAGACAAGTAATTTTGACTAAAACTCTTTATATGATTTTTTTTATACTTTTGAATTTGGAGTAGTAAATGCATTCTAGCTAGCTAGAGACTATTGGAATGTAGTTATATTTTAAAGTAATCAAATGACTTTAAAAATAAATAAATTATGGTCGTAATAATTTTAATCAAAATTGATAGATAACAATTTTAACTAAAATTACTACTTAAATAGTTATAGCTAAATTTATCACATTTTAAAATTTTATATTTTACTTTTTTTAAAAAAAAATCTGAAACTTACCAAATCATTATCATTTTCATCTCTTTTATTTTTATTTTTAAAAAATATTTTTAATATATAATTAATATGTAAATTTTTAAAATTTTATGAAAAAATTTATATTTTATATAATAATTTTGGTCGAAACTACTATATAACTCTGTTGGGATATGATTTAGAGTTTAGATTAGTCTATGTTTTATCAAGTATGAACTCCAATGAATATAAGTGTATTTGTGGTAAAATAATTTATATGAGGGGTGGTCCTTTTGATATTTTATAAAAAGAAATTAAAGTGCTCCTTTGTTACCCTTCTTTTAGAAGTCTTTGGCCGCCCTCTTTTCCCCTTTTTTATTTATTTATGTAATTTACTTATATTTTTCTTCTCTATGTGCTTTCCTTTGAGGTAGGTAAGGACAAAACTAGTGGGCAACTCCAAGCTAAGGGAGCATTCGACCATTTTAAAGTGGACCTATTTACTACATAATTCTAAGGCATTTTTTTTATTGATTTTGCAAGATGCCACTAGAAACTTATTCAATGCCTTATCAAAAAATTTGCTAAAGTGCCACCAAGCTATTATATAAACCGGAGACAATTGTTTAGCGACATCTTAAATAACTAGTTAATGACAAAAAAAATTGCTTAATAGCACTCTAATGGCACCTAAGGTGTATTTGACATTTTGGTGGTTACTCGAATAGGTTGATCAGAGTAGGATTGAGTTAGCATAAAAGGTTAAAGGTGTTGAATTTGTGGGTTTACATGTTATTTGATATCGGATATGTGGGTTTACATGTATATAAAAAAACATGATAAATCCCAATTAGCCCCATTGACTATCGGGGATGAGGTTTACATGTATATAACATGTATATTAAGGGGTTCTATTATTAAATGATGGAGTGATTTACTCTCCGTTATAATTTCGAAGTTATTAGATCTTATGTATGTTTCTATTTATTGATATATATATATATATATATACCCTCTTGATCGGGGCATCTTGTGATGCCTTGCGTCGTTGAGTTGAACTACCTTTAAAGTGATGTTTTTAAAAAATTAATTTTAGTTTTTTATACGGGCGACTTTTCTACTTAATTAAATCTCTACATTGAGAGGCAAAGTTTGGTCACAAAACCTAAATGAAAAAGCATGAATTTATAAGATAATAGTTCATTTAATGCATCATCGAAGGTTCTGGAAATTTAAAAGGAAATCCAGTCACTGTCTAATTACTTAGATTTGGTTGCCAAGTACAGAAAGCAAGCGATTTGGTTGCAACTCCTCCACAAGTTTTTCTGGGGCCACCATTAATTTATAGCTAGCTCTACAGAATCTAGAAGAAAATTTGCTACGATTTTGTTTTTCTTTTTCCAACGAGTTCCAGAGCTTAGATACATGCAGATATAGGCATTTATCAGCATTCAATGCACCATGATATCCTACATAAGCTTCCAATCAATTTTCTGAGGGAATTGAATCAACAGGTTAGTAGATCGACTTGTTTGGCATGGTAAGGCATTGATCCAGGAGATTAAAGACAGTCAAATTCCACTGCATTTCAGTCTCCGACATCGACTTTTGAGATCTGTCTTCGTTGGAATACTTCTCTGACACCAACTGTTAGGAATAACATATCTTGTTCCTGAAAGATAAAGAACTGATGATGATGAAGAAGAAGGAATCACAAAAAGAAAGATGAACATTTGAGTATTAATCAGTTTCAGATAGACATATGCTAAGAAATGGTGTGGTTATTATTTCTTGTAGTGGTCTTATGAACAGCAAGAGATCTAAGAAAGATATGGTAGATCTTGGTATCAAACTCGGATCCAACAACATTAGACAAGGACATGTTCCCTCTTCACCCAGGTCTCTTGGAATAAATTCCAACAGATATGTGTGTGTGTGTCTCTCTCTCTCTCTCTATATATATATAAGAGCATTAAATCCTTGAAGGCTTTTAATTTAAATTATTCATGCATGGAAGTGATTGGAAATGGATAGGCAGGTAGGTGAATCGATGAGATGGTTCAAGTTAAAATATTGAAGTGCAGAGAGCTGAGAGCTTGAGGCTTCCATGTTATTGGAATCCATGAAGGTCTAAAGTCATATTGGATCGTCATGTTCTTATCCAAGAAAGTGACTGTAAAGTGATCTTTTGACCAGACATTTTTGACGATCCATATTGGAAAGAAAAAAGAAAAGAAAAAAAAACTGCACACAGTAATGTTCTTCTGGTTTTGCTTTAGGGTGTGAATTGCTTCTGAAAGAAAACTGCAGTGTTTGTCTTAATCTGAATGATTAGTGGATTCAAACTAGTCGATCATGAATCAAAAGCGAGTTGATAAAGTAAGAAGAGCTCCTTGATTGAGCACAACTTTTGACTAATGGAGAGTGAAAAAGAGGAACTATGAAAATCAGTAGAAAGCTTTTATTTTTTGCTCAGTTTAGGCATGAACCATTCATTTTTATTAATTTGATTTGGCCATGTCTTTAAGGTAAAACATTGATAGAATCATCACAACTTAAAGTTTTCACATCTTTTAGAGTATTACCAAAACAATAATAATAATCTTGAAAGTTTTCCCTGATTTATCTATCAGTTGAATTTGAAACTCAACTTACGTACACTATAGATAGAAAGTGGGTGATCAAAGGAGAGCAATCGAGAGAAGAGTGGCGCCAGAGTTGGAGGATGATGGAAACAAAGGGGTAACTATTAGGAACAATGCCAGTGTCCTAGAAGTAGGTAAATAGCCCAATGTTTGACTTCTCTTCCACGTGCAAGGACAAACAAACTCATTATGTTTTGTTGTGCTTGTGGGTGTTCCTTCTTGTCAAATTATAAGCATTATGAAAATAAAATAATTAAAATAAAATAAAAGAATGAATGAACACAAATATGAATCGTGCCATCCTCATAGACATAACTAAGTTAGTATTCAGATATATAGTAGGTTGTCATAAAAGAGCAAAGGTCGAATCCTCAGGAGAATAATCTCTTCGGGAATAAATCCCTCCCACCTAAAGAGATCATTCAGTCATATTTACCCCCTTCAAATCGTTATGGGACTGATATGAAAAGACGTTTGAGGTGAGCGTTATCATATTTTACCACAATAAATATGAATTATGCAAACAAAATCATTTACATGGCTTGGACTCCATCTATTATTTCACATTAGATTGATCTATTAGGTGGCTCACGCTTGTAACCTACTATGAAAGTTTTATTTTCAAGAGGCAAATAGACTTTGTACATATCTCTTTTAAGAAAATATAAAAATATAGTACAAAAAAGATGATGTTACCATATCCTATTGAAAAATCTTCTGACAACCCCTGGTTCCATTATATTTTTCTCAACCACACAAAGCTAAAAACTTAGTGTATAGTTGATCATTAATTGATATAAAATACGTACACCCGATATACACTCATAGAGAATAACAAGTTGGATCGATAGTAAGCTAAAGGGGATGAATCGTTTGCTTCTCTAATTAATAGTACCCAATATAGAAAAAGAAAATACGATGAAATACAAAAATAAGCAAGATAAAGATTTTTGGTGATTCAAAAGTCTAAGTTCTTACTCCATACATCATGACTTCGTCTGTCAATTATTGACCTCTAGTCCACATTGATCTAAGTTCAAGTTGATTTGAGTTAAGTTTTGATATTTAATCGATATATTTGATGGTTGAGTAAGACGTCAAGTAGGTCAAGATTGATCAGATATTTGATAGTTGATGAATATGTATGAAGGGAGAGCAAAATGTCAAGTGAAAAGAGAGACCATTGAAGAGAAATAGTTGAGCAAGAAGTCCAAGTGGGTAACAGTTGATCACACAATTAGTGGTCGGAAGTCCAAGAAAGAGTTTGTAAGTCGAGACGTCCAAGTTGCCACAGTTGACCAAATGCTTAATAATCGGAAGTCCAATAGAGAGTTGACAAGTAAAGAAGTCTAAGTGGATCACAGTTGATCAAATATTTGACGATTGAAGGTCCAATAATTGACAAGATTAGAGCGAAATCCAACTGAGTTATGGAAGATCAAACATTTGACACGAGAAAGATAAAGTCCAAGTAGAATCAGACACTTAACATTGTGGTAGTCATAGGTGACCGAATGTTAAACATGAGAAGAGAAGTGCAAATAGGCTAAGAAGAACTGGATGTTTGACAATAGTGAACTCCCGTCAGGTCAAAGTTGACCGAATGCTTGACAAAGTGAGAATTAAACTTTGGTGAAGCTGAAACACAGTTATCAATTGACTAATTAGGTTTATAAGTCGACTGATTCATGAATCAATACTCGAGAAACAACTTGGACTCGGGTTGCTCGAGCACACAAGTGACTCGGAAGTTGATACTCGAGAACCTATTGAAACATGGGTTGCTTGGGCAGCATGTGACTTGGGAGTTGGTACTTGAGAACCCACTCGGACTTAGGGTACTCGAGCGTGCACACATGATTCTGGATCGGAGTTGGTACTTAGGAACCCACTCGAACTCGGGATGCTCGAGGCACGCGTGGTACTAGATAGTCGAGCTCCAACACTAGGCATTCGATCGTGATTTCCACCACTCGAGAAGGTCACGACCTCAGGTACTTGGCAATCGTTTTGGGCGACAATCGATCGCAACCTTAGGTATTTGGCAGTCAGGCTTGGGTAGTTGGCAGTTAGTTACAACCTCAACCCACTCAGGCTCGAGCAAGCACGACCTCAACCCACTCGAGCTTAGGCACTTAGTCGAACAACATGATTGTTGTGCACAGTCAACTACTAAGGATTAGTAATCGACTAATAATGTTGCAGAGCGAATAGAAAGTTTTGAAGTCAGCTACAACACTCGACTGATGCATCAACAGTCGACTGATGGTAATAAACAGGCAATTATTGTGGTCAATGCTAATTGGAATAAGTCATTTTGCAAGTCAAACAATCAAATTCAAATGAAATAATCGACTGATAGGTGCATGCAATGGATTGATAGGCGAAAAGCAATCACGACTTGAAGCCTATAAGAGATATGGAGGACTTTGCATGTCAGTTTTTGAAAATGTTGGAGGAGAGTATTATTGCATTTTCAGACCTTTAAGAGACAAAATAATTGAACAACGAGCAAACTAAAAAATCTTTGTGTAAATTGTTGTTTATGTTGTATTTCATTTTTCTTTCTTTGTATTTTGCTTGTGTGTTTATAAGAACAGATGATAAAAAGTTTCTCCGTCTTTTGAAAGTCTAAGTGGTGAAATCATTGAAACACTAGACTGTAAAATAGAAATCGAAAATTCTGAACCACATAAAATTCTCAAATGTTGTGCTTGTGTTTTGTATTGTTATTTGTATTTTCTATTGCGTATATTAATCTTTTGTAGACGAACATAACAAATAACGATCGAATGAGAATTATTATTCATCCCCTCTAGCGACATCGCCCGCCCTATCATCATCCTCTCTAATCTTTCTTCGGACGAATAACATGCATATGCAAGAGATAGCCTTGAAGACGAGCAGGATACCTTAAAAGTTCTATTTTAATAGGGAATAAGTTTCGATATCTACAATTCGACGTCTCATATTTGGTGTACCCTTTAGATAATCTATAACTTTTAGATTTTTGTCAAGTGCTGATACCAAAAAATAGATAATGTGGAATTTACAAGTTATAAGTAATGATATGATTTTTTATGAATGTTAAAACTTTATATATCAATATGATGATTATAAAGCATTTCAACTACAAGATATTTTAAACATTTGTCAACTACTACTTGTAATATTCCTATATGAATCAAAGAAACACATATTTCTTAACTATTCTATTGTCAGAAACAAGTTTGTTTTTCTTCCCTTGTCTCTTTGGTGAACCAACTGCATCTCAGTCTTAGGCTGGTGCAGTTCTGAAAGTGGATCTTCTAATTTAGACCAATGCCGGTTCCATTCAACCATTGCCGCTTCGGAAGGGGTTGAAGTCGAAGTACTCGATCTATATTCATCATCTACTCCAATATGAACTTTCCCATGCCTTACACTCAAGAAAATGATAAGAAACAATTAAGAACTAAGTTTAACTTCCAATCTACTGGCTTAAATCTTCGCCGACAAGTTAGTTAACTCTACTTGAATACTTGCATTAACCCCTACTGCTAAGAAATGAAGGTGAGCAATATTTGGATATATTGTAAAACATGAACATGAATCAGTAGAGTAACTGACATAGTTCTTGACGAGCTAATATTTGCGAGCAAACACTCATACTCGGTGCGATAAAATGTTGAAATAGGTCTGGGTTCTTACCAAAACAGGCGAGGAGAAGTAGTTTTCTCAGGTGCATTCTTAAGTTATTCCTATATGATGCAAGACTGTAATCTAGTTTACTAAAGCATCCTTGTAATATTTACTTGGTCAGGTAATTTCACTGACCATGCTTACTGGAGGTTTCTGAGGTAGCCTCAGATTCTGGGGCTGATTTTTGATTCAAAGGTGACCCATTCGATGACTTCTCGCCAGCTGCAGATTCAACAGCGAGCAACTCTTCAGTTTCTTCTTTTGTTGCCTCGATTGGAGGCACATTAGACTTTTCTTTCAGCAGTTTCTCCTTCTCGAGCAGCTCCTTAGCCAAGGGAGAGAACTGAGAGTCCAGGGATCTTGCAGCACCTATCCATGCAAGAACAATCACCAGAAGAATTCCTCCCAGGTATGGAGTTGAGTTAGCTAGCGAGCCAAATGTCAAAATCATAAATTGTTGGATCAAGGCGCCTCCCGACTTTCCTAAGGGGTTGCAGACAACATCAATAGCAGCCTTCCCTTTAACCTGTGGTTTATTCAAAAAAAAAAAGAAAAAGGAAACGAGCAATAACTACATTAGCAAACTGAACATGGAAGCATTTGACCGAGAAAGAAGAAATATGGAAAACTCAATATAACAGCTATTTGGTGATATTGTAAGGTACTGATGATATAGTAACAAACTAATCTATTTTTCAACAAGTTTCAGTTAAAGATAACTAGAATATTATTCAACGGATTATCGAGCAAGGATCATTAGTGCTATTTCATCTCGAATATGTGGCTTATGCAATTCTAACAGATGAATACTCAATTAGTACAGTAGAGATGAGATGCTAAAAGTGTCGAAGACTTCCAGACTGACTAGTGAACTATACAAAACATAACTATTTTGCATCAAAATGACATAAAGAACCATCCAGAACACTAAGATCCACGGAACAATCTACATAGTAGAGAAGAATCAAGAGTAGATGCAAAACTTTACTTTGTCGGTTTATGACATGAAAACTAAAACTATGGCTAGAAACAATACTTCAGCACTGAACAGAAGAATGAACAGGTACTAGAACAGACTTCTTTGTCAGCTACAAGGTTTGGCCTAAAAAATTTGTCATCATGAGTTGTTTTGATCCAGTTGGTTACTCCAATACTAACAACTTTGCTAACCAGAACAAGAAACTAACCGATTAAAGTAAAATCATTCATAAACAGAGAATTTTGATAACACACACCATTCTAAACCGATATAGCAAGGTTATGATAGCTCTTTTAAGAAAAAGATACTCTATCAAAGAGTGATTAAAACAACCTACACATATACAGATCACAATGCTTGGGCCTGTTTCTAAATTCGATGTAGTGCTCATAGAGAGGTAATGAAGGAAAGAACACTGACCTTCATCTCTTCATCCAACGGAATGTAAGCCATTTCTTTGCAAGGATCAAACAAGCTGTATTTCGCACTCTTACTGAAAATATTCTGTAATGCACCCACATAAACAGCAGCAAGCAGAGGAGTAATACCGATACTTCCCAATAGAGGAGCCAAAGGCTCACCAAACAAGATCAGCGAGAAGAATCCCACTCCTGTTAGAAGCAGAACTGTGGGAGTAATCATGGCTGCCACCCCCCAACCAAACTTTCGGAGAATCCACCTCCCTACCAACATCATTGTAAATGTTGCAATACCAGTCGCGGTTGAGAAATCACCCATGAAAGATGAATACTCATTTGGACTTGGAAACTGCCAAAAAAGGTACCCAGAGATAACGTTTAAGAAATTACACCATCCTCAATTAAATTTGACATGACTTTTACAGAAAAAGGTTACCTGCGCTTTGAGCTTGGATTTCCATGTGACTTCTACTAGGTTAATGCTGATACCATAAGCAACCACTAAAGTTGCTAGATCCCTCACATATCTAGAGGACAACAAAACCTTCAGGCTCTCGTTCATGCCTAGCTTTGGCTTTTCCTACACAATGAATAATCATTGTCAGAACAGAATACGCAAAAGTAAACATGGTCCTATATTATCTCCAAAGCAAACCTTCTTCTTGCGGTTTGATCTTGGAAGAGATGGGTCATTCACCACAAATTTGTTCACACCCCAATAGATTCCAGATATTACAAATCCAAGAAGCACAACAATGCTCATCATTCCTTTGAGTGAAATTGCCCAACCATCAACCCCCGGTCCCAAATTCTTGCGCAGATTAGAGAAGTATTTTACTGTTCTTCCAGAGAAGATGAGAGCAATATTGGCCCCAAGTCCAAACAACGGGTAGAATTCTTTGGCTTCTGCAACAGTAGTAATCTGCAAGAAAAAGAAGTTTTACATGTGCTGATAAATCATAGAGAAAATAGCAACATTAGCATTATGGAGAGTTTAGAATACATTGTTTCCCTGTATCTCAAGTACAGCCATGATTTGTAAAATTAAGAGAAAACAAACCAGAGTTCATGCAAATATAAACCAGTGAATCTTAAACAAAAAGGTTAGACATGTTTTTTTTATCCACAAGCAAGCAAAATTTGGCATTTTGAATGTACTTCATGGTGAACATTACACCAATCAACTCGTTCAATTGATTCATGTTAATTGACCCATAAAACAATTAATTAAAAAAATGGAAAACTGAGAAGAAATCATTACACACAACTAGCATTAGCTAATGATGCTTAGCAACTTACACTTTTGAAGTAAGTTGGTAATTAAATCCTAATATGATACTAGAACAGTGATGAATTCAATCTCTCTTAATGGCAAGGGAGATGAGAGATGATATGCTTGACTTGTGTGATCACAGATAGAAATTGGTTCATTTCTCAGAACTACACTCGTTAGGTATGTGGTTAATCGATGAATCGCAAAAAAAAAAAAAAAAACATGTCCTGAACTGATAGATCGCATATTCAAAGTTAGAAATCGTGATCACATATATACCAAGGAACATGCTCAATGGTAAATAATAAAATTAAGGAAACAATCAAAACAATTCCACGAAGAAATCACATATCACCTGATTGGCAAACCCCCAGAAGAGGACGGAGATGACAACACTTCCCCACAGCTCTGCCATGACATAGAAGAGGCAGAAGCTCCAAATCCTCAAAATTGCAACGGGGCCGAGGAAGCTCGGACCGAGCGCCGCCAGGAGCCTGTCGGCGAGAGCCGTGGGATGGATGGCATCTCGTAGAGGATACAGCAAAAAGGCAAATGCCCCAAAAAAGGCTATGAAGGGAAAGATCACGGTGTAGAAGAGAGCCTCCTTCGACAGCACGTTCGACAGCTTAGTGTACAAGAGCATGAACCCGATGGCCAACGGCAGGTTCACCCAGGTCTTCAAGAAAGGTATGATCTCGGCGCTGCTCCCCTTGGCCGTCACCACGAGCACATCCTTGGTGTCCCTGAGAATGGTATAATTGAAAAGAATACAAAAGAACATAATCCCCAAAGGAATTATCTTCTTCAAGGTTGTGATTTCGACACCCAGCAACTTAGGCTTCTCCGCCTCGCCCTCCGCGAATCCAGCGCCTCCGGCGGGAACCGCCGCGCCGGCGCTAAAGTTCGGAGCTTTCCTCGGATTCCCATAAAGCGGAGAGGAAAGGAGCCGCCTTTGGGGGTCGAAGGCAGCTCTCAGCCCCAGAGGCGACGGGATTTTCTCTCCGGAGTCGAAGCCGTGTACAGCGTGGCTCGGCGACCGCGCGCGGAAGATCGGGGAGGCGAAACGGGCGGCGGCGAAGGAAAACCTCCGGCGGAGGGGTTGGTGGAAGGTGCGAGCTTGTGGTGCGGAAGGGAGGGAAAGGAGGCCCTGCGCTGAGATAACTCTCTCCATGATTCCAAGCGAGGCGCCGAGGGATATCTGAGTAGATGCGCAGTGCCGATAACGTGCGAGGAGAGAGCAGATTTGCAAGGGGTAAGGGAGATTTAAACAGAATCCAATTGAGATGGACCTACCTCGGAATTGTTACAAACACTAAATTTTTTCCCTTTTTATCGCTGGTTCTTCCCGAAATTGATCCGTGGACGCAGGGCATGCGCTTGTTCCTTTGAAGGCTTCCTCGTCGCGCCCTGCGTTTGATCCGATTTCAATGGGTAAAAAGAAAGAGCTTTAGATTTTTTTTTTTTTTTTACTCTGGACGAAATTTTCATCAAAAGATAAAGTAAAATATATATATATATAATAAATTGAGGAATCTATTATTATTATTTTAAAATACAATATGTTAATTAATAATAATTATCTCTTTAATTAATTATACACTAATCTTCTCCTACAGGAGCGGGTAAGATATAAGAAAATGTTTAATTGAAAATCATATAAAGTTTATGATTCCAATTGGCTAAGTCACTCTTTAGTAAAAGGGTGGACCTACACACAAGCATGTGAAGGTTTCAACGACTTTAAAACTTTTATGGATAAGATGGAGAAAGACATAAATTTGATGTCCTTGCTATTTTGATCCGATCGAGATAGTAAATATTGGAAGCCTCTACTTCAAAAGGATGTACATGTGACCTTCGTTTAGTTGTTCGCCAAAGACGAGCTTAGCATTTGAAAACGCTAGTAGCTCTAGTAACCAAGCCCTTAGCCCCTCTCCTTAGCACGTCGTTGGCTTTGATGACTCCAGCAAGAAAAAGATCAGTGGAAGAAAGATTGAGCTTTAAGAGGTTTAAGATAAACTATAAATAGATGCACCACTTAAAGAACAAGTCAAGGAATAATTCATAAGATATACTTTGGAAATTCTATAAGATCAATGTGGCGATGGCTCAAACTGATTAGAAGGGAAGAGGGGATAGATGATGACTTTAAAAAAATCTCTCGCAACATATATAAACAATTTTATCATTAGTAATCATAAGATGTTATATAGTTAAGAGCTTTACTCCTACTCGACCATGTATTGGTTCATCAGGTGAATCACTTCTACAAATCCAATAATAAAATTTCCATTACTAGAGGTGGAGAAAGCCCTATACAAATGATTCTTCTCTAAATACAAATTAAAAATGTAGGCAAAGAAAGAAAAGTTATGAATAGTTTATTCAAGAAACCTTTCTTTAAAAGCCCATGCATGGAGCTTTGTTCAATATGAGCACTGGGTCACACTTGTTTTCATGCACCCTTTCAAAGCCAAACACCTTGATAGGCTTATATAGAAAAGTTTCTAATGACTCCATTTTACTCACCTCAAGTGACTTGATGAGATGCAAATAGTAACCTTGGCATTTAAGTGACTCTCACGTTAACTCAACATTTTAGTCAACTGAGGTTTACCAACGATCGAATTAATATACTTAGAAATTCCCACTTCACTCGTTTACATCATTGTAAGCCCACTCAAAGCTATGAGATCAACCTTAACCGTTGACTACAACCAAGAACATGTGGTCTCTTGGTTTGATGCTTCCTACAAGCCATTTGGTAATACAAACTTTGACCTAATCATACACATCATTCTTAATAATGTTGCTAAAAGTGTGAATCTTAATATTACAATCACTCATAATCTTTTACAAGTCACATAGCTTTTAGGTTTTCAACCTCATATCATCCCTTGATGATGTTGCCCAAAGATTATGTTTCACTTGTAATCTCTCATAGCTCTCTAGCCTCTAAATCTTCAACATAGTTAATGATTTATGTTGCCATTAAGTTCACCTTCATTAGACCCTTAGTACATCATAAGCACAAAACTTTTTGAGTCTCCTCCATGGATGCAATCATTGGATCAATTTTAATTTGTTAGAATTTCCTTTACTCATACCTAACATTCGATCAATCTTGAATTATCAGGACTTCCATCATCCTTCAAGTATCAAGTCCTCCACGATCCATTTGGATTTTGTTTCTTATGTCAAGTGTTATGTCCTTCATGATCCATTTGGACTTCATATTTCGTATCAAGTGTTTGATCATCCATATTAATATACTTGGACATCACTTTTTATGTGAATTTCTTGTTGGATTTTTTACCATCAAATATCTAGTCAACTATGACTCACTTGAACTTCTCACCTCATGTCAATTCTCTATTGGACTTCCAACTATTTTAATCAACTATGATGTACTTTGATTTTTTGCTAAACCAACTAATATATTAATCGACTGTCAAATATCTAATTAATTCTGATCTACTTAACGTCCAACTAATATATTGATCAAGCATCAAAAGTCAACTTAAGCCAATTTGATCTTAGTCAACTTTGATCAGAAATCAATTGCACCAACATATTTTATATATCTTTTCACTACTATACTCCATCAATTATATATTTAGAAGCTCTTATTCTCTATATTCTTAAATTAGTTGGTCAAGCAAACATCCTTAGAGGTTGGGCAGATTATATAACCTCTTTTGCTAGTTGAAGAACAAACTTATGTGTGATTTTCTCACAAATACGATTCTAAAAATTTTGGTACAATAGATGCACTATAATAAGTCGATTTACTGCATACTTAGAAAAGATCTTTAATTCATTGGAGTATTGAGATCCCCGTGCAATCAAGAGGAAATTACTATGAATCACTAAGAAAGATTGACTACTTTATTCAAAATATGACTTGAGCAAGTCATTACATCATCTAATCAAGGTTTTGTTGGGAAACATTTAAGTGAATGATTGATCTCATATCTTGTATGTTGTCAACTTGATATATGAACATTGTCAAATGAAGTAGATTAAGATTAATTACATATGTAATTATAGTCTCGATCAACCTTTTGAATAATGCTTTGGGACCTCAATCAAATCCTGTAACAAAGTCACTCAGTTTTTTTTTTTTTTACGAAAAGAAACTTCAAAGCCCAAGGGGATATATATATGCTTAAACATTATCAAATTGAAAATAATAATAATAATACTTTAAAAATTATTTTCTATGCAAATAAAATAAAGCATTTGCTATACGTTAGACTTGACTATGACTACGAGCACGGTGATGTCTGAAACAACCCCGATTTGAAATCATTTTTTTTATTTTTTATTTTTTCATAGTTATTTTATTTTTTAAAAAATAATCTTCAATCATCTATTTTGCACAGTGACGACTGATGAGGTGACTGTATGTACGGACGTCGTGGAGATGTAATTGAGCTAAGACAAAGTCATTTTAGTCATTTCCCGACAACAAATTGTCTGCTTCTCTCGTTGACCCGTTGTTTATCGACGGCGCCGTTTCCCTGCGCCGCCTATATTATATAATCCCTATCCCTGTCTCTCCAAATGTCGTCGCCAAGAAGGGCATGGGGCTGCAGTGGCAATGGTGCTTGTCGCAGGGCGTCATCGTGGTCTGCGCTGCCATGGCATTGAAGCTTCTCGACGCCTTGTGGTGGAGGCCCAGGCGGGTGGAGCGGCGCTTTGCCCAGCAGGGCATTCGCGGCCCCCCTTACTGCTTCTTCATCGGCTGCATCAGAGAGATGACTGCCCTCATGCCGAACTCCTCCTCCAAGCTCACCATGCCTCTCGATAACCACAACATCCTCCCCAGAGTCCTCCCCTTCTACCACCACTGGAAGAACATCTACGGTACGTACTCTGCTGTCTATTCCTCTTCTCGGTGTCCCCCCTTTCTCTTTAGCTTTTGGTGTCTCTGTTTCAGGCTCCCCCTTCCTGCTGTGGTTTGGGGCGACGCCGCGGCTGGCCGTCACCGACCCGGAGCTCATCCGGGAGATACTCCTGGCACGGTCCGGTGTCTTCGAGCGCTACGAGCCACACCCGGTGGCCCGGCAGCTGGAGGGAGACGGGCTGGTGAATCTCCGGGACAAGAAGTGGGCGCACCACCGCAAGGTCCTCACCCCGACCTTCCACATGGACAACCTCAAAGTAGGCCCTGTTTCACTTCCTCCTCCGTTGGCATTTCCAGCGTCGTCCTTTTCCCTTTTAGTTAATTCTGGAATTGGTTGGGCTCGCTCCTCCTCCAGCTGCTGATGCCTTTCGTAGGCAAGAGCGTGCTCGGGATGGTAGAGGGGCTGCTTATCTCCGGCGAAGAAGTGGAAATCAACGTCTCCGAGTGGTTCCAGAGTGTGGCAGAGGATGTCGTCACCCAAACCACCTTCGGGAGAAGCTACGACGAGGGAAAGGCTGTGTTCCAGCTGCAGAGTCGACAGATGACGCTCGCAGCAGAAGCTTTTCGCAACGTCTTCATTCCTGGCTTCCGGTATCGCGTCGTTGTCTGACTTACTGGAGCTATCGTACTCGAAATCTGTTCCGATAATTTAATTCTATTAAAATGGTCAAAATCAGATTTTTGCCCACGAAAACGAATACGAATTCGTGGAAATTGGAGAAGGAAATCAGGAGACACTTAGTCGAGTTGATCGGCCGGCGGAGAAAACGGCCGGAGGAGGAGAAGGGATCAACCAAGTCCCATGGCAATGCGAAGGATCTGCTTGGTCTGATGATAGATGCAGGCGGATCGAAACAGAGCAGTACTGCGTCGTCGTCGATGACCGTTGGCGACATTGTGGAGGAGTGCAAGACGTTCTTCTTCGCCGGGAAGCAGACCACTTCCAATCTGTTGACCTGGACGACGGTGCTTCTGGCAATGCACCCGGAGTGGCAGGAGCGCGCGCGGGAGGAGGTCCTCCGGGTCTGCGGCGGCCGCGACGTGCCTTCCTGGGAGCACCTCCCCAAGTTGAAGACGCTGGGAATGATAATTCACGAGACGCTGCGGCTTTACCCGCCGGCTGTGGCGACGATCCGGGAGGCTAAGAGGGACGTGGCGCTGGGCGGATACTGGATCCCATCGGGGACCGAGATACTGATTCCCATCATGGGCCTGCACCACGACCCCGAGCTGTGGGGGGCCAACGTGGCGGCGTTCTCCCCCGAGCGGTTCGCAGACGGCGCAGCGTGCGCCGCCCGGCACCCGACCGCGTTCCTCCCCTTCGGCCTCGGCCCCCGCATGTGCATAGGCCAGAACCTGGCCATCCTCGAGGCCAAGCTCACCATGGCCGTCCTCCTCCAGCGCTTCGCCTTCCGCCTCTCGCCCTCCTACGTCCACGCCCCCACCGTGCTCATGCTCCTCTACCCCCAGCACGGCGCCCCGGTCATCTTCCGCCCTCTCACCTCCTGACACAAGCAAGTGCAAATATCAAAATTTCTTTTCCATTTTTCAACATTCTCATCAAATTCTCGCATTCAAATAAATTAAATCTGTATCAGATTCTAGCATCGATCCGAATTCCAGTAAATCCAACTGGAAGAAGCACGTAGAATGTTGGTTGTTGCTTACTGGTCTGGGCATTTCTTCTTGTAATTAAAACTGAAGGTGGATCAATGATCAGAGCTGTCTGGAGGTGCGATTTGTGTTTGTATTTTATTTGATGACGAAGACGAAGACGAAGACGAAGACATTGCATGTGGGTTTGCGCACTGTCTCCTTCATGCCATGCCGTGCCACGGAGCAGCGAGAGAACAGAGAGACAGGTGAAGGTGAGCAGCTCAGAGAGAATTAAGCGTTTAGCAATCAATCCCTTAATTGGTCCCCATCGGAGCATCTGAAACTGGAAGAGGATGGATTCAATGTTAATTCCTTATATGGGAAGCATGCCCAAGCTTACATTTACATACAAGGTCAATTAAATAATTAAATTTTTATATATGTAATTTAGTAATTAATATTCATTGAATTGATTAGAAATGATGATTTGTTCGTGAATAATATTCTAACTATATTCATACAAAACTTAATTTTATCAAATTTATAAACAAATAAAGAAGTTTTTATAATGAAAAAAAATTGTAATATGAAGTTATATATATATATATATATATATATATATATATATATATATATATATATATATATATATATATATATATATATATATATATATATATATCATCAATTGATATCGATCGGCTAGAGGGAGGTAAATAGCGAGTGTTGAATTTCTCTAACAAATTTAAAAACTCAATAAAAATAAGTGTGTATTATATATAGTGCCAATAATAAAATAGAAAAAAATAAATAAAAGAATATACAACGCTAACATGATGGTTTTATGTGGTTTGTAACTCTAAATTTTGATGTTCATGATTTATTGCTTTGGTGTGATAATCCAAAACTAAAGTAATAAATTGTTCTTCGATATGAGGCAATATAATGGAACAAGCCCTTACAATTTATCATTAAGAGGGCACGAGAACAAATTCTTTAACAAATGAGATTTTCAACTATTCTTTCTACAATGATACGTACATTAAATAGATCTAAAGAGATACAAATCTCACAACTTACCGTGCAGGATAAAAATTAACCTTAAGTAAGAATAGAGTTATCCAAGGAGTTTTCAATCTAAGGATGTAACCTTGAAAGCTTTCTAAAGTCTCTTGATGACGCTTTCGCACTTCAACAAAGATGGGGTAATTATGCTTGCGATGTTTTCATGCTTGTTCTTATGCAAAATAATCACCACAATTGACATTTAAATGAGGTATAATGATTGTATTTTTATATTCTTTGGTTGATTAGTAAAACTCTTTTGTTGAGCAAAAACTATTTTTTTTATATTTGTTAATTAGAAGCCAATATATATTCATATCTTAGTTGATCAATAAAAGGTCTAGTCACCTTAATTATCTTAGGTTATCCTACCAAAAATATTAGATTAACCTAACTTACTTTCTATAAATTAGGGAGTTCAAAATGTTATTTTGGGTAGACTAAACACAATATTTTTGTTACCTAGATGTTTCCGATTGGTAGTAAGCTACATGAAACCTTAAAAATGTCACCGTATACTATAAGAATAAGGTTGACCCTGTTGATGCAATCATTTTCCAAGTGGTCTAGTGTGATCTTAAATTTTAATGTTTAAATAAAGAGTTTAAATTAGACATTATCTTATGATTTAATATTTATGTTTAAGAGTGCAAGGACTCGCAGGACTACACATGGAATTTTAAGAGCTCATGGCTTACATAACTAAGGTAACACACTTAGTGGTTTGGAGGTCCGAAGAGATTAGAAAAGGATGTTATGAGATATTTGAAGGACGTAGGATGAGAAGCACTAAGATGGTGCTGGTGCACCTCTAGAGCATTGATCTAGTGTAGCCAAGTGGGAAGCTTGGGCGCTCGAGGATTGTTGAGATTGAAAAAGGTTGTATGATAACTAAGGGACCATAGGATGAGGATCATCGAGACATCAAAGTCAACAACAGAGGAAAGTGGACTTTGAAGGCAAAGGTGTGAAGGGTAACATAGAGAGGAGTAAAGGATGTGGGTCATTAAGGAAGATGGTTTCGACGGTTTCCACATTACTTTATATAGACCATATATGACTCTAATACCACTTGTTCGGACCGATCAAATCAAAATATCTTCACAATGGTATGATATTGTCCATTTTGAACCTAACTTCTCATGATTTTATTTTTTGGGCTCAATCCAAATTAAAAGGCTTCGTACCAAATATTTAGGAAAAATATTTAAGATGTAAAAAGATATGTATATCCAAATATTTAGAAGCTCAAGATGCTTTATCTCTAAAATCGTATAATTATAATAAATATTTGAAGAATATCATTGTTTTGTCCGGAGAAATACATGTTAAAATATAAGTATTATAATTAATATATTCTATAAATTCAATCAGTGACAGTTATTATAAATCATTGAAGTTTACGTTGAAACTAAACATATGGAGTCACCGTTGCCAAACGTAATTATTCATATTTTCAATGACTAATGGAGTTATAAATTCATATTTATTTAAATATTTTAATACTCGTCAGCTAAATTTATTTTTATTGAATATTTTTAAAAAAAAATGGTTCTCACTTAATTTGTCAAACGTGTTTCTCGAGCATACATTGGCTATATATAAAATTAACATTTGATGAGCTAGCTTTCTTTATCACGGAGGACGTACTATAGTCTGCACTGCACGTGGTCGATGAGAAATTTTCATGAGAATTAATTGATTTTTCAGAATTAAATATCTGAGTTAAATATATATATATATATATATATATATATATATATATATATATATATATATATATATATATATATATAATATTATTGCTTTCGTTCGCTGTACTTGCCGCGACTGATCGCACTAACCTACAGGGCCAAGTCGCCTTCTGCTTGCGTGGAAAACCCAAGAACATACAACGCCTTCGCTGTCGTGGCTTGCTCACATGATCGATTAATATATTATATATATATTAACAACAAACTTTTGTCATCGGCAGCTAGCGCTAGCTAGATATGACAAATTTCAGACAATAATTAAGATTAATTATATTCTGAAGCAACGAGGCATGCCACATGGATGGATGGTTTAGAATTAGAATAATGCTCAGAAATTTCATAATTAGCTAGCCACTTAATTGATTATCTTAATTGCAATGATAATTAACAAGTTTGGATTTTCTTGTTGCATTATCCTCCTCTCTCTTTCATGTAATTATATTAACCATGCATTGCCCTATTCATTAATTATTACTATATCAGTTCGCCGGCCAGTTAATTACTTATAAAGTTAATTTTCAATTAATAATCTCAAAGGGAGCAGTAATATATTATTAATTAATGGATATGAGCTGAGATTAGACACCACATAATTATATTGAGCTTTGCGGCTAATAAGTAAGATAGTTGAGCCATGCATGCGGAGAATTTGGTTAAGGTAGAGAAAGTTATTCCTCGACGTAACAACTACAATTTTTGAGTGACACGATCGAAGCCTTTACGATAGAAGTTAAGAAAGTTGATTAGCTCAAGAATGGAGGTCGACTATAGCCATTTTATTAGGGGAATTGAATTATCATCCTAGTTGGCCAATTAATGTGATTATGGTAGGACTTTATAACCGACCTCAATAAAAGGTTACATAAAGTCATTTCGTCAGAATAGAAAATTATGTTATTTCCTTTCCTTTAAAATTTTGATGAAAGTAAATAAAGGAATTTACGTACCTTGACAGATATGATTTTCTTTCTATTGTAAAGTAAGATCATTACCAATAATGCATATAAAGAGGTGAATCCTAGTATAAAAGATAAATCTTTGTTAATGATACATAGTACACTAAAGACAATAAGATGATATAAGAGTTTGTGTTTTAAGTGGAGGCTTAAAGTAAGGAGAGATTGTCGTGGTTGGCAAACGATTAGTAAAAGATTTGAGTTAGGAATAATATATGATAATTTTGACAAGTGTCAAATATGCAAGGGTTGGAACTTGGAACATCAACAGAAACTACAAATAGGTCGAAAGAGTCCAAATGGATTAAAGTTTGGTAAAGAAAAATATATCCAAATGATCCGAGCTAGCAAAGTTTATCTCTTTGGGCAAGTCTAAGTATTATAAGTACAAATAAAGCACTCTCCTTCATTCATAGATAGGATCAGAATTTCACTTGGCGTTTGCTTCAGCTAGTGGATTCACAAAGTGATTGGAGATCTTTAATTTCACCACGTCTGATAGAATGGTTTGGAAGTCTAGCTACCTCCAATCAGCTCCCATGGTGCCTGAAAATGTAAGCACAGCACATGCTGTACGTGTATCATCAAACACTTAAGAGAAGAGAAGAGAAGAGAGAGCCAAAAACTTAGGGTGCCATGTCGCATTCAGTGGCTCTTGTACTGATGTGATGGCATGCAATTTTGCAGAAATCAGGGTGCAAATGTACGTGTTTTAGACTATTTCAGTGTCCTCTTGCACGTTGAAGTGTTAAATTTTTATTGATTAGCTAGGTACGATATAGAGAAAGAAAAGGACGAACGATGCAGGAATTTTAAATCACTTTCCTAAGTTTCTTTTGCTAAAGTAGGTTTGCTCGGCACTCTACCTTTTTTTTTTTAATTTCATTTTCAAGAGTTGTAAAAAAAACATAAATACCCAATAAATTAACCAAAACCTGTGTTCTGTTCTGTTCTGTTCTGTTCTGCTATTATTATTATCATGGGACCCCGCCCCGCGCCCTTATATGGACATGGTCGATTTTCTCACTTCTCAAGCATTTTTTTATTCTTGTTAAGTAAAAATAAAAAGAACAACCTTTTTATTAACTATTCTACCATTCTAACCATTCTAAAATCTCATAATTATTATAATATAATATTAATATCTAAAAATAATATTACTAAAGATCAAATACTCATATCATAATACATAATTATTATAATATAATATTATTAGTATGGATTGAAGTTTAAATAAAATGATAAAATAAAATAAAATATTATTTTGATAATAAATATAAAAAATATTTTTTATAATTACAATAAAAAATATATCCTCTTTCTATTTTTTTCCTCAATCTATTCCACCAACCATAATAAATCTATTTCTTCTCCACCTTTCTTTTGCTCCACCAACAATAAATACATCTAATAATTTTGATTAAAATGGTTACATAATCATCTAATAGTTTTCAATTTTAAGGAGAAAGATCTCATGTAGGAGATTTTTGTTAGTCTTGAGTAAAATAATTTCATATAACAATTTTAGTTACGTGATTATTTTTTAGTCTTTTGATAATTTTTAAAAGTACAAGTAACCTGTATTACTTGTCTTGTGCCTCCATCTTAGTATTATTTTATTTATTTTTTTTGTAAAATTTTTTAAATTTATGTTAGAGGAAATAAAAATTGGAAAAAAAATTAAATACGATGTGCAATATAACAAAACTCATATTTGATAATTTAAATATTTAAGTCTTAAAATTCAACTAATTCTGAAATATGAGTACTGATTCAATCTCATTAAAATTTCCCAATAACCATTTAAATCCGGAAGAAGGACTAATTCTGAAAAAAAAACAAATTGGCATCGTCTGTTCAAATTTTAAATAGGACGAATATTTAACTTCTAACTAAAAAAATCGTCTACATTCCAGAAATTTTAGATGGTTTGGAGGAAATTCTTGCAACCTACGATCGCATCTGGTAGATTTTTTATTTACAGAGAAGCGAAAGAGCGTCTACAAACAACGTTTTCACCAGAGCCGACGCATGACTTGTACCAAACCGAGGAAGAAGATGAAGATGAAGATGAAGATGAAGGTGAAGAAGAAAATTGCATGTAAAACACGTCCACTGATTGATGAAACATAATACGACGAGGAGTGACAACTGGCCTCCACAAACAACCGATTGTTTCAGGCTAATCGCCGTCCTCACCTACACCTTGGCCGCTACGCACAACACTCCAAACAGAAATAAAACCAAAAGAGAAAAAAGCGAAGACAGATTCAGATTTAACGATGCGCTGCTGAGCCTGATCTGATTATTACCGTGGTCGTACTGCAGAGCAGATAGAGATAGAGAGCCTCCCCAGTAGCAAGATGCTACACCGCTTCTTGATGTGGGTGCTGCTGGGAAATGAGGGAGGCGACTCGCTTGCAGGCCATGATGGGTTCGCCGGAGAGGGCGACCACCGGCAGGTTGTCGCAGTTGCAGACCTCGATCATGAAGCCGTCGGGGTCGTGGAAGAAGAGCTGGTCCACGTAGATCCCTCCCTCCTCCACGCGGCTCTGGATGTACGGTATCTCCAGCTCCTTCAGCTTCTTCTCCACCAACGCCAAGCTCTCGCACTGCGCCATTCAATTCATTAATTGATCCCTAATCAATTCACAATGCCACCGAGCGAAGAGAAGGACGAGGAGACGTTACCTGGAAGGAGATGTGGTTGTCCTTGGGATTGATCTCCCTCTTCTTGGGCATCTTTTCAAGGTCCTCGCTCTGAAGCAAGTGGATGCCGATTCCGTAGTTGAATAACCTGAATGCGTGCGTGAAGAAGGTGAGAAAAAAAAAAAGACAGAGAGTGGGAGACGAGCAGTGGAGGAGTGAAAGAAATACCAGGCGCCATCGAAGGTGAAGGAGCAGGGGCGGCGGATGGGGAGGAAGCCGAGGACGTTTTGGTAGAAATCGAGCGACGCCTCCACCGATCTGCAAACGATGGAGATGTGGTTCAAGGAAGCCAGCGGCAGAGCTCCATCCCTACTGTTACTCAACATTTTGGTATGCATATGATGAACGCGAATTACCTTCTCTTGCCTCTATCGATTAACAGTATCTAATCAAGAAAACAATTAAAAAAAGACAGCAGAGAAGGAATAAGAAGAAGAAGAAGAAGAAGAAACACTTCTCTTTCAGTTAGGAAAAGAATGAATCGGAGGAGAGAAGTTGAAGATGGAGCGGAAACAGAGGAGGAGATTGAAGCAGGCGTTAATGGAAGATGAGAAGGGACATAAATAGAGGCGAGGTGAGTCGGTGATGTGACGTGTCGCGCACGTGACTAGAATGCGTGTCGAGTCGATTATTTGAAAATTCATGTTGATAAATACCGCGTGGTGATGAGTCACCGCCATTGATTGCTGAGCTGGTAGCCATATCTGCGGCTGGAAAATATTCTTTTTTTGGATGAAATTTTTTCCAATTTAGCAAAAATCTGTAAAATTAAAAGTGGCATCTTTTTTTTAATCTAAAACGTGAAAAAAAAGAACACCATAAATATTTTGAAATATAAAATTTTTCAATTTAGCAAACATTTGTAAAATTAAAAGTGGCATTTTTTTAATCTAAAACGTGGAAAAAAAGAACGCCCTACTTCAAATATTATATTATATAAATATTTTGAAATATAAAATTTTTCCAATTTAGCAAAAAATTGTAAAATTAAAAGTGGCATCTTTTTTTTAATCTAAAACGTGAAAAAAAAGAGCACCCTACTTCAAATATTCTATTATATAAAAAAAAATTCCAATTTAGCAAAAATTTGTAAAATTAAAAGTGGCATCTTTTTTTAATCTAAAACGTGGGGAAAAAAAGAACACCCTACTTCAAATATTCTATTATATAAATATTTTCAAATATAATAAAAATATAATACTTTAAGTCGAAATGTTGAGCATGTAATTTTTTTGTTATGATTTAGACATCTAAATTTCAGATATTAATCGACAGATGATCTTCACATTCCGTATGCTTGGATTATTCTTGTTAATACTAATGCTCGTCTCGTGACCACATCAAGCAAATCAAGGATCAATTCAAATGACTTGTTAAAGGTTCACAATCAATTTCAAATTACATGTAATTTATTAAATATCGTTCTGATAAACTTACTGCCCTTTGTAAATTAAACCAATGGATCATGAGAAAAATCGAGTTAGTTGTGGCTTGACCAAGGCATGTCATTTAGTCATGTCTTGCACCAATTTTTTTCTTTAGCAAGCTCGAAATAGGAGTCACTTGACTTGTTTTTCTCTTGTGATAGAAATAGAATTTACCTCTCCCTACACACACAAAATAATAATAATAATAAATGATACACTTTGTTTTCCTTTTATGCATTTTGATTTTGAAATATTCTTTTTTGATCATCCATTTTAACGAGTAGAGAATATCTGAGTTCGTTGTATAAAGAGAATAATATTTATGTTTTCATTGAAATCATATAGCACAAAGACCATAATGATAATGATGCTACGGAACCTATAACAAAATCAACATTCGAAGATGAATACTCTAACTTCTCTAAGGTAATTAGCATACCCTTACTAATATAAAAATTTAACTTATATTTAATAAATTGAAAAATAAAATGAACAAGTATTGTAATCAATCTTTCTTACAATATGACTAAAATAAAGTGGATATGAAAGGTGTTCTACAATGAGAAAATTTAAATTAAAAAATATAATGAAAAATAAAATAGATGAGGCAAAGAAGGGAAAATCTAACATAGAGGAAACAATTATCACATAGAGAAGTAAAATTGAAAATTATATTAATTTAAAGAGGTTTAAAATACAATACTTTGTTCTTGTTTTATAGACTAAATTAACTTTACGATAAATTAAAAAATAAATATTTTAAATAAATAAATAGACTAATCTAGCATAGATTATTACTATTTCCTATCTAATATTAAAATAAAAAATATTAATGATCAAATAATAAAAATTAAATCGCTAATTTATTATAAATGCTCCTATCTTGAATATTTTTAATTTATTTTTATTTCTTTCCTTTTATCGAGGATAAATCAATCTAAAATTTACCTTCAATTTATTTTTTAAAATTTTTTCTGTGATATTTAATTTATTTCTTTATTTGTATCATTCTTTTCCTTGTTTGCATTAACACTAATATATGAAAAATTTTAAATCATTTTATGATTTTAAAAGCATGATATAATACTCTAATAGCTAGTATCTATCTATTAAAACTTAAAATTTGAAAAATAGAATAACTATGCAAGAGTTTTGTTTTACTGAAATTATTATCTGATCATTTGAATTATTTGATCAGTTTAAAAGTATATGTGCACTTTAACGACCTTTTAATCTATATCTTTTTATTCAAATTCAAAATTTTAGTTAAAGTATATGTGAATTTGAAAGTATATATGTGCACTTTTAGTTAAAGTAAATGCATGATTATTTTTTTGGTCGTTTAATTGATTATTTTGAAAGTATGAGTAAACTCTAATATCCTCATAGAATTCATCTATTTATTTGAATTTAAAATTTTAGTTTGAAAATGATCATATAATTTAATATAAGTGCCTAGTTAATAAGTAATTAAATATGTGTTACTTTGTTAAATAATGAGGGAGATGACAAGGGTTAGGTCGACACCAAGAAATGCATGCAACTTCAACCACTAACATGATTGTAGTGAGGGTGGTCCCCAGGGTGTCGAGTTAGTACCCGAATGATAGAGTTGCATAAATGATTGTAGTGAGGGTGAGTTGGTTTCCTAGTAAAGTACGAACCAACTTATTATATATAAAAGTATACATGACTAATAACTCAATTAATACTTTGAAATTTAATTTTGTTAACCTAAGCCACACACAATTGTTATGTTAATGTACTTTGTCAAGCATCTAATGGTCCATAGCACGAGCTACAAGTTTATCTTCATGGAGTTTCGAAATTAACATTCATGGAGTCCATGACAACCTTCACGAAGGAGACAATTGGATTAAGCCTACATATTAGGTGTGATTATATTACCTCCCCAATAACTTCCTACTTTTATTTTGTGACAATAGTTTTTTCTCATCATGGCACTTGGCTTGTGCACTTCCAGGCTTATGCATGCTTTCAACGACAAAATGAAGAGATATCTTTGTCATTGTGGGCATGTCTGTGATGAATGAATAGAGCTGCAGTATACAAGCTCATCTGACAATGCACTAGCTAGCTTCAACTACACATGCAGACGACTGACTGTCTTCCACCACGAGACGACCTTCAGTACTACTCCCTAATCCAACCTTCAGATAATTAAACACAACTCCACAATTATATTAATGCCACAGAGCAAGCATAGATTATGATTAACTTTTAGTAACTAATGAAATTAAAAAAGTGTCTTATATATATAACCCTTGTCATATATATATATATATAGATGCTTAATTAACTAATGGAATTAAAGGTAGTGCAGTTAGCCAAGTCCAGATAGACTTCCAATTAATTAATATGCTTTTTGTCTCTGCCCTGTGCCCAACTCAGCACTGAACTCAGTGATGGAGTCTGGCTGGCCATTTTATAATTGTAATTATGGAGAAGTTGACATTGGCTTGCAGTATGCTTAGGACAGCACCATGCAAATTAATTAAACAGCTCGAAGCATCGATCTCTACTTTAATAATTAAGCATTAACTAATTAATGGACCTGCATGATGCATGGTCTCGTCACCAAAGAGAAACATGAAGGAGACAAGGAATGGCTTGGTGCCTTTAATTTGCTTCGTTTTAATAAGTAATTAAGAAGCAGTGAGAAAGGTATAGTAAAGGCAGATATATAAATAATTAGGCATTGACCTAATTAATGCATATCTTAATTTGGCATTGTGCATGTGTGCAGTGCTTAATTGGATTAATCGGGGCGAAGTTAATTAATTTGGAGAGCCATGTTTAGATACTAATTAATGCGCGCATGTGGTGTAGGTATATATATGATCATGTACTGTTTTATATATAATTGTTTGCTAGCTAAAACACTACCTAATCTCAATGATTATTTAAATAATAATAATTTTACATATAGTACTCACAAGAGTCCCAAGGGCCATCCTACAGAGGGGAATTATACTAAGTCAACTAATTTTACATGTTTAGTGATATTTAAATCAGTGTCATTATCATAATTTTTAAATTAATGTCATGTTATGTAGAGTTAAATTAGTGTCATGTTTGTGATATATGCCAACAAAAGTATTGCCACAAGTGAAGCTTGTCTTCGACGAGCTATGCTTATTGCTTAGCAAGCATAAGAAAAAGAAATAGAGAGCCATTTTCTTGGGCTTCCGGAAGAAACAAATCATTCAGGTAAATTAAAGGCTTCAGCCCAATCTCAAAGCTGATGTTAATTGCCGAAGAATCTCTCGGAGGCAGTGAAAGATGCACGTTCACACTGTTATATATATACTACTGCCGCTTTCAGATCTCTAAGTATACAGTATCGTAAACGAATCAATTAAATGTCCATGCTTAAGTCTGATGTTCGACTTAGTATAAACTAATTATTGCAATTTATTCAATATGTACAAAGTCGAACAATATACGAGTCCAACTAATTAATATTCATAAATAGAAATTATGAAATATTGATGAACAATATTCAAGTTTATGAACTATGTTCAATAATAAACTCTAATCAACATGACAAATAAATAAAAAAATCTTTTAAGATGAATAAACAAGCTTATATTATCATGTCAATCAAATAAGTTTAAAATTAATCTTCAACCAAACTCAAGCATGTAAAAAACAAACAAATCATGCTTGAACAACCATTTGAATGACTTAGTTTATTTTAGGTTAATTCGATTTGATTTAATTCGATTATCTTGTAAAATAAATTTGAATATCATAAAACTAGACTCGTTTACAGTCTTATTTTCAAATTCTGAACTTGAGCTTCCACCTCACCAATAGAGTCCCGAACCCAACACCATGCATAAATAATTCAAGTCCAAGAGGGAGAAGATTTCTGTACTTGCATTCTGAACAGTTACCACCATGCACAATATCATGTCAGTCTTTTTGAAGTTCTTAATTTTCTCATTATAAATATTGACTGTTCAATCGAAAGTAACTGGTTAAAGATATGGAACGAGAAGGATGGGAACTGGTTAAAAATGATTTCTCAGAAATATCTATGCTCTTCACTAAAAAATCTGAAGCCTTGTAATTAATTCGTAGTTTTTATCTTAAAAATGAGAACATAAGTAACAACGACTGAGATATATATGTTGACTTCGTTTTTCTTCGGGGAAGAAGACAATCACAATCAAAAAGAAAAAATAATATAATAATAGAGTTTGACTTTGACTTTCACCCTGTATGAGTTATTATAATTTATGGCAGTGGCCAAACTTCCTCTCAGGACAACAAAACAGAAAGCTACGTAATCCTAAAAATGAGTTCTTTTTTCCTTCGGGGATGAAGAAAGTCAAAATAAAAATAATAATAATAATAATAATAATAGAGTTTGACTTTGACTTGTATGAGTTATTAAAATTTATGAAAGCTACTTTCTTATCCCTACTGTGTTTTCGAAGACCTTTCTTCCTGCACTAGAAGGTTGTTGAAAACTTAGATTGACCATGCAAACGGTCTTTCATTTTATTCTTTTTGATAAAAACAATTACATATAAGTTATGAATTTTAAGAAATATTAAAAATGTGGATTATATGGGAACCCTTATTGATTAGAATCAATTGTGAATTTTCCAATATTGGTATGTTAGATGGTGAAGGTAATGTTAAGTTGTGTGATTGTAGTAGGGCTTCAAATACTTTAACTATAGTAGTGGAAGATACAAAGAAGTTATTTGAGCCATCGAAGCTATGGTGTAATGGTAAAAGGTGAAATAGACTTTTGAAATTTGGAAATTTTAAATTTTACTTAAGACATATTATACGTGTGAAATTTGAAAATTTATGATGTATATATATATATATATATATTTTGCTTTAGATTACTATAAGCATCAATATTTTTAACTCATTTAAGAAAGTAAAAAATACACTTGTTCTGAGAGATTGAAGACATTCTTATGAAGGCAGAAGAAGGTTAATAATAATAATAAAAAAAGTCAAGCCTTGTCTAAGTTCTAAATAGATTCTAAAGAGTAGAGCTAATATTGCACCAAGAGAAAATAATCAGTCTTGGAAAACCCTAGAGTGCGTAGTCAATTGGATGGATGATGAAAGATCATATATGAATTTTTTGAACATGACATATACGTGTTAAAAATTATGGATGAATAAACATAAACAACTACCATAAGAATAATTTCTTCCAATGACAAAGAAAAAAATTCATATTAGTTAATAGAGTCAACCACTATGGATAGTAGCAATTTGATAGTTGTAATTTTAATATTTTTTTTGTTAATTCATGTATCTAGACCTTGGTTCCAATTAGTCCAAGAGGTGGACAACCCGACCACCAAATAAATTCAAAAAACATAAGTAGGTCCTGGCATAGCACCCCAATGTCACCAATTATTCGAACTCTGTAGACGTTTGAAAATACCCAATGTGAGATTTGAAACATCATTACATGAGAATCATCCTTGTTTCTTACCACCGCAGCATACGATGATAATTATAATTTTAAAAACTAACTAAAAGAATCATTGAAATTAATACTTGGCTATTAATGAAATCCTTTCGTCACAAGTCAAGTTTTGTGGCATTCAAAAGAACCATCACATCAATACTTGAGGTAGAAGATTCATTTTGAGCCATAACATTCATGGAGGTAATATATATGAGGAACTAAAGGTTGTGTTCCTTAATTTATAGATGAGAGTATCGAATTCTATCACCATTGTTGCATTCAGTTTGAATTCTTAATTGCTTGTGTAAAGTAAATTAATTTAGGGCTTGCAAGCGAGGAAATCCACTGATAACTAGAGGGCATGCATCATGCATTAATCAATTAATGTCACTAAAGAGAAGAGAAGAGAAGAGTGCATGTAGGAGAATCATCATTAGAGTTGTTTATCGATGGCCACCAGAGGGCAAGTCGACAAGGTTAATTGTGAGGATTATGAAGCTGCAACAATTGGTGAACAAGGGAAAAATGATTTAGTCAAATTAAGAATTAGATGATGTGCAGGAGGAATCAACAGTAGATGCTTCAGAGGTCATCGAAGATGGAAAAACTTAGAATTTCATCCCTTCTTGCAGCGGTAGTTTAAGGGCCTAAACTTGCAAGAACAATAAATTTAAGTCTAGTTCAAACAATAGATGATTTATGGCAACTTGATTGTTGGTCATGTTCAAACAATAGAAATTACAAATTTTGCTGATTTAAAACTCAATAAAAACTATGAGGCTTCTCCAAAAAATAAATAAATAAATAACAAATGAGTAGAGAACAGAGGTGGCAGAAGCTTGGAGATGTTAATGGTGACCCCCCCGCCTGATATCAAATTCCCCTGCTCTTTTCAATCTATTTGTCTCTTTGTACCTTTTTCTTCCCAACGATTCCCCATGGCCGCAACGGGACATCCACATACATCTCTCTCTCTCTCTCTCTCTCTCTCACCCTGCTTGGCTCATCGTCATTTATCCCTCCACCGTCCCCGCAGTGCCTGGTGGTTCAGTTCTGTGCCCATCCCCACAAGCATTCATTTCTCCCATCATCCATGCCTTCGATTAATTATTAAGCCGGTGGGAGGAGGAGGAGGAGACGGAGGAGGAGGCCTCAGCCGATAACTCCTACCTTGCCCCCAAATGACTGCACTAAACAGTTGACTGGAGTCGACCTGGTTAATAACCTGTGGCGACAAAACTTTGCTTGAGGAGCAGGGCAATTGGTCAACAAGACTTGTAAGAGCTTCTTCTTCTACATGTAGAACAGAGAGAGAGAGAGAGAGCAAAGCAGAAGGTTTTGAAACGATGAGTAGGGATGGAGAAGCTCGATTGAGAAGGAATCATCCTCCTCTGGCCGTCAGTTCTTCCCTTCCTTATCCTTCCTGCTTTCCCTCTCTTCTTCTGATGTGTTCTTGATCATTGTGCCGTAACTTTGTTTGCAAAATCATGGCTTGATTGGCAGGTCGATAGCTCAGCGTGCCTGTGTAGAGCAGACGCAGGATTCAGGACAGTAAGCGGAGCCAAAAAGTATGTGCCGACCACAAACCTCTGCGTTCAGCCAAGCATCAGAACCTCGATCCATCCTGTGAGAACTGCGGCCGCTGCCAGGCCTCCGGAGCTACGGGAAAGAAGCCGACGTCAATCGGCTCTGCTGCCCGGCCTTCCCGACGACCTCGCCGTCGCCTGCCTCGTCCGCGTCCCCCGCGCCGATCACCGGAAGCTAAGACTGGTCTGCAGGCGGTGGCAGCGCCTGCTCTCCGGCAACTACTTCTACTCCCTGCGCAGGAGCCTCGGCCTCGCCGAGGAATGGCTCTACGTCATCAAAAGAGACGGTCGAGACGGCCGGATTTCTTGGGAGGCCTTCGATCCCGTCCACCAGCTGTGGCGCCCGCTCCCTCCCATCCCCAAAGACTACTCCCAGGCCGTGGGGTTCGGTTGCGCCGTGCTGAGTGGCTGCCATCTCTACCTCTTCGGCGGCAGAGACCCTCGGAAGGGCTCGATGAGGAGGGTGATCTACTACAATGCCAGGACCAACAAGTGGCACCGCGCGCCGGACTTGCTCCGGCGCCGACAATTCTTCGGCTCCTGCGTCATCGACAACCGCCTGTACGTCGCCGGAGGGGAGAGCGAAGGCGTCAGCCGCTCTCTCCGGTCGGCGGAGGTGTACGACCCGAGCAAGAACAGGTGGTCGTTCATCGCCGAGTTGAGCAGCCCGATGGTGCCGCTGGTCGGCGTCATCTACCAAGGGAAATGGTTCCTGAAAGGACTCGGTCCCCAGCAGCAGGTTCTCAGCGAAGTCTACGCGCCGGAAAGCGACGCCTGGGAGAGCGTGTTCGACGGCATGGTGAGTGGGTGGAGGAACCCCTCTGTTTGCATCGACGGCAAGCTCTTCGCGTTGGATTGCAAGGACGGATGCAGGCTGAGGGTGTACGAGGCGGCCACGGATTCGTGGAGGAGAGGGACGGACAGCAAGGCGCATCTGGGGAGCTCGCGAGCTGTGGAGGCGGCGGCTCTGGTTCCTCTCATGGGGAAGCTGTGCATCGTGAGGAATAACATGAGCATCACTCTGGTGGACGTGGTGCGAGATGGCGGCGGAAATGGAAGCGGGGAGGAGAGATGGGAGACGATCGCCGGCAAAGGGCAGATCAAAACGTTTGTCACCAACTTGTTATCGACCATCGCAGGCCGCAGCGGTGGCCAGACGCATATTGTTCACTGTCAAGTTCTTCGCGCTTAGTTGTTACCACTTTTGGTAAAATTTGAACAACTTTTTTTTTCTTTTTATCTTTTTGGAGCGATCATTTTGGGAGATGAACTAGCAAGCTTCATATATTTTGGATAAAATCTTCAATGTTGGATATTGAAAACCCATAAAAATTAATAGAATTCTATTTATCTTTTGTTAGGTCTAACGGATCTAAATTGAAAGAGACATTGCTTCTATTATCGATGAAAGAACTATTAACTAATTATAAAGATCTTGAAGTCATTTTATATTATGAAATAAAGACAAATCATTAATCTAGAGGCTATCAGGAACACATAGGAAAGAACGTAGAGGTAGAGGAGTATTTGTTTATAAATATAGAATAACTTAGGTTTATATAATACTTTTGGCCAAAATTATTATCTAGTCCTAAACTATTCTAATTAAATTAGAAAATAATAATAACATATAACGAGTTTAAAGAGTCTAGGGATCACAGGTAGTCATCAAGTTCTAATCGCTAAATCTAGAGTAACTTAAATCTATGTAATTATTTAAGCTAAAACTATTATATGGTCGAAAACTATTGAAGATTTAAAAAGGAATGCTACATTTAATACTATAGAGCTAGCAATTCGGAGAGAAATAAACTAAGACTGCTACAAATAATATAAATCTTAAAATTGAACAAATCATAGAAAAAAATATATAAAAATAAATTGAACACCTAAGATGATGTAAACCAATTAAGCTTACTGCTACCATAACCATATATATATATATATTAAGGATGTGTGTGTGTGTGTAAGATGATATAAGTTTTTTTTTTTCAGTTCATATGTGGTGTGCCACTTTATGTTCCTCTATCTTTCACAGGAATACTAGAGCCCTTGTGCATCATGGAGAATCAACCTCAACAAGGTCATTAAATGCCTTGATGTTCACCATCTCCTGGAGAATTTGTCTGCTGGTTTTGAAAGTAAACCACACTTTTGCAGGGAAGCAGTTGCAGCATGGCCAAGCATTCCAGTTAAATTGGAATCCTACTGCAGGTGCTGAGATGCATGAGATGCCCATGGATACACCGTTCCCTGGGTGAGTACTGTGTAGAGGTGGTTAGATCTTCCAGTCCATTTCCATATGTTCTTACTAGCTCTATGTTGTCTATCAAAGATTGATGAGTAGGTCCATCGACCAATGCTGTTGACAGAAACTGGCATCACATGAAGCAAGAAAATGAGTTACAGATATTTGGTAAGAGGAGCATACCTAAAGACACCTTAAATTTACAACTGTCTTATTGAATTTGTAGTTGCTTTGATTAATATCGTTGTCAAGTTCACGGTTTGGCCAAGTTTGTGGCTGTCGATTTGGCCAGGTCCTCGGCTGACACCAGGCTCTTATTATTCTGCTTGTTCGTTAATTAGAACAGATGGCAGAGAATTTCTTCCACTTCCTTCCATGTCCTATCAAACAGGGTCTTAATCCCTAGACATCAATATAAACGCAGCTGATACTTGTTTTGCATCTGCTACATTCACAATGGGGTTTTCTAGTTTGATAGTTAAAACTGTACGAATAAACCAGCATGATCTGTGATAAAATCACGCTTAAATGCTTCATATTAATGCTACTTCAACGTGGACGAAACCAAACATAGCTTCTGCAATCTAAAGCAGTTATCAACATGCGCAAACACTGCAACGTAAGCAATGTTATTATATTTTAGGATATCACCATCAATTCCTGTTAATTGCTACATTCACTATTAAAATCACTACATTTTGCTCTTACAATATTCTAAAAACTTCTACAACTGGGATTTGACGCAATTGCCACCCTTGATGAAGTGCTAGAATACAATAAATTTACAGTGACGGTGAATGTTTCCCAGATTACTATCAGCAGGTTGAAGCAAGCTAATTCTGAGGATCTAAAGGTCAAAAAAAAAAAAAACAGAAAATGTAAGCTCATGGTTAATGATAATTCCTACATTAACCTATGATGAAGAAGCACCATGGAAATGAAGGGGTAAATGCATTGAGCGGCCCCAACATTGAATCCTTGCAGTCTTTGTTTCATTTTGAAGCCATGGGAATACAGAATCTTGGGATTCGTCCAGTAAGTTTGGCACAATGCTGCACGAAAGCTTAAACGTCGTTCTAGTGAACTTTCTCATGTGGCTTGGGTAATGCATACAGCTGGAAATTTCCTGTATCCAACAGCACGCCGTTCAGAGTATTTGCAGGATTGCTAGCTGAGCTCAATCTACTATGACTTGGCTGTGGTGACACCAAGCCTGGAGTACTCTCAGGAACAGAACGTGATACAGTAGGAACTGCTGTCTCAGAAGTTTCTAGATGACAGTGACTATTTTCCCTGAAGTGGAAAAATTGTAACATTTGAATGAGAACAAATTAAACAATCATTCTATATCAAGCAAACATCAAGCTTACCCATTGCACGAGCTTTTTCCTTTAACACACAGCTCACTTCGTGATTTACTTTTCTCTCTTGGGCTGGCAGTGTTTTCCTATCATGATGTGATAAGACTTATTTAATTTGAAATGATAAAGCAAGGATTATTGGTAAAACTAGTTGAATAACACCCAGACTTACAGTTGTTTTACTTCCTGCAAGCCCTTGGAGATTACCAAGGCTATTGTAGTTATAGTGGGAGGGCCATATGAATGGATGTTCAAGCAACTTGAAGGCAGTTGGCCTTGTGGCAGGATTCCTACGAAAGCAGGATCGCAGAAAGTCTTTGCCCTCATCAGACAATGATTCAGGTATTGGCGGGTCCTTATGCAAGACTTTGAACATAGCTGCGGCCTGTTGTTAACATAACCAAATCAAATCATATCCCCATGAACCAAAATAAAAGTGCACCATAAAAGATCAATCAGCAATTTAAAGAATGTATAATTCTCTGAGAAGAATTAAATGTAACACATTAAACAAATCTTTTGCTAAGTCAATATCTTTAAGTTAAATATAGGCACCATTCACTAAGCATCAGATGAATGCTCAGTTCACCAATCAGCTAATTGCTTAGAGAACTGGAATATCCAGTGGAACTTTAATTCTTTGAATGAAGCTTGCTATCTAATCAACATGCACTTTTTTACTTTTAAATACCATTGACCACATTGCAAATTATTATTATCAAACTGTCCTAATTCATTCAGTTAGGTAATTTCTTTGACAACTGGAATATCCAGTGTGTAATTCTTTGAATGAAACTTGATATCTTTTTGCGCTTTTTTTTCCTTTTTTTGACTTACAAGTTACAACTACCGTCACTTTCAGCATCATTATCAAGACATGTTAACCCTGACTATTTGGAAATGGCTATGTATCTTACTTCTCCATTGAACTCAATGCAAAGATGTAGTATCAGACCTCTTATTTACTCTTGACAATAACTTTTTATTTTGCCTTTTCCAGTAACTGCATAGGTCATCTTAGCATTCTCATCCTTGAAACTTCAACTTTTTATAGATTCTAACAACTTAAGACAAATCAACAGAAATGAAAAACCTACCCACTGTGTCACAAAATTTTACATAACCTACGAGGCACATGGCAGTCATATAAGACCCCAGATTTTCCAGCTCACATGCCCACTATATATCCTATTCATTAATGATATCTTCATAATATCTTCTTGTTGAATAAGAGATCTAACATTTCTAAAAATTTATTTTCAAGAATTTCATATTTATCCATCTTACTTATTCACTCACTTAGAATCTATGTTTCATATATCAGTTTTACAAAAGTGACCTATAAATAATCCATGTAAGCACAACCATGCTGATGTTCTCAACTCTGTAGTACAAAAAAGGGGAAAAATAATGTTTGGGAATTTACAAAAGTTCAGCTACCTTGGTAGTGGTATAGCAAGTGATACCAAAAGAAACACATTTCAAAGTAGCAATATGCTGAAAGAACCAATGAAAATTTAAATGTAAGATCCAACTAAGGACAAGAAAAGACATGAAGCTTATCACGTGTTTAGAAAGGTATGAGCGAAGGTTGTCTTTGAGGGTATAACATGTTCTAAGTCCAGCTGCCAGTCCTAAGAGAACCAGGTATAGAGAAAATTAGGATAAGATTATTATAGCAAGAAAAGGGAGCTATAAACCCAATCATACTAAAATTTAGACAGTGACAAAGGAAATAGTTTCCATTGTGTCATTTTGTCAATTCATAAACAATCAAAAATGATTTCTCTAATCCTGAACAGGTCTGATAAGAATATGAGTGAAAAGTATACTAGGCAGCTTGGTGTCATGGAACTAGCTGATCTCCCATTTCATATTAACCAACAGTGACTCCTGCTCCTTGACCTCACAGATATTAACTTAGCCAGAAAGGAGCCACCAAGGAAAACTTAGTCATCAACCTTACTTCCTTGTCTACTACCCTCGTCGTATCTGATGTTATTATCAATACAATAATGTAAATATTATGGGCAAAACCAGCATCTGGAAGAAGGCAAGTTCTGGAAATAAGTTGGCATAGTTAACAAAAAAATAATTTAAACTAACACTTGTGGTTATTGGATCTGCAGACACGTTCATTATACTGCTCAATATATGTTTGCAATTCCAACTGTAAATTTGCTCATTATGCCCTATCAAATATCAGGAACACCAGAAACAATTCATTTTCCAAAACAATCATTATTATGAAAGGTAGTTCATAGCACAAGAATCCTGTTAATTTGGATTGTGAAATATAATAATATTAAATAGGAAAAATTATCGGCAATCAAAAACCAATAAGAAATTGTAATTTGTATCTTTATGTTGGATAATATTATCTTTACAAACATTTGCAAGAAAATTTATATGATGGTTTGATTGGTGAAAAATAAACACGCGTCTAACTGCAAATAACTAGGCATGTATGAGAAAAATTACCCCTTCTAAACCATTCCAAGGTTGTTTGCCTGTAAACATCTCAATAATAGTGCAACCCAAGCTCCAAATATCAACAGCAAGATCATAGCCAATATCTTTGTTCATCGTTGCATGCATAACCTAAATAGAGGAAATAGGTTAAACAATTAATAATTGATGTATATTAAACATGTATAAAATGGATGTTAGGTTAGTTGAGAAAGGCATCTCAAAGTCTTTGTTTTGTCAGTACTAAAACTTTAGATCAAATTTTGAAAATAATAATATTTGAACTGTGTTATTAAGGGCAGGATGCACGAAGTTCCCACCAATATGAGATCCCGGAGAAGGGCCTATTGTACGCAGCCTTATCCTGCATTGCAAGAGGCTGTTTTTGCAACTCGAACCAGTGACTACCGGGTCAAACAACAACTTTACCATTACACCAAAACTCCCCTTCAAAGTAAAAAAACAAGGCTTTACCTGCTTACTAGGTGCTTAAGAAACAAATATAATCCCATGTCCAATGGGTGTTAACTGTCAAATAAACAAAATCAGAAGTAGGCCTCGGTGCCCTCATGCTCATTTTCATCCTCCTATGGAGCAGAGCGGTTGCAATAGATATCTAAAAGATATCACAGCTGCTGTATCATGTGGCCATGAAAGGTCAGGTCAAACCTCTCCCTTCTTCGCTCTTGTGATGCAAATCGGCATCAATTTGTTGGGTATTGTGCCCACTTGCGACAGGCACCTTGAGTCTAAGGGTGTCTTCTCCAACTGACATTGATGGATTTTGCTTCATTTGTGGAAGCTTCAAAACCAAGGGGCTATTGTATTCCCAGACTGTTTGTATGCATTCCAATAGTGGTGGTGGTGAGTGGCTTGTGCAGATTATGAGTTTGCTGGCTTGAGTACCTATTTAGGCTCGTAATGGTCTGCCAGTGGCATGTGTGAGCTTGTCTTAGGGATTCTTTTCTAATGGCTTTGTGGGATCCTAACATCCATGGGCTGTGTTGAGTGAACCGAATAAACTGGTCCTACCTTGAGACCTTTGTCTATTTAATTCCTGGCTTGTGTTTTTAATTGTCCTACCAATACATATGGTGCAGGCTTTTGGCCGTCTCCTTCCCGAATAACAAATATCAATCGACTACAAAATATCTATGTTACTCACTGTCTCCTTACCCAAATAATAAATATCATTCAACTACCAAAAACAAACTGTTATTCTGACAGCATAAGTAGAAATCCAACGTGGGTATGGAACTATGGATCCAAGTGCGATTATTTCTGAAAATTTGTAGACATGGTCAATAGTATCAAGGGTCAACTCAAAGTGTACATAAGCACAAAAGGGGTAAATAGAGTCCGATTCTAACAGAAAAAACTAGTCAAAAGGCAACTTTACATACAATGTATAGAAATTTGACTTTAAAACATCACCAGAATATCCTATCAAGCAATGCATGTGTAGAAACCAAAAATATACAATTTTGCCGTAAAATCGTCTAAACATCTTGTGAAATTCTCAACATTGTTGGAAAGAAAACTCCCTTTATCTTGTGCATTAGCTTCTCTTTCAAATGCTGATGTAGGATTATTCTTATCTATTGTTGAATAGTTGTGATGAAACAAGCAACTGAGAACATACTGCATCCATTTAGGTTAGCTGCATTCTCATAGTTATGCATCAACTATATATGTATGAAGTTCTGGTTTTAGGAAACTCGAATTAACAGTACTATGATGATTACAATTATAAGGATCTTAGGGCCTGTTTAATTCGAGAGAAAGTTAGGGGGGAAAATCTAGGAGTGGAAGTACAAAAGATGACAAAATATTCTGTTTACCTGGATCTTAGGGAAGAAAGATAACAGATGAATTTAAAATCATACCAATCCGATCATCCCAAAAGTATCAAGAAAGTGAAAAGTGATAGATTTAAAACAAAAAATGGCCAATTTACCCTTTTTTCTATAAGACATGATTAATATCATAGTTAAAATTCTCATTATCTATTTTCATGATCCTATCTTCTCTACTTCCTTCCAAAATAACAACACTCCACTTTCACTATTCTAATAAATAACATGAGGTTGAAAAAAATTAAGCTTGCTTCCTCACCTAATATATATATTCTCTTCATATCTACCTTCCCTGATTTCTATCTTTACAAGTAAAACGGGCCTTAGGTAGAACAATGTTATATAGAAGGAGACAGATCCAAACTCACAAAGAAATCTAATACTACTTGGTATATCACAAGAAATCAACAATGTTATATAGAAATAAATGTTTCCACACATTGGACGAAACCTCATAAAGAGGAAACCTTGTTATGCAAAGATGATTAATATGAGAGGATTAAGGTTCCTTTTAAAAGACTCTAACCTATACAAAATCGAAAATAAACTAGCAATACTTAAGAAAGGAAATAAAACTGTATACCTACAAGCCCCTAGTAATACTATGAAATAAACAAAATTATGAACTAGGAAAAAACCAAATTAAATTAAATTTCTACCAAAACTTATCTACAATCCTAATAAGGCAATTATCAACTTTGAGATTTTATTTATGGTGCATTTAGTTCATGAAATGGAATAAACAAGCAATAGAATATGGAAACCAATAACAAGCGCTAATTGATTAATTCTCCAATCCAAATGGCCTATCCAACCTACCTAGTTAGGCTGATCGAATATGTTATTTGAAGAATATAATTGATAAGGAAGAATTAGTATGAAAATAGAGCAAGGAATATGTTATTGACGCTAAATCATGTCAATATCATTACTACATAAATTTGTCCATTTATCAACATAGTTGTATCATCAAGCAAGATGAGGTGAAAAGCTATTTTATGTTCACTGAGCAAAGAAAAAAGAATTCTTTAAATTTTTCTTTTTTCACAAGGCAGAAACAAGCTAAGAGAAACTATTTTTGGCATTCAGTATCTCCTTGTATCTAATAAAAAGTAAAAGAATAAATATCAACTTCAATAACACAACCAATAGGAAATGATCACAACCTAGAAAATTACCTCAGGAGCCATCCAATACGGTGATCCTTTTAATGAAAGAGCCCCTGCTACACCGCTCAGCTGTTCAACAGACCAAAAAAGAAACTGTCAGTTAAATCAGCATAAGTAAAAAATCTGCAAACAAAAAGAACACTGAACTATACTTGCAAGAAAGGATATACTTGTCAATGGATATCAGGGTGTGAAGGCATGCATGTACATACTGGGAAACATAATTACATATGACATGTACGATGTAAGAGAAGACTGAGATTAGTGCTAAAATCCAAAAACAAGTGATGTATTTGATTAGTGCTAAAATCCTAAAGCACATTACGAACAGTACATATTTCTTGTCAGTTGAAGTAACATATAAAGACTAGGGCGTTTTGAGACCTAGAAATAAGGGGTGTCTATCTCTTCTTATATATATATTTTTTTAAAACAGTTATTTAATTGGTAAATATATGAAATATAGCATAAGTTTTAATGTTTTTCTCAAATCTACTGCAACCATTCATTTTTACCTAATCTAGCACAATATTTAAATTTGCATTAAAATCCAGTATTTATCATTACTGCGTCTTATTTCCATTAAAATGATAATGTGGTAACTTATTATAATTATTAAAAAAAAAAGCAGTGATCCCTGCTAGTACAATTGGAATTTGTCCAAGAATCTTGGGTGCTATCTATGAAAAATTAAAAGATTTGGGATTCAATGCTAGTCTCGTAGATCTCATGCAAAGTTGCTTGCCCATTACAAAGGAGGGGCATCAAGTACAATCACTTGATTGATTGACTTAAATCCTAGTGGCAATTTCAAGAATAGATCGACTCACATCACATTAGCATAATTGCAACTTCCCTCTCAAAAAAGATTAATTTTATTTAATTAGCTATTTACTTGAAATTCTATGCATTTAATTAGTTTTTCTCATAAAATTTCATATTTCAATTCTACTTGCAAACAGGGAAAGAATCCTAGGAAATTCCTATCGTAACATTTAATAAAAAGAATCTCATGCTAATTTAAAGGTCTTCTAATGATACCTTAGATGAGCCTTTAACAATGAAATCTTAGAAGAAATCATGGTTTGAAATCTTGTATCGTATTGAGCAACAAAGTCAAAATGGATCATTCTGATAAATCATCAAAACTCGATATTACTGGACACAAACAATGTCTCATGTGGAGATGCACTTTGCAAGAATGATTATAGTGCATGAGTATTCTTTGAGAATCTCAATCCATGTTTTAAGGTTTTAATAAATAAAAGTAAAAGTGATTCTTTAAAGATATATGAAAAAGGGATGTCATTGTACAATTGCTAGAAACAATATGAAAGTAGGGTGGCAGTGATTATTGACATGTTGACAGCTATGCATTAACAGAAAGGATGTAGCGATAATGATTGGATTTATGCCAATTAATGCACATTTTATCAATAATGATTGGAAGTTTGAAATTTGACTTCCAAGGTATAAATTTAATTTAAGTTAGTTTATTGTGATTGACACCTGAATTGAAAGTATAAGAGAGATTATTATTTATGGGTAAGGAACAAAAAGAAGAGAGAAGTTTGAGGAAATCACTCATCAACTAAAACCAAAATGCTTCAATAAGATTATAGAACGCTGTAAATTCAACTTGTTTGATGCTTGAACCTGTGCATTTAGTTATAAGGTAGCCAACAAGATTCACATCATAAATCTATTTCATCCAAAAGACTATTAGATTATAAATTTGTCAAAGGTGAAAGCTGTTTTATGGCGTGACTTTGTTATTTTCAAAAGCCACTGAAAACAAGCCACATCTCAAATGTTTACATTGGGAACTTGTTTGTTTTAGCAAATTTTCTAAAGATTTTCCAAAAATTATCTCATTTTTTTAAATAGAATTTAAAATTCGAAAAATTAATAAAATATATGTTTAAAATTGATTTTTTTGGCACAATTTAATTTATTAGAGGTTAGCGATGTCATAAAGATTTATTTTTCTTTTCAATTTTTAATTATTTTTTAAATTGGTATACATATTAAAATAGATAAATTTAATTAAAGTAAAGGTGTAATTGTAATTTCAAAACTTCTTGGACCTTTTTGCAAAAGTGTGATTAAAAGGTACTTCTTCCATGACTCGTTCTCCAAAGAACCGGCCTTTTTCTTTTCTTTTTTCCCAAAACCCTAACTTTCACATCTAAACCCTAAACTCTCCCTTACTAAAAGATTTGTGTGATTACTTGTAATTTAGAACTTCAGCTCTACCCTTTAAAAGAGCCAGTGATTATTTGTTGTTTAAAGCTTCAACTCCACCCTCTAAAAGAGTTGCATACTACTTGTAGTTTAGAACTTCGACTCTACCCTCTAAGAGTTGTGTGATTACTTGTAATTTAGAGCTTCGGCTCCACCCTCTAAAAGGGTTGTGTGGCTAGTAATTTAAAGTTTTGCTCCACCCTCAAAGAGTTGTGTAATTACTAGTAGTCTAGAGCTTCGGCTCTGCTCTCTAAGTGTTGCATAATTACTTGTAGTATAGAGCAGTTAGATCCGTGCACAAAGAGGACTCTTGAGTCTTTCCACGCGTTCATAGGCTTCGATCAAATTGAGATGATTTTCCTCACTGGGTGGATTATTGGTCGTTCACCCTATTTTTATATGAGATGCCCCTTTAAATGGTTTGCAAGTCATTCACCCTATATATGTACGTATATGTGCATGCATATAATGTATTTCGTATTTGGTAGATTGTGAATCGTTCACCCTATGTATATACGATACATCTTTATTGGATAGATTGCAGATCGTTCACCCTTTATATATATTTGCAATGTAACTCGTATTGAGTAGATTGTAGGCCGTTCACTCCACATATATACAATACATCTTTACCGGATGGATTGCTATTTGTTCACCTTATATTTATATGTGATTACAATGCACTTCATTTTGGATAAATCGCAGGTTGTTTATCCATATATATACATGATGCATCCTTTACTGGATAGATTACAAGTCGTCTGCTGTATATAGTATGTATATATAGATTGATTGATAAATTAAATAAAGAATAATAGTAAGAGAAATAAATGAGAAAGTATGAGAAATGATAAAACCGTTTAAGAGAAAATTTTAAAATAAATTGTGTTAAGAGATTAATGAAGTTAAGTATAGAAAATTATGACCTTCGCTATCTATTGTTATTTGGACTCTTATGAGATGCACCATTTTACATCATGCACTTCTTTTATATACCTACTTTGCATTTTTGTGCTCACTTTTAGAGTTTTTGACCTCTAGATTAATTGTTGAGATACATACATAACACTAGCGAAGTTACTTCACAAGTATGCATGTAGTTAATTAGTTAGTCTTTGTATATATTTTGCTCTGGCATTGTTACAGTTCACGTGCAGCGAGAGAATCTAGCATTGTGATAAGCCTAACTCGTGCGGAGCGTGACAATAATTTCATACCGAGCATATGGCACGGTAGAACCATATCTTTCCAATAAATAATTTGATACTATTGAGCACAAGTAACCTATCTTATGTTAGTGCATCAAGTTCATTAATTTTTTATAGTTTATGTTTGTACAACACAATGTCATAACTATATTTTTCTCACAAAGTCCAAATTTAGCTATATCGTTGTGTTCTCATCTTTTTTTCTTCATCTCCGCCATCTTTCCTCCTCTAATTTGCCACCAACAGTTTCATCCCGTCAAAAAATAGAAACTATAGCATCATTCAAAATTTTGAACCTTGGTTCATTTTATATTTGAGACAACCTAAGTAGTTTGAATTTTATGGAGTAATTAATGCTTCTTATATTCAAGAAACCAACAAAATTTCACAGATCTTTAGCAATTGCCATAAACTAACCATTAAACTTGAAAAAAAAAAGAATAAGGAAACACAATACTCCAGTAGACAGAGGACAGAAAAATAAATACACAAAAGCAGTAACATAGAAGCATACATGCTTTGCCATCCCAAAATCAGCTAACTTGACAACGCCATGTACATCAACAAGCAAATTTGCTCCTTTGATATCCCTGCAAGAGTGTTGGCATTCTTTAGAAAAAGCATGGTCATCTTTTGCTGGAAAATGTCAATAAGCAGTGGTAGATACAGAACTTCAGATGTTCAGCAATGCCAAGATGAGAACTACAGAATAAATATATCACATGTACTGCATTTTTATTATAGTTGTGTAAATAAAAATAAAACCAATTGCCATAATTTGAATAAGTTTAATTCATGAATTTGCTCCATATAACAAACAAATATTTAAGCTGATCAAACAGCAATAAACCATGACTACAAACCAGAGCAAGGTAAAGCAATCAAAGATGAGCTAATCGACAAGCCAGTGAAACAAAGCAAATGGGTTACAAGAAATTTTAAACAACACCATACAAGTAGCATACATTGAAGGTAACAATATGGTGTACATATTAGCATTACTTTTATTACTAAATTGTTATTGTAGAATTTGGAGACAACATAGGCATCATCATGAAATAAGTATTACATGGTATATATAGACATGATAAACTCTTAAGCTAGAAGTGCTAATGTGGCACTAAAGTTACTATATCTAATACCTAATAAATCCAATAGCCCCCTCAACCTGAAGCAATAACATCATCTTGACCAAAATGAAGCAAAAGCATTCACAAATATGACAAAACTCTAGGAGTTAACAAAGCATATAGTTAATGATCCCTTGGAACTCAGTTAAGCAAAGGCTCTAAAAATAGTCAATAAAGTATGTGAGCAATGATTCCTTTGATCTCAAGTTAGCAAAGCTCTAAAAATTGTTGATATAGCACTCAGATCAAAACACAGTCAATGATGCCTTTGACCTTAGACTGAAAAAGAGAAGAGATAAAGAGACAAGATAAAGTGAAAGGAGAATGACTAGAGATTTCACAAACTACTCTCTCGGGTGCCCTACTCTTTGCTAGATTTTGCAAAGTGAAAATTGGACATTTGTGTTCTATTAAGGTATTCATTGGAGACAAAAAGCACAGCTCAACCAATCCTGGACGTAGCAAAACGAGAGCGGGGTATTTTTTCCATTTAGGTTTCATGTTTTAGGTGGTATATTCAGCACACAAATAGGATAAATAAGATATACTAAAAGAAGGGGGAAAACAAAATTTGGCTGGGATTTAAGGAAGGAAAAAGAAGACAGATAGCCAAAAAGTCCCCCTCGAGATGCAGCCTGAAGAAGACTACAAAAAAGGCTACATTGCTGCCTAGAATACCATCATGGAAAACTTCCTTAGGTGGATCCATAGTGATAGAAGAGCAATGCCATAGAAGTCTACTCAAGATAAACAAAAAGCCACTACCAAAGATGATTCTATAGCAAACTTGACGAACCCACAGCTCATGGATAATCAACACATATATTATATAGATCTGTTGAAGAAAAAAGTTTAAAAAGAAACCAATCTGGAAACACATTTTAGAAATTCTAGTCTGAAATCTGTGTGAGGAAAGGGAAACAAGAGAGTAGGACACAGAATCGATTTAGAAATCTGCAAATAACCCTAGAAAAGTTGTTGAAATTTGAATAAATTTCTACATCGGTAATGAATATTTGTAGAAATGCAAATCTTGATAATCAAAGAATTCAGATTTGAAGAAGAGATGCACTCATCATGCACTCAATTAAGAAATCCAGCCTCAACCATTAGAGGCAGAGAAGATTATCGAGAATCAGAAAAGCAAAACACACGAAATCTGATAGTGTCCTAGGAATCAAGGCCAGTGAAGAGGCTAGTTTTCCTCTGATAGAATATAAATTGGAAAAGTAAATAAATAAAGTGGAAACAAATTGGAATAAAAGCTCTTGGATCTGCTTGAGGAAAGTGGCAAACTGGAAACAGATCAGAAATTGGAGGATCAGAGAAGATCATCAGAACACAATAGTAGAAATAGAAAAAGCAAAATCGCTGATCTGGAATCACTTAGGGCTTGCAGCGGCTGGTAGCAACGGCCCCTGCTGGTAAGCCAACCCTACCAGACTTGGGTAAAGCACACCATAACCACAAAGGAGGGAATAGATTCTCTCCTAGATGGAAATCAGAAGTCAAGGAGATGAGCTCACCTTCTGGAAAACAAGAGATGGAATCAGGAAATCTCAACAAATCTAAAAATATCTTGAATCAGGATCTAGAAATCTGGGAGTCTGCAATGTGGAATCAACAAAGGCTTGGAATTGGAAATCAGCTTTTCCATCTGAGAAGTTTAACAAGATAATACACGTGTTACAATGGTTGACTATAATATAAATATCTCACTGTCAATCTAGTGAGGTTTCTCCTGTACATATAGTAGGGAATGCTTTTATAAATCCTACACAACATACCATTCTCAGATAGCAGTTTGAATAAAATGTCAACATTTGAAGAGAAATGAGTGGAGGTACAACAGCATGCTAAACCATAGAAGTCCAAGGGTGTTCACAGTAACTAGAAGGATACAGACCTGTGCATTATGTTCTTACTATGCAAGTAGGCCAACCCTTTGAGAATATGACGAGTGAAATTGCGGACAACTGATTCTGTCATAGCCCCACAATGATCACGAACATATTTACTAATTGAGCCAGGATGAACATACTCTAGATATATGTAAAGCTGATCATCAATCTGCATAAAAAAGGTAACATATAAAACAAGCTTCAAACACTAGCATAAGTACCAAAGATAGCCATTAAAAAGAGCTTACAGTTTCACTCCCATAGTACTGGACAATATTTGGATGCTCAAACTGGCTAAGAACCTTTATTTCCTGCATAACAAGAAATGAAGTAATTTAAATCACAAATAAATAAATAACCAATAATTAAAATGACCTCTTGAATACAATATGTTGCCTTTTGACACTTAAGATTGAAAGTGTATTTAAGCATCAACTATCTAAGATAAGTTATGAAAATAATCAAGCTAAAATGAAAAGAGGAAAGTCTTTGTAGATACAAAATGGGTATACAAAGATTACTTGAAAATGCCCTAAATTAATACAAGAACAAGGCATTCTTACTATTTCTTTTGTTTTATTTTTGAAAAAAAAAAAACATTTTTTTCCAAACCTGCTCCAACTGTTTTATGCATTCTGAAGATTTGGCATCATCGGGAATTATATTAACTTCTTTCATTGCACATAAAGCTCCTGTGTGCCTGTTGAAAATTTAAGTCTGATAAAGTGGTAAAAGGAGGCCTGATACACATACATCAAACAGGATAGTATACAGACCTGTTGGTGGCCTCATAAACATTCCCAAATGTGCCACTTCCAATAAGCTTTCCTTTCTTCCACTGACTTTTCAATGCCTCAGGTTTCACACCATTCCCTGAGTGTGAAGGAGATACAGCTCCAGGAGGAAGAGGAAGTGGGTGTCCATTAACATTACCGCCATTCTCATGAGAAGCTGCAGAGTTATCACCGAACATTTTTGTGTGTAAAGGGGATGAAGGTGTACTGAGATTCCGGGGTCTTGGGTCAGGACTTCTAATTGTTGGACTGTTACATGGTGAATGATCAGGACTCTGAACAACTTTCTCTGGAGAGAAAGCTGACAGCAATTCTGTGGATGATCTCTCTGGAGAAGACCAGACCTGCTGTCCTGGAGTAGCAATGGCAAAAGTAGAAAAATCTACATTACTCGATCTTCGAGGGCTACACAAAGGACTTTGCACAGGACTTGAGAACCCGCTTGTTGGAACACTTTTTGAAGGTATATTGAGCCTGAAGGCAGCAGTGCCAGCATAATTTGGATCTTGAAACAGCTTTCTCTGATTTCTAAAAGTAAAACCATTCATTGAGATGCCTCTCTGCTCTGAACTACTGGATGAAATTGGGTGATGCAACCTACTGCCAAAGAAGCAAGTAAAAAAGTAAACTATCATACAGCAGCAGATTTAGTTCTGGAGTGCCACTGCACAAAAGGAAAAAAATATATAATCTTGATGTAAAGAAAGAAAAAAATGATAATTCAGACATGAAATTGCATGATCACTGGAAACCAAAATACTGCAGTATGTTCCAAATTCAGAGATGCTTCAACTCACAAAATATGTGATAGAGAACTTCTATGTTCACAGGTCCACAAACAGAAAATACAAAGATGTTTTAAGAGTAACGGGAAGATTAGCATGAAGAAATCAAAACAATAGTTAGATGACAAAGAATGTGCATGCCCTATGAATTTTCAAGCTAAAACAAAACAGATTTAACCTTGAGCTACAGATACATCTAGACGGCGAAGAATGTGTAACCCCTACAAATTTTCAATCTAAAATGAAACAGATTTAACCTTGGACCACAGACACATTTTAAAACAACTGATCTATGTTCTCATTGTTTCAAAGTTACTCCTCGATCCCCATCATGGTAGGTCTCAATGAGCATCATAATAACACAAATCTTTCATGATTGTAAAGTAGACCTTATGAATAAACTATGCTTATATTTGCTGAATGAAGTTTGAAAGCCAAGGATGATCCATTTATGAAAGGTAGGTTTTTTCAACAACAATATTCTTATGGCATTATGATGCAGCATCGCTTTCATAGTGAAGAGTAGAAAAGGCAAATGAGTTTACCTATCTCTATGTAGTCACAATTATCCTTTTCATAGTTGTTCTTAGTAATATTAAACACAACTGCTCTATTCTTCATTATGTTTCATCCATCTTTACAACTATTGTAGGTGTGGATCTATCTGCCTAGCTCCTTTTGCAGAAGGCTGATGTTTAAGCTTTATTATCAAATGCTGAAGCAGCCAGTTAATGGGAAACTAAACAATTGTATGCGGTTACAAGAAAAATCATCATCAAAGTGGGAAACATAAAATGGTGGGTTATGTAGTCTGATAGACACATCACAAATTGGAATGTATTACTCATTATCTAGTAATTGAAGGGAGAATAAAAAACAAAGAACTACATAAATTTTCACAGAAAAATAACACATTAACAAAATCCAGTAAATAACAGTAAAACTTCCTGAAGTTACTACTTCAGTTATCTCCTAGTTATTGAACACTCAAAAAGCATCAACTAACACTGTTTGCAAGGATCAACAATGTTTCTATTAGATAAGCTTGTTAAAATCGTCTGATTCATGAAGTGAGTCAGAGTAAGAATTATTGCCATTTATTGGTTCTGCATACGTCAACACCGATTTTGATTATACTAGTTTAAGGTTGTTAGTATATTTGAACAAGTATAGAGTTGTCTGAGTGGGAATCAGAAATGAGCTCACCTTCCGACATCACCAGCTGGGGAGATCCTATCATGGAATGGCTCCACGACAGTGGAAACTTCCGTGGCCACATAAGCCCCTTCATTACCCTCTGATCTGTTCGTAAACTCTGATGGAGAAGGAAGGCGGCAGCGCGCTGAGTTAGGCGACGGGAACCCAAACCCCAAAGCCGATACATGCGCGGAATCCCGATGAGCAGATGCGGCTTCTTGCGTCGCGGACCCAGGCAAAGGAAGCGGGCACGGCAGTAGCACAGGGGCCGACACAGTCCGGCCCGGGTTGCTGTCGATGTTGCCCGGGGAGGGCGAAGCGATGGGTAAGCTCGCGGATCTCGGACCGGCGGTGGCCGAGTCGAAGGAAAGCCCTCCTACGTCAACATCACTGAAGTGGCGAAGCTCGGGGCGGCGGGTGAGTCGGCACTGGGAATCGCCACGGCGGGTCCAGAAGTGAAGGTCTCTAGAGCGGCTACGGGCGGTGGCACCGGGAGAGGAGGCGGCGGAGGACGGGGAGGAGGTAGAAGAGGAGGGCGATCCGGCGCTCTTACGGTTCCACCAAGGCATGGCGACGGCGAGAGGGGGCGACCATGGTACGGGGGCAGATGCCTCAACACGATGGGCGAGGGCGAAGGCCCCGAATCGCCGAAAGCATCGCCCACGACGAAGGTGGAAACCGGAAACCGGAAACCGGAAACCTAGGACAGAATGGGGGGAGGCGAAATAGGCAAAGCTGGTGGTGGGCTACATCTTGTCTGCGAGCATCGCTGCCTTACGCGGCTTCGCGTACTCAGCAGCGGCAAGAAGTCAAACCGTTTACCTTCTCCTTTGCATGGGCTAACAGAGATAATTATTTTTTAAGGGGCAGTTCTAAATCTCTCTCTCTCTTTGAATTCTATACGAACTACAGCACAGAGCCACGTGGCGTCAGGTGTTCGAATGAACACAAAGGTTTAAAGTTTATTTTAACATCAATCTCAATAATTCAATCTCTTTCTCGTTTAAATCCTACGTTGTTTCTTCACCGAATCACTTTTAGTATTCCCCAAAAGTAAATGTGTAACTACGTTGAACGGTCACATTCACGTAGTAGATAACTATGCATTGAAAAAATAAAAAAGTAGTACAATAGAGCAAAGATGAGCTAAGAAGAGTGAATAATTATTCTTCTGTAAATATAAACTAATATTACTTAATTAGCAAGAAGTAATCCGTGGAGGGACTCTAAAGTCCTAATTAGGGAGTCCACCGAAGCTCGTTAATATTGGAGATAAAAAAAACTTGGGACCAGATGATTGGAGCAAAGTTTTGTACAGACGCTATAAAAGCAAACTTCCATGCAGCTGTACTGGAAAAGAAAACACTCGCAAAATGTATCCTTTGCACCTCAATTTCACCATCTCTACGATTGTTACCGGCGAAGCAATCGATCGAGAGATGAGAAAAACTCATCCGCTTCATCTTCTCGACCGATCGAGCACCCTTTCTAGTTTTACTCCCCATTCCTCCTCTTCGAATGTTCGCCCAATGGGGATGAATTCTCCGAACACGCGTGCGTATCTCTTAATTGCCTCTGCGCAGCTCAAGCTCCTTCTCCAACCACCCCTCGATCACTGCAACGCCAGGATCGCAAATACGCCAGTTAAGAAATGAAATCGATAACAAATTTCCTCTTTTTGGTCTAAGAAATTGGGAAACCAACCGACCATCGTCGAGCAGATGCATGCACCGAGGAAGCTCCCTATTGAAAACCTCGATCTTCTGCCTCTCCACCTCCAAGATCCTCACTGACTCTTCCAGCCTCGCCGCCCTCCCTCCCGTCTCCACTCTCCGTCGCCGATGCCTCCTTCAGGAATCCGGCCATGCACGGTTCTCGCCGCGAACAGAGTCATGTCCAAGCGGAGCTCTGCCGGCGTCAATACCATTCCTCGAAGATAACAAGGAGCAAATGCTACCAGCGATGCCGGAGAGAGAGGAGAATTGAAGTCGATGAGGAGCAGCCGTCCGTCCGGTTCGGTCGAACCGGCGGCGTGAGGGAAGCCGACGAGTCGTCGCGTAAGGAAAGAACAAACCGGCGCAGTCGAGTCACCGCCTCCGACGCCACAACTCCGCTGCGGAATCTTCGCACTTCACTTTGACACCCGCAAACATTTTGCGTACCGAAAAGATTCCAACCAAAGGTTCTCATCTGTTGGCTAATGGCCGGGGCCCATTGACTGCTTCAGTTTGTTTTTTTTTTTTTTTTGGATAAGGATATTAATTTTTTGGTTCAGTTTGAGTTTGCAGTGAGAGGTGGGAAATAAAATTTGGATAAATATTAAAAAAAAATGATGTATGCTTTTGTGACAAAATAAAATTTGGATAAAATAAAATTAGTGACAAATTAATACTTACAGATCAGTTGTATGCTTTTGTGATTTAGAGTTTTACTTTGTTGCAAGGAGTTTTAGGATGTTTGTGAAGTCATTATATGTCTTTATTTTTTTATTTTAATTAGTTTAGGTTTAGGTACATATAACAATTCTAGTCAAAATTATTCTTGTTAATTTCCTTAATTGGATCCAATTTTTACCTATTTAGGTCCATGTTTTGGCCAAATTTACTATATCAATTTAAGTTGCCAAAATTTCACAGTGAACCCTAAAACCTAAGCCTGAAACTCGGGAAGTCAATGCATGCCTTTGTTTTTTAATTAATTTTGACTAGTTTAGGTCAATGTAATATATATAGTCTGGGCCAAAACTACTATATAAGTCTAAATTTCAATGTCTTTCTTTCTTTTTTTTTGTAATTTGATTAATTTATGTTCATGTAGCAATTTTAGCTAAAATTATAATATGGATCTAAATTGCTCAAACTTCATAAATAAACTCTCTGTTGTGTTCTATGGAGCTTGCAGAGTTATTGTATAATTAATATCGTTGTGCTCCAATTTTGAATAGTTTAGGTTCATATACCAATTTTGGTTAAAATTACTATTTAAACACAAAGTATCCCAATTTCAAATATGACCTTGTTGTTCCAGTATAAATATATATTGAAAATTTAACTTCATATGACTTTATTTCCACAATGGTACCTAGATGACTTCAAGTTCTTCACAATCAACTATAGTGGAAGAGTAATGTGATTCAATTTAATTAGGTCAATTTTTTATACTTTGAAATCCAATGAAAGGTCATTCCCTTGATAAGAACGGTTAGGAAGATAGATAATCAACTGCTTAGTTGAATGAATTCGATATCCCAATCAACTACTTAGTTGTCACGGTACTAAATAGAAACATTCTCGTGAGCAAATCTTAAGTAGACTAACATACCACTTAACTTGATAATTTACCATAATTAATTCTAAGGTTATATTTTTATCTAAGTTATACTTGAAACCCAATTATAACATGACAGGTTCAGTAGACTCTCACGACTCGTTAGAAGTTGTTTGCCGAGAGGCCTTGCTCGGAGCAAGACTTCTATGTCTGTAAAGAAACCGCGCTTTTGAGCTTCCTTACTAAGAGGCTTTGCATTTGAATCTTTCTTGTCTGTTAAGTTTCTAATCAATTTTGATCTATTGAGGCTTCCATTTATCAAGAATTTAGTCACTCTAGACCTACTTAAATTTTCATCTAATTGCTAAGTATTTGATGTTAGGTTGCAAAGGTACAAACATAGTCCCACATTTAAAGTACTTTTGGGGAGAGCCCAAGAACAAAGTCATGAGAGCTTAGGCCCAAAGTGGACAATATCATACTATTGTGGAGATATTTTGATTCCATTGGTTTTAACATTTGGTTCTTAATCTACTTAGACTTCTATGATTATCATTTCAATTTAAAAGCTTGTACACAATGTCTCTTGAGTCGAGTTTGACTCACAACCATTTTGGTTGACTTATTCCATAAGTCAACTATAAAGTGTTGGATGACGTGGCAACCAGGGATAGGGGTGAATAGCTATAAACGACAATGAGCAAACTTAAATTTAAGATTAAGGCTAGTTATAAAATAAAAATAAGAATAAAATAATAAGAACAACAAACAATGCTAATAATACTATAATTTTATATGGTTTGAAACTCATAAATTTCTAATTCTATGACTTTGAACTCATTGCCTAAGTTAACCATTAAATCACAATATCTTTTTTATTTTGAAGATAAAAATTGTTAGATTCCATTGGTTCTAACAATTTTTATCTTCAAAATAAAAAAGATATTGTGATTTAATGATATGATGGTTAACTTAGGCATAAGCTCTCATGATTTTATTTTTAAATTCAACCAAAAATACCTTATACCAATAAAAATATCTTCCATCTTATAAATTCATGATTTTTTTATATATTTCTAATGTGAAATTTTGATTGTATCACAACAAAAACTATTAATGCAATCACGCTCAGGTTGGACTTGATAAACCAAAGTTTATATTTTGATTTATTATTTGGATATGCCAAGTAGGTCAAGAATAACCAATACTTAATAGTGGAAGAAGTTCAAATAGATCAAGGTCCACCGTACATTTGCAAAAGATGAAAGTCCAAAAGGTGTGGGCATTTGGGATCGACCAATAGGGAGTTGGTGTTATAGAAATCTAATAAGTATTGATAAGTGATGATAGTCTAAGCACATCAAGGAGAAAAGTGTTGAAGTTTAAATAAATCATGGAGGATTGAATGATTGGTAGTGGTAAAATTTCAAATGAGTCAACAGGGACAAAATGCTTGACAAGTGTAAGCAAGTCATGAAGTTCTGGATAGTTGGCAGTGATGGAAGTCCAAACAGATTAAGAAGGATTAGATATTTGACAAGTGTTAGAAGTACAGACAGATTAAAGAGGATTGGATGTTTTGTAGGAATGAATATGTTGGAATTACAATCAAAATCTTATATCAAAAATCCATAAAGAAAATCATGAATTTATAAAGACGAAAGATATACTATGAGACCTCTTGGAATAAAAACTCTATATAAAAGAAGCTTAAGGGGTGTGTGCTTTGTCATTGATTTTAGATAAAAAAAATATTATTGTATTAATAATAAATAAATAAAAATAAAAAGAGAGCAAGTCAAAGTAAAACACCAACCCTAACAAATCACATAGCTACCACCTACAGGACAAGTGATCAAATATACATTTACTTCATTAAAAGCTAAGCATATGAAGCAAATACACATTTAAATGAAATGTGAAGCACACTCCAACCATTGAGGCTTGATGTGTCATTTGCTAATGGTCCTACAAAGATTCATGAAAAAAAATGTATGGTCCATGCATAATGCATTTAATTAGGTAGGTTGGGTTTAATTTCATATACAATGCAAAAAATCAAAGCAATTTCTTCTTTTTTTTTTTAAATGTTAAACAGATGCTCCTGTGTCATGTGATAAATGCTAGTAAAACAACTACTGCATCTTCATTTTGTCGAACAGTTTTATTTTATTTTTTAAAAAAATTCAAATATCAAAAAGTATAATTTTAAAAATACTAATATAAACTTTTAAAATTTTCTACATGGATTATAAATTTATAAATTGAGAAATATATTTTATTTAATATCAAAATAAAAAACAATAGTAACAAATAGAGACGGGCTATAACTTAATCCATTTATTATAATATATATATATATATATATATTTATTTATTAAGTATTATATTTTTAAATAAAATAAATAAATAAATATTAAATCATCGAATACTAAATGAAAGTACTGATTTAAAATTATATTAAGGTCAGAAAAAATTCATGAGATAGACACTAAGATAAGGAATATGCTAGTCTAAATCGGAGTTAATTTGGATTTGATTTAATTAAGTTATAATCGAATCAAATTTAGTTAGATTAAATTTAGTTCAATTAATTTAAAATTAGTTTTAAAAAATTTTTTAAAAAAAATTATTGTCTCTTCTTTCTTCTATGTACGCAATTTTATTCTCACCGCCTCACATATAAGTCTTCATGCGCCAATTAGAATTGGATTATTGTTCTCTTCTTCTTCACAACAGTTCTTTTGTTTTTTTCTCAAGAAACCCTTCTTTCTCTCCAAGAAAAGTAACTTTTGTTTTGTCTTTTTTTTTATCATCATCGAAACAAATAGAAACCGCCAAAAAAGAATATAAGATTCGGTTCTCTTTTCTTTTTCATCCTTATATTATTTTATAATAATACAGTGTAATAAGTTTTTATTATATGATTGATTATATTATATTAAGTCCATCCAAATTTTAATTTTTAAAATGATACAAATTTATAAATTTATGAGAAAAGTGAATTTTCGAAAAGGGAGCGTATCACAGACGCACACTAATTTAGAGAGAATTTATTAAAAAATAAAAAATAAAAATAAAAAGGGCGCCTCATTTTATCAAATCATCGAGGAGAGTCCTTTTTTTAATTTTTAATAAAAATTCACCGCATTCCATTTATAGGAGAGGATATAAAAAAATTCGCATATATCATATCAATACCAAAATTTTAATATAAATGCTATAAATTTATACCATTTTCGATATGAATTTTTTATATCAATTTTTTTAGTACATACGAATTTAGGATTTGGTATACTATACCAAACTACCCCTAATTCCATTAGCCTCTTATAGAATTACATAACTGCCTTCAAGTACAGTGTTAGATCAATTTTAGTTTTTTGATAGGTCGATTTTAAATTTAAAATCCCAAATCGATCAGGTAGATTTGATCTGTTCAATAGTATTTATATTTTAGTAATTACAGTTTGATAACTGTTATAAATTTTATTATAATAATTATAAAATTGTTTATTATATTAATTTAATATTCACAGCTATAATATTTTTATTAAATAAAATACTCTTTTAATTTGTACCCAAAATTTGCTATATTTATCAAATTGTTGTCCCCGATTTGCTATATTTACAGTCTTGTATTTGTAAGATTTTTTTTTCAAATATCATTTACCCTGCGATAGAAAATTTTTGTGAGATTAGACATCACCCCATAGATGCCACATGATGCCAATTGCCACAGTCGAAAGCGTTGCGTAAAAGAACCGCATGGATCATTATGCGCTTTGTCTTTTTTGTCGTCGGCACTACAAACTTCTGGGTAGTTGGTCGATACGCATCACCAACTCATAATTAACATTATTTTTTTTTAAAAAAACACAAAAAAAAGGTCAGAGCAATCCCAGTCATATAGATGATGAATACTTGTACGACGACAAATCAAACGTTTATAAATAAATTTAAAATCAAGTCAAATTTAAAAAATCATTTTAATGATTTCTAACTGGCTTGACGTAGTTATCTTATCAACCTTGAAGTTTGATAATACAAAATTTCAATTCTGTGTGTTTCGTGTGAGGAATACTTTGTTCAGATCCTCTTTTACTGTTTGTTTTTCTGAGTATGCTTTCAGCTTCTATTTATAGATCAGATTGTTTCTGAGAGATTATTCCAGCGAATCCACTGGGTGGTTTATTGATCGATAATGGATTAAGCGTTGAACCCTAATTTTTTTTCAAAGAAAGAGAAGTCAAATAAGACTCGTAATTACACCAAAGGCCTGATCGTGATCGATCATGGCGCAGCGGTAGGTGACTGGGAGTTCCGATGGGGGTTCACGTCGTTAATAACGCCGAGGCGTCCTCGAAAGGCAAACCAGTGAGGAAACCGCCGTGAGCGGCCGGGGAGAGCTGGCGGAGCAGGAGGATGAAGCGGCGGAGCTCGGAGAGCCTGCGGCCGAGGGCGGCGGACTCGGCTCGGAGCCGGAGGTTCTCGTTGCGGAAGAGCTGGCAGCGGTGGGACGCCGCGACGACCCGGCGCGCGAGGTCTTGGTTCAGGGAGCTGAGCCGCGCCGACTCAGAGCGGAGCTCCTCGAGGCGGCGCTGCTTGCGCACGCGGCAGCGGCGGGCGGACTCGCGGTTGGAGATCTTGCGGCGGAGCCGCCTGCGCTCGTCGGCCGACAGCAGCTCCGCCGGGCCGGACCGGGAGTCGAGTTCCGGGTCGGGCGAATCGAACCAATACTGATCGAGCGAGTCGAAGGCGGCGTCGAAGTGCGCCTGCAGCATGGCGAGAAGAAGAAGAAGAAGAAGAAGAGAGCGAGAAGTTGGAGAAAAGGGAAGTAAGGAGGAGCCGCGGGGACGCATTTAAGGACGCTGGCAGGGCCACGTGGCGACAGACCACTGGCATTCTAAAAGCTCGAGCGGCGGTCGAGCAGGTGGACGTCTGCGCAGCCATAAAAGAAAGGTATGCATAGGAGCATAGCCGCCTAAGTGATTCTCAGTGAGAGAGAGAATCAGGCTCGTCAATTTGGGAATTGGACGGTGGATCTTATGCTTCCGTAGGGGAAAGTCAAGTGGTGTGGGTGGGCGCTGTCTTAATAGCGAAGGAAGTAGCGTTTGGTATTTGCTTTGTGGATTCGGTGCCATGTTATGGCACGTGCGCCGCCCGGGCAAAGCGTGGAAAAGAGCGTTGACAGTTACGGTTAGATTTGATTACTTTTTTATAAAAATAAAATCAATTATTCCAACAGTATCATATGACCGATCTTTATAAAAATATAAATTAAAAAATTATAATTAATTACGATGAATAAATTTGACTACTACTTGAAACATGATCATGCATACTAACGCACAACGTCCCTTGCAAAAATAAAATGGGAGTTTTTAAAAAATATTAAGAGCTAGTCTAATTAACTTGACTCGAGCAAGACCTACCTGTGCATGAGAATTTAACAATATGAGTGAGCTTGTAAGAAGATTGGGAGTCTTTGAAGGTTGCAACAGTTTCAAAAGGAAGGAGAGATTAATTAGTACCATGAAGGAAGGCTATACTAGCGATCGGTGTCCTTCCTCTCGTAGCAAAAACTAAATGAAAATTAGATTAGAATTAGTACGGCTGGCTCTTATACTGTAATAGCATTTGTGATGAAATAATTAATACTCTAACATTCAATGTTATATGATGATAATATAATAGCTCTATTTTTTTTATAAGGGTGCAATCAACATTGGATCTATTAATTAAAATTAATGTAGATGTTTGATTGAAAAGTTAAATTAGGATTGATCGAATATTTAAGTTCGTTCGATTAAGTTAACGAGTCGAGCTCGAGCCTGATTTCGAGCTCGAAAATATTATCGAGCCGAGCTCGAGCTTAACATTATTTGGTTCGTGAGCTCGCGAACATGTTCGTTTAAAGGCTCACGAACGTGTTCGCAAACATGTTCGTTTAAAGACTCACGAACGTGTTTGTTAAGAGATTCACGAATATATATATATATTACATAAATTATAAATATTATATATTAATGAGCCAAGCTCGTTTAACTTTTAAACGAGCTATTTTTGAACCAAGCTCGAACTAAATTTATTTAACTTTAAAACAAGCCTTTTTCGAGCTGAGCTCGAGCCGTTCGCGAACTATTTAATTTCATTACGAGCTGAGCTCGAGCTTAAGAATTGAAGCTCGAATCGAACTCGAGCCGAACTCGAGCTTAGGAAAAACGAACCGAGCTCGAGCTCGAGCCTCTTACTGTTCGACTTGGCTCAGTTCGATTACACCCCTAAATATTTTATAATGAAAAAGTCCAAATGTATTACGGTCGATAAGACATTTAACGGTCAAAAGTCTAATAGAGAGTTGACAAGTGAAAAAATTTAAATTAAATGCGTTGCGGTTGATCGGGCACTTAATGATTGAAACTCCAATAAAAAGTTAGCAAAGGAGAAGTCCAAGTGGATCATAGAGGATCAGACACTTTATAAGGGTAAAGTCCAAATAGACCAAGATTTATAAGATACTCGACAATAATAAAAGTTTTGACAGGTCATGCATGATCGGATGTTAAACATAAAAAAAAAATTCAAATAGATCAAGAAGGATTAGATACTTTATAATAGTTAAATCGACTAATAGTTGAAAATTAACTCGGATCTAAAGGCTATAAAAGAAGGATTTCATGGAGGAATTTAACATCGATTTTTATGAATTTTAGAGGAGAATGTTATTGCATTTCCAAACCTCAAGGGACAATCCAAAATGATACAAAGCGACTAAAATAAGCGATTTGTACAAATTATTATTTACTTCATATTTTTTTATATATTTAGTTGTATTTATTTTTGTAAATAATAGATTATAAGAAGTTTTTTCATCTCCTAAAGATCTCCGATAAAAAGATCATAGTGGAATATTATTAGGACTAGACTTTCAAAAGATCTCCGGTAAAAATAGCTACGTTAACCACATGAACGATTGATTGGAGCAACTCACGAATTATTATTGTAGATCAAGGGCAACGATGCTTAAGGGCCATGCATATTATGGAAATCAAGGAAGTCTGTGTTAATTTAAAGTCTCAGCGGTAGCTAGTGGCATCTGTTTCAGTGTTTAAAGAGGAGGGCCTCACCGTTTAAGAAATAATAAACCATAGAGAAGAAAACAAAGAACTTCCTTTTTTATCATTAGAATTTTTTATTTTATGATGATGAAATGCCTGAAAAGAATAAAAAATGATGCTAAGGAAGGTTATAATAGCAAAAGCTAGCCATTCAAATTAATATTTTAATTATATATTGGAAGAATACTTTTGACCATACATAGAGGTAAAAGGATGGCTAAAAGAATATAAAATTACACATGTCCATACACAGACATATATACACATCCCGACACAAAAGAACGAAAAGATGACAGGTAAAGTTTAGTTACTTATCCTCCCAAATTAAAGAACTTGCTAGCTAGCCACAGGTGGCCAGCCCCAACAAACCATGAAAAGACTCCGTGCGCGAGATTAGTTAATTAAGAACATATGAATTTGCTTCCTACATGACACACGTAAATGTCCTATTTATCTTCCCAAAGAACTAGAGCTAGGGTGGCCGGAGCAAACCTGCACGGAAAGACTCCCAGATACCAAGAACATATGCATCTCTCATAATTTCCTTGACCAATATTAATTAATTAAATTAAATATGTTGGCCGACCATGTACGTTACTTTATAAGCCAATGCCAATGGAGTCCATTAGACCAGGTGTTAACTAGAATTACCTAGCTGGAAGAAGAGAAGATACAATATTTATAGTTGCAATATGATATAAGAAAGGATGAAGAAGGCAAAAGTATATATAGGCATTAATCTTAAATTAGGAACTAATTAATTAAGCTTAATGTCAGACTGCATGCATGCCCCATGGCTTGCTGCATATTGCAGACGTTTCAGCTTTGCTGATACTTTTACATATATGGAGTGTGAGGGAACATGCATGTGGAGTACCTGAGGTTAAAGCAAGCAAACATGTGGATTGTTGAATGCCATGGAGTTAAAAGTTGGATCGATGCTGTCAGAAAAGATATGTATAGGTGCATGGGTGTGGTTTAGGTAATAGAAATGGCAGATGGTCAGATATGTTTTGCAGGCCAAGAAGTAAACAAAGATTTATTTTATTTTATGGAGTTATTATATTCCTTAATTTGTGTAAAATGATAAGCTCCTTATATATAGTTGTCTGCCAAGAGAGTGGGGTTCCTAAGAGCACAAGAATTTGGATGGGATACCTTGTGGAATATTTGAGTCATAAGGGTACTATGCCGAGTTAGGGTTCTAAGGAGACTCAGTTGGGTCGGAGTGCTTGAGAGGCTGAGTTGATCAGTTAGGGTTTTCAGGCATCTAAGCCAAGTCAAGATGCTCAAGAGACTGAACCGAGCTGGTTAGGATAATCGATGCTCAAGACATTAGGGCAAGTCAAAGTACGTACTTAGCAAGTGAGTTGACAAGTGACTAGCTCGGAGATCTAGTTGAGGTACTCAAGTAGTCGAGCGACTAAAAATCTCAAGAGGCCAAGCTAAGGTAGTCAGAAGGCCGAACTGTAAGACAACTCAGAGACTGAGTCAAAGCATTCTTGAACACAATGGCATATGATAAATAGAGTTTCTTTAAAAGAGATTTGTTCCCTCTTCGAAGATGCTTAGACATTCAAATGAGGTGTTTGTTTTTCAAAATATAATGGATAAATCATGTTAGCAACTAAGCGTTAACTATTCGTGACGAACTAAATTCTACCCGAAGATTATCACAGAAGAACAGATAACAGTGGATCAAGAATGTAGAAAGAATATAGCCTGCTATCTAAGTTAGAGTCTCTATTTATAACTCAAATCCTAGCAATTATTAACTCTTTGATAACTGGCTTGTCCAAGTAGCATTGACATTAAACTAATGGTAGACTAAGAGAAAACCTCTCATCTAATCATATTGGTATATAAATCAATCTTGTTGCTATGAAACTTCAAATGTGAAACTATTCCCCATTCATATTGGAGTGGAGTTAATTCATTGTTTTCCAATAATATTTTATAATTTAATTTAATACAATTTTAACTTTAATTTAATTAAAAATTAAAATGTATGTTAAAAATACTAATTTTGGTAGGATGCAACTTGAGGAAAGGAATTCATAGAATTGTGTCTATTCCTATGGATTAGGAACTAAATTAGTAGGCAAGATAATGATGATGGGGCTATGCCTTTTATTAATTCAGGATTGACTTTACTTATGATGCAAGGAATTTTATTAAAATACAAAAGTAGAACCTTGAAGAATCTACCAATTGGGATTGACATCTAAATCATTTAATTTGTTTATGATACAATTCCAACTAGTCTTGAGTACCCTTTTGTTCCTAAGCATATATAAGGGTTCTAAAATATTAAATGATTTGAAGGGTCTTTAGTAAATTATGTGTAGCTTTCTCTACATACTATAAGAGAAAGCTCTTCCACTTCTTTAGAGATTTCTCGACAAGACAGACATTGTCATTTAAGAGACAATTATATTGTTGTTAAAACTTTTTAAAGTAAAATTAATTTTGAAAGGGTTTCAAAATATGTAGAAGGATGAAGAATTAAAAGAGCATTAGGAATTTTCATACAATTTATAGTTTTAATAAAATAGCTCTTGGCAAAAAGGTGAACCTAATGGGGTACTATTCATTATGTGCATGATAACTTTGACCATGTACAATGAACATGAACAATGTGGTGCACGACACGTATATTTGAATTTCAAATGAGATAAATATTTTTGGAGGTTGAGTTTTGATTGTACATAAATTGTATTTTGGATTTATCCAAAAGAGAAAAATCATTTATCTCCAGAATTAGTCAATGAAACCTAAACACTTTGATTATGAAAAACAAATACATATGTTGCAATCTAGACTTAAATATGATTGTCATAATTACAACTCTAATAATTTTGTCTGTAAAAAGTTGATTGTCATTGCCGACCAAGATGATTCGTCAAACTAATTAATTAACAGCCCATTGTAATATGAAATGCCATCTATTGTTCAGGACAACTAAACAAACCTAGAACACAATAGATGAATATAACAAGAGAGCCACGCAATTATCATCCTCTATTCATCACGCAGCAACATCTGATCACAAGTTGCTTGAACAAACATTTAACACATCTGTACTCAAATTATCACATTCATAAACCATCTATTCGAGTTCATGAAGTATAAGACAGTGAGCCACTCGAGCACTCAATGATCACAATAAATCGCCAGTGAAAAAATGGCAATGTGATAGTCAACACAATTGCATCTTGCATGAACATTCTCACCTTCGATTTTTTTCATTTCATTTTTGGGCAACAAAATCTTCGTCGCTCAGAATCCTGCAGACCTTCTAGTCATTGTGAATGACCAGTGTTAAATCTGCCAGATTTTCCAATAAAGGGTCGTCTTAATGTGGATTTCGGAATTGAATCTGCCAAATCCTATGGCTGAATAGGTGGCCTCCATGCGGATTCCGCATAGCCTAACAGAGCAGAATGAACTTGGCATTATGTGACTAATGTCGGAAATATACAGTCCCTGATCTTAGGTTGATGGATTAAATGTCGGGAAACTATTGTCCCCAGACCTGCAAAGCAAAAAGTTCAATATTATGGAATGCCTGAGCAATGTGCCAAAAAAGTCGTGGATGATTAAAATGCCTCCTACATATTGAGAAGGCATAACACAATTCAACAGGCGGATTAGATATTGAAGCATCAACAGCATTGCCCGAGAATGGGCATAAAGCAAACAAAAAAATTAAAGAAAATGAAGGGCGAGAACTCTTGCAAAATCCACCTCTTCAGTCTTCATGTGGTTCTTGAAGAAAAGAAGCATCAAGAAATTCCCATCACATTTGGAATCGCACTTGGTTCATAGATAGTGTCGGAGATTCTTGATGGAGGCCAGTAGCGGAGAACTGACCTTCCGAGAATGTTCTTTACTGGAAGAGGCCCCCTGAAACAACAAAATGGTGGTCATAAGTCTTCCATCTTTAAAACTTATTCCAAAACATATCTTTAACTTAGAAAAGAAGTATTCACCAATTATGTGAGTCAAAGCTGTGGTTACGATTATCCCCCAGCACAAAGACACAACCTTTAGGCACAAACTGCAGAAGAGAATCCAGAAATCAGTGAATATGTCAAATATAACTTTTTTTAGCAGCTAACTAATAAAACAAAATTGTGATTCATTATAATAAAAAAAGAAAAAAAAATGAAGGTTTCCCAGAACATTAGCAGCTTGTGTGGGTGTATAAAGTCTAGATTTTTTTTTTCTTTTGAGAACCAATAACTTTTTAGGTTTTAACTATCCATAAAACTATCAGCTCAAAAACTTAGTTTGTGTTTGCAAGTACAAGAGAATAGTTGCATTCTCCAGATCACAAAGCATCATAAACCATACTAAAAAGTAAGATTACTTGAGTATTGTAAGCATGGCTAAAACACACTTATCTTCTATGATTTAATAAGAAACGGTAACATTAGCAAATTTCATTGAATATGAGCAGCCCAAGAAAATGAAAATCATTTTAAGGTAAAATATTTGAAGAAAAAAAAAGTCAGAGCACATGCCATACCACTGATTTCATTTCATAGTCAAGTGGCTCAAGAATAAATTCCTCATCCTGGATCACACCGTTCACCAACAATTTGCCACCATGAACCTGATAAACAAAAGAAAATTAAGTCATTTGATAATTACCTGTAGCATAGTAAGAGCATGAATCAGTAGAAAATAGCCTTACTTCAACAACATCCCCAGCTACAGCCACAACTCTTTTGATAAAGACATCAGCTGATGTAAATCCATATTCCTGCACCAAAGGAATTTTTTCTGAATCAATGATCATCTCAAAACCAAAATTTTGGTTCTCAAGAGTTTGGATCTTTCAATGAATGTTTAGTCTGAAATAGAAAAACCAAAAATACCTGTAGGATTGAAGGGGCTCTGAAGATAACAATATCTGTGACTTCAGGTTCTCCGAACAGATAAGAGACCTGGAATTTTAACGTGCACAATGAACGTTAGCAAAACTGAAATTGATAACCAATCACTAGAATGCAGTGAATATTAAATACTAACAAGCAGCAAGTAAAATTTGAAAGATCACTTATTTAAGATTCAGGTTGTTAGTTTCTTTTTGACATTATCATGTTATAAATCAGCGATTACTATGAACGAGCATTTAAAATGTTCAACAATGTACAGGTTAGATCAGCCATAGCAAACAATATTACTAAATCTAAAATACGTAATGCAAAACAGTTTGTTCTAACAGATTTTAGAATGCCACAAGTAGGCAAAAAAATGTTAGAGTAATTATAATCCACTTGGGGAAGAAACAATTAAGTGATACCTTCTCAGCCAAAATTCGATCTCCGACTTCAAATGTTGGAAGCATCGACTTGGATGGGATCAATTTTGTCTCTGCCAAGAATGATCCATACAGAAGCGGAACAGTCACTGCTGCAAATAATGTCTTGGCATCATCTGAACAAGAGCTCAGGAACCGCGAAATCCAGCTCCTCTTCTCGCGGGAGTTCATCATATCGTATGTTTCTTTCAACTCTCTCATCAAATTCACTCTGGCACCGGAGCTACGACACTCCTTAGACTCTCCACTCGGTTTGCCAGAAGAAATCATTGCCGTTTCTTCCAAAGGAGGATCTGAAGAACAAGTTCCTCCCTTATCCACTCGGTCGACCCTTGTCGACCCGGTAAGGAACTCATTGCACGGGAACCACCTGGAGGTCTGAAACAGAGGGATCAAAGACGACGGCTTGAAGCCCATCGTCGACATCGAAGAGGCAAACATTAAGCAACCAGCCGTTGATCTGGAGCCGGAAGACATCGCAGAGAACAGGCCTGCAGCAAGAGAAGGTCCCCACTCCTTAGCCTGCACGGCTTCGGAGAAGAAAACCTGGGGCGAGTCCTGGCGAGCAACGGATCGGCATTCGAGGATCGGAGGGGGGCTATGCTCGGAAGCATTCCGCGCGAATAGGGGAATGGGACGCCCAGCGTCGTGGAAAAGACGAACGTTTCCGCCGCAGCGGGCCCCAGCAGCGGCGGCGGCAAGGTTTTGGGCGAGGTAGCCGGAGAAGGAGACGGTAAGTCGGATAGCCATAGTCGCAACGCAGGAGATGCGTCGGAGGATGGGATACACTGGGTCGGAGAAAAAACGCGAGGAGGAGGGGAGACGGCGGATCAGAAGGCGGAACCCATTCCGACGACGAAGGAAGCCAAACCGGAACGGGGCAGGGGGAATCGGGAGAACTCGGTCGGCGCCGGAGGGATTGGAAAGCTAGAGAGTCCGCCGGAGGAGAAGGGCAGCGGAACGAAGTGAGAAAGGAAAAGCCAGTGGGGTTCGTATAAAGAATAAAGGATCATAATAAGGCCTCGAGTTGCTCATAATTACATCATTGCCAATGGTTCCATATCGATTTGATTCGTCGTATAATTAATAATTCTCCGCTCGATCATGGCATTTATGTAATATGAGTTAAATTGAGAGGGGTTTTGCATTCTCTTACATTGACTTTGAGCCCCGCCTTGTTGCGGGGAAAATACCGGAAAGAAGGCTCCTCGACGTTTCCTTTTTTATTTATTTATTTAGTCAAATTTTAAATTTTAAAAATAATCTCTATATTATGCAATAGCAATATTATGCGTGTGCTGTCGCACTTGGTACAACCCAAATTAAAAAAAGATGCATCCAATAAAAAATATATCTTTATTATAAGACTATAATTATTATTTATTTTAATTTAATTAAAATTATAAATATTATTATATTAAAATATTCTTTATCAACTTAATTAAATTATTATTTAAGAATCATAATAATAAAAATATTTTTAATATATATATAATAAAAAATAATATTTAAAAAATACATAAATTACATTTTTTATAGAAAATATAAATATTTTTTATTAAAATAAAAGATATGGACATGAATAACATCCTAATAATAACTTTCATTTTAATCTTTTCTCATAAATCGATATTCACAGTATGCTATATGTCTTGTAACCTCTTTTTAATTTTTTTTTCATCCACTATTGACTACTTATGGTTCGTACAGAACTTTAAAAATATATAAATGATATAGAGCCTATGTCTTGGTACATAAGTCATACTTTTCATCTAATTTCATATATTTCTGAGGAGCGATGATTCAATCTCACTACTAAATAAATTAAAAAAAGAGAGATAACTTTTGACATGATATTCCAACTAGTTATTTGAATTATTTGATATAATACGTGTGTAATGTGTGTTGTATAAATTTTAAAATTTGATTAAAGTCCTTTAAAAAAATTAAGATGCTCTAAACATTATTTCATCACATCATGCCATTTTGGGATAGCATATTTTAAAATTCTCAATCATAATAAGTTTTTTTAAAGTATAAAAGATAAATATATATTATGCACTTTTTAAAATCTATTTTGATAATAATATCCTCGTTTTAGAATATTGACGGAGTATTTTTTATATCAAATAAATATTTTTTAATACTTGTTCCACTCATAGAGGCCGCGCCGCTTGAGCTCGGTCAACGATATAATTTAATATCATAGTTATTTAATCTACAATGACTTTAAAAATTACTTTATAAACATATATTATATTATGAAATAAGTCTAAAATCCTCAGCTGTTCGTGTGACGATGTGATTTCGGAACTAACAAAATTATCGTTTATTTTAAGGAAGACAAGTTACTTTTGCCTCCCCTATATATTTGTTATAAATTTATTATTTTTAAAAAATAATATAATTGATCCCATCCAATTCATAATTCTACTTCCACTGCTATTTTTTTAATCAAATCAAATGATTTTAATAATTTTTTATTAGAAAAGCAGGGACGCGTAAGCAACGCCATGAGGTAAGCCCATACGTCAGATCACATTTAATAAAATGGCCTCAACATTAAATAACGATAATAATTATACTAATATAAAAAATTTCTGATTTTGACTTTTAATGTTTGACTTATTTAAAACTGCACGTGACGGTTACTAATTAAAGCAACTTTTGACTTCCAGGCTTTGTTTCTCGATGACAAAATCTTGCCCCGGCGGCTTTGACGCAGCGGTCATTTCAAAAAAAAAATGAATATCTGAATTATTCGCAAATAAAAAATGATGAAAAATATTATAAAGTGAATTGCCATGGACCAGATTTCACAAGCTCGTTAAGTCTGACCGCAGTGATTAATCGTGTAGATTAATAATAATAAAATAATATATTAAACAAATTAATTTAATACTAATAAGCTTGATTTCTTAACATTTAATATTACTTCTGTATTTATAAAATGTTATAATTTTTCTAAATTATTTATAATATCTTTAACATAAAGAAGTTAGATAAATAAATATTTAACCTAAATATATAAACATAAAATTGTTAATTTGAACAAACTCAATAAAGCTCACTCCGACTTGGATTGTTTAGGCTTTTAATGAGCGTTAAGAAATGGATAGTAGCAAGGGTATCACTTTATTTTGTTAATACCGATAAAATCAAAATATTTCTATAATGGTATGATATGTCCATTTTGGACCTAAATCCTCATGGCTTTGTTCTTGGGCTCTTCCCAAAAGACCTTATACCAATGGAGATACTTTCCATTCTTTTAACCCCATGATCTTTTCTATGTACTTTAGATGTGGGACTATGTTTGATGTCTGAACCACATGCCTCCCTCAACGTCGTTTTTGATGTCTGAATCCTCGATCCACCAGGACAGCTAGGACTTTTTGCCCCTCGGTCCACCCGACCTACTAGGACTTCTCACCTGGTGTCTGGTCCTTTTGATTCAGACATGTGAGCACCCACTTCCTTTGTTTAAAGTTCAAACCACATGGTTAAATCTGGATCATGACTCATCCGGCAGTTAGTCCGGTGAAAAGCGATCTCACTCTGATACCATTTGTTAGTACCGATGGAATTAAAATATCTCCACAATGGTATGATATTGTTCACTTTGGCCCTAAGCCCTCATGGCTTTGTTCTTGGGCTCTCCCCAAAAGGCCTCATACCAATGAAGATATTTTCTATCCTTTTAACCTTATGATCTTTTTCATATACTTTAGATATGAGACTATGTTTATACCCTTGCAACCCAACATATTTAAGTTCAACAAGTTAAACCTACATGGACTTCGTTATAAGTCAATGTTTTTACGTACCTATGTAAAGACCGCGAATCCCATGTAACTCTCTATTCCACTCAAACTTTTAAGTTCTTCATCCAACTTTAGCTCCTAAGTTTTCCATTCAATTCGAATTCCCAATGGAGTATCTCTGTCATCCAAGTACTAACTCAATTATACACGTGAGAGCAATATTATCGACAAACTGCCAAGCTCTAAGCTCACCTTCAGAGTTCATTGGTGGGCTTAGTGGGCTACACCTAAAGCCCCATCTGCAAATCTACTTAAGTAAAATCCCAATGATGGCCCCTTCATGATCTTGTACTTAGCACCACCATAATTAAATGACAATTATTAGTAGGGGAAACAAACAAATGGTCTTAGGTTTTCAAGAGATTGTGGGTGTGATTCCATAGGTTATCCCGTCTAAGAAAAAGCTAAGACAACATCATTTGAATAAATTATAATGTAGAATGCTCTAGACTCATGTCTAGGAATGTACGAAGCTAATCAACCTTTTAGAGTTTGGTTGATTGTGTCAAAATTAAATTTTGTTGATATATTCGAGGGAGTCAACTTAGCGTATGTCAAACTTGATATACCATATTTTACATCTTCTATACTTTTGTCTCTTAGGGGGCATTTAGTTAGGGGTTATCGTTGATAATCTTAGTTATCTATTCAAGATTATCTTTTGATTCAGGTTATGATCGATTCTCAAGTAATACAGTATCACCGTCACATCAACAATAAATTATAATTTAAGAATATGATTACCTTAGCAACTTAATATTTTCTACGATCTCGGAGGTTAACGAATTTTTTTTCATGATTATCCTCCGGTTTTAAAACTAAGTTGATTGAAATATATTATGAAATCTAATTGAAGCCGAGTTATAAATTAATTCAATAAATTTAAATTTAAATAATTATAAATTTAAAAGAGATAATTTATTTTAAATTTTAAAAAATAAAATTAATGAATTATATTTATTAATTTAATAAATTATTGTATTAAAATAATTATTTTAATAAATTATTTTTAAAAATATATTTATTTTAAATTTTAAAAATGAAATAATGAATTCTATTTATTAAGTTAATAAATTATTTTATTAATTTAATAAATTATTTTAATAAACTAAAATTAACAAAATATATTTATTAATTTAACAAACTATTTTATTAAAAATAATTATTTTATTAAAATATATATAAATTTATTTTAAAAATTTTAAAATAAAATTAATGAATTATATATATTAGTTTAACTAATTATTTTATTAAATTAATTATTTTAACTAATTATTTCATTAAAAAATATATGTTTATTTTAAATTTAAAAAATTATAACTAAATTATATTTATTATATATATATATATATTATCAATTTATTATCATCATTAATATTATTAATATTAATATTATTGATTTAATTTATTCTAAAAAAATTAAATTAAAGATAATATAGTAAATGTTAAACTGGTTATATTTTATTTTTTTCAAATAAATAAATTAAATTAAATAATATTAGATTATATTTTATACCACTTCAGTTATGTGATTATTTAATAATCATATAACCAAGATTATATATAATAATTTAAATCAAACACACTTTTAGCATAATTAGATATGCTATGTTTATTTTTACTATCAAATATATACTTTTGTGCTACATATGTTCTATGTTACTATGACTTGCATTCTCGTGTCTATACACCTTGATGTTATATTCTTCCATCTACATACCTTCCATGTTACTTGTATACGTATCTCAGTCTTCCAATTTTTCTTATCTATTAAATATCAAGTTCACGGGACTTCATATCTTGGTAACACTTATTGATCTTAAAGAAAAAATAAATTTTTTTCTTGTTTAATAGTTAATTATAAGAAGGGAAAAAAAAGAAAGAAAAGGAAAAAAAAAGTAATAATAATAAAAACAAAAATAAAAAAGTATACAGCCGAATTCTGTCGTTTCTCAAATCCGGCTGTTAAGTCATAAGTGGATGACCGACGAAAGCCAGCAAGCCCATCAGCATGTGATCTCGCTTTGTCATTTCTGAGAATAGCATGGCCCACTCGACAGCCAATCAATAGGCTGGTGTACTGAAGGGCCTTTAGAATCCTAGGTACATAATGTTATTATCTGCAAATAATGAACCGAGCCTCTTTAAACCGTCCACATCCATCGACCAATCAATTTATAGGAAAGCGAGGAGGATTAAGGAAGATGAAGCAGCGAGAGGGGAAACAAAATGGCGCTGGTTTTCGAGTCCGCCTTCGTTCAAGCCCCGGAGCACCGGCCGAAGCCCGTCGTGTCCGAATCCGGCGGGATCCCTCTCATCGACCTCTCGCCGCTCCATCTCCTCGACGCCCGCCTGGAATCGCCACCGCCGCCGGAGTTGGATGCTCTGGTGGCGCAGGTGGAGGCGGCATGCCGCGAGTGGGGCTTCTTCCAGGTGATCAACCACGGGGTTCCGCAGGGAGTGGTGGAGCGGGCGTGGGCGGCCTCGAGGGGGTTCTTCGCGCTGCCGCTGGAGGAGCGGCGCCGGGTGCGGCGCGACGAGGCGAATCCGGTCGGGTACTACGAGGCGGAGAACACCAAGAACGTGCGCGACTGGAAGGAGGTGTTCGACTTGGTCGTCCACGAGCCGTCCCCTCATCCCTTCTCTGGTGGCGGACGGCGGAGGTGTCGATGGGCTGATCGAACTGCGCAACCAGTGGCCCCAATCGCCGCCTGGATTCAGAGGAGCACTGACAGAGTATGCCCAGGCTACAGAGGCGCTAGCTTTCAAGCTCTTGGAACTGATTGCCCTCACCTTGAATCTGCCGGCCAAGAGGCTGAATGGATTCTTCAGGGACCAGACCAGCTTCCATCAGGCTCAACCACTACCCGCCCTGCCCGTTCCCCGACCTCGCCCTCGGCGTCGGCCGCCACAAGGACGCCGTCGCCCTCGCCGATCTCTCCCAGGATGATGTCGGCGGGCTCGACGTCAAGAGGCAGTCTGACGGCGAGTGGGTTCGCGTCAAGCCGGTCCCCAATTCCTTCATCGTCAACGTCGGCGACCTTGTTCAGGTGTGGAGCAACGACAGGTACGAGAGCGCAGAGCACAGGGTGTCCGTGAACTCGGCGAAAGAGCGATTCTCCATACCGTTCTTCTTCAACCCTGCGCACCATGTGATGGTGAAGCCATTGGAGGAGCTGCTAGACGAGAGTAACGTGGGCAAGTATGAAGAGTTCAACTGGGGCGACTTCTTTACGACAAGGAGGAAGAGTAACTTCAAGAAGTTGGATGTGGAGAACATCCAGATATATCACTTCAAGAAGAGCAAGTGATGATGTACATGCATATATATCTGCGTTAAAGAGATCATGTAACATGAAATAAAATGGTGTGGAACTACATTTCAAGATCTTTGAACAATAGATATCGCATAAAAAACGAATCTTTACTAAACTTCTATAAGGAAGGTAAAAGCTTAATCCAAGCTTTGTTCTTCATGTATGGGATCAGCCAGTCATTCGGTACTTACACATTTTATCCATTCAAAGT